>NC_044032.1:445530162-445831614 GCF_901765095.1 Microcaecilia unicolor
GAGAGCGGAGTCCCCGAGACCTTCCACTTCCAGAGGGGGAGTGAAAGTGGTGGTTATAGATGAAACATCCTCTATAGATGGATTAAAGGAAAATGCAGTGGGCCCTAAGCCCATAATGCAGGTATGGATCGGTGGGGTTCCAGTTCGCTGTCTAATCGACACCGGATCCGCGGTGACCACTTTAACGGCCACTTTCTTCTACCAGAACTTGGCAGAAGGGAAGCGGTTGAAGGATGCGGCCTGGATAACCTTGACTGCAGCGAATGGGTTAGAAATTCCCGTCGTTGGATGTCTGGAGGTGGATGTGGAGTGCTTTGGGCAGAGGATCCCACAAACGGGAATTTTCATCATTCGGGATGACCCTTGGGATGCGCAGTCCGGAGAGGAAAAGATACCCGGGATCATTGGAACCAATGTTTTGCAACATATTAAGGGTTGGCTGCAAGACATGACCTGCTTAAGCTCAAAAGGGGAAAAAAGGTTGAATGGAAAAAATGATGACAGGGGTAAACTAGTAGATGATGCAAAAATGATAGATGTAGATGCAATTAATCTGAAAGACTTTTTGGAATCTGAAAGAGATCATAAGGAGAAAATTCAGTTGACTTCTCCTCAGACATATACAGATCTGGGAAGTATGCAGGAAAAGTACCAGCCATTAGAGAAAAGAAATACAGAATTAAATAAACAAGAAATTAAACTGGAGGATTTGCAGAATAAATTACAATCTGTTCAACACTCCCTTCAAGAGAAGAACAGAGAGGAGGAAATAAAGAAGGAAGGAATTGAACATTTGAGGAAGGAACTGGAAGATAGCTCTGCTCAAGTGAAAACTCTAACAATAGATCTGCAGAGGAAAGCTGAAGAGTATACAGATTTGAAGGAGAAACTGGCTGATGCCAAAAGCAAATTCAGCAAGTTGAAAAAGAGGTCTCCACAATGCGGGAAGAGACAAAATTACTGACTAACAAAGTTAATGAATATGAGAAAAGCAAAGAATGGATGTCTCAGGAACTTGATATTAGGCAGCGAACAATTCAGCAACTTAAAAGGGAACAACTGGCTAATGAGAAAGTAGAAGAAGTTTCAAAGCTATACCATGACGCATGTGAAGGCCTACATGAAAAAGGAAAGAAAGTTGAAGACAAGCGGTTGACACTAATAGAACAGGAACATTGGCCTAGTTCACTCAACACCCATTATTTAAAATGGGATAAAGCATGTCAAATAGCTCCGCAATCCATGGCCAAAAATGGAGAGATGAGGAAAAAATATTATGACAGGCGGGCGGCAGGCTCTCAGCTACGGTTGGGTGACAGAGTCCTGTTGAAGGTTGGGAGGTACTCAGGAAGACATGAGGTCCAAAATGATTGGGAAGATGCAATTTATGAAGTAATACAATTGGATGGGAATGTGGTTGGGATCAAAAATGAGCACAATACTAATGTCAAAAGGGTGCACAGGGATCAGCTAAAGAAAATGCCTCTGCCTATTGAAAGTTTTTCGGAGGAATCGGATTTGGTTTGTGAGGAAGAAGGTGTGGATGAGATAGAGGAACAGCCCGATTGTATTTACTTGCTGGTGGAAGAACAAGAAAATCCAGTCCTAGATCCTGACATCAGAGAAGTGTCTGTTGAAGGAGTTACTGGTCCTGAAGATCAACAAGCGGTTTCTGGCTCGCGTCGATTTCTTAGAGAAAACAGGGGAGTACCACCACAATACTTAAGGGAAAATTTTTATTTATATTAACTCACCATGAAGTTGTGTGATATAATATGTTATTGTAGATAGAGACAAATGTCGGGACGACATTTATGTTGGGGCGGAGATGTGTAAAGGGTTGGAAAAAAATAAAATAAAATAAGAGTGTGTCCCCTTTAAAAGGGGTTTTACCTGGGTGTGTGTGCTGAGGGTTAGAGCTAGGGAGAAGGTTCTAAAGTGACATCACTGGGAGAACAGCTGAGCAAGCTGGCCTGATTGCCTTGGCAACGGCTTGCTGGGCAGTTGGGTGGTAGTTTTGATGCTGAGCAGACCTGCGGTGAGGTCTCTGATCAGCTGTTAAGGGAATCACCATTCAGAAATTGATTAAGTAAAATTTAGGAGCTGTATGTGTGGTAAGAGTGTGACTTGAAGTAGTTAACTAATTTTTAAAAGCCTCTCGCGTTGTTTTATGGCTTTTAGAGTGGTGACTGAAGCTGAGTGCTAAGGTGAAAGCTTTAACTTTAAAATAAGCCAATAATTCAGACAAGCATTAACAGTTTGGTAACCTGGGAAAGCTTGTTCATGTAATAATTGGTCACACTATGTGCACATGACTAAGGTGACAGTTTAAGTGCACATTCCTTGCGGTCAAGCTTCCAGAGGGGTTTTGTGAAAAACTTATGAGAGAAAAACCCTGCGTATGCTAAATTAAATTACTTTGGAAAGAGGAAAAGTAATTATATTGTTTAAAAGTTTCAGGGAATTCAGAGCTGCTGTGAGAAGTTCTGGACAGAGGATTTTAAGACCTCTGGTGGTGTTTAGTATTCTCAGTAAGTTTGGTCATAAAGAAATTGTTTTGCTGAGACCATTTAAAATGCTGGGGAACATTATTTGAGGGAGGGATCAGAATAGGGCTGAATTAATTATATTTTTCTTTACTTGGGGAGCTAGTTAGGGAAATAAGTTGCACAATCATATAGGGAAATGAGTTTAAAATTATAGCAAAAGAGGAATTGATTTGATGAATTATACAGGGATAGGGTTTTGCCTTTTTGATTTTTT
Organism: Microcaecilia unicolor; assembly: GCF_901765095.1. Lineage (NCBI taxonomy): Eukaryota > Metazoa > Chordata > Amphibia > Gymnophiona > Siphonopidae > Microcaecilia > Microcaecilia unicolor. The sequence continues at coordinate 445,532,926 of NC_044032.1, forward strand.
TTATAAGCATAGAGTAGTAGGTACTAAAAAGTTCCGGGTTCCTGCTCCCTGGTATCGTTGAACCAAAGTACTGGCAACCAAACAACAAGTGCACCAACGTTAAAGAAAGACCAAAGTTAACCCCATGCAAGAAAGGTCTACAAAACCGCTAAGTACAAACACCTACAGTGATTAAGAGAATAAAATTACTTACCTGAAGGTAGCGAAGTGTATGCATATCCATGTGGAGGAGGTTATATCCTTAAAGAGAAAAATGGAGAAAAAAGAATCAATTTCTTCAGTAGGACTTTCTGTTTAAAGTAAATTTTTAGGAATATAGAACTTAAACAACTGTATTACTTATCTGATTTGTTTGATGAAAGATGTCCGTAGATGGTAGTCAATTTATTGAATATGTCCACATCTTCTGAGAGGAAAAAAAGTGTTGTGGATTAGAAATGTTTTACTGATTGTTCTGAAATGAACACAAACCTTTTACATTTGTTATTTTGATACAATGAAACAGCTGTTTTATTAATGAAATTAGTACAATTATATATTGAATTTACTTAACCATTTTGCATAATAAATTATTTAAATTTCAAGTTTAATGTGCCATAATGTCATCACTTAGTAAAATTTGAACCATCATCAAGGAAAATTCATTTACTAACATCTTAAGTTGCACACTATATCAAATATAGAATTTCCTTAATTTTTATCTGTATTTCCTCAATTGGTGAGTGTTGAGTGTGGGGCGGGGCCTTTAAACCGTGATTGTATACTCTTACCATCTGCTCTAAACCTCACCCAGAGGGGATCTACAAATGGCGTCACGGACACAGGATATCTGAACATTCTAATTCAGAATGTTCTATTTCTGAACATTCTGATTTTGAATATTTTATTGTTGAACATTATAATTCAAGTTTTTTTCTTAGAGGGAGCAAAAGGTCATATTTGCCCTTGTTCCTGGAGGGTGGTGGTGCTTTTTGAAAATTAATAAGTGTGTGAAACCCTGTTTTCCTTGGAGAAATTGTGGTGAGCCAGAACCATGGAAGACTGGAGAACTGAGATGGAGAGCCTGCGCCAACGGTTGGGAGAGCAAGAGAGACTGACTCGAGAACAGGCAGAGGTAATCCGAACATTTCGGGGAGGTCATGGGGACGCTAGTACTTCGCGTCCGGAGGAAAGTATGCGGTACCCTGCTTTGTACATACCTCGAGACAAGCGAATTTTGGATTTTTTCGGGACAGCCTCTGAAAGTGGGGGAACCAACCGTGGAAGAGTGGATAAAGATGACCAAATCAGCTTTGAAAATTTTGAGAGTGCCACCCGAAGACCAGTGGGAAGTGGTCCAAGATCACTTAAAAGGAGCAGCAAGTGATGTTATGAAATTGTATGCCGGAGATCAGAGACATGTAGAGGATATGTTTCAAAGACTGTTGAAGGAATTTGGAGACCGAGCGCCCTTGAATTTAAGAAAACATGAGTTTTATGGTAGGAAACAGCTACCCGGGGAGTCGGTGCGTGCCTTTGGCTGTGATCTGTTTGAACGGATGAACAGAATTTGGCCCGGAAGCCACAGGCAATCCTGGATGTGGAGGAGGCCCTCAAAGATCAGTTAATTATGGGATTAAAAAGCGACAGTCTGCATCGGGAGATGAAGAGAAAGAACAAAGAAAATCCAGGATTCACTTTCCAAGAACTACTTGCAGCTGCTATTGAGGGAGCTGAGGAGGAAGAGAGAATTTTTGGGGATGGAGATCGGGATAGGCTGCGAATGTTGCCAAGAAGAAATGAGGGGTTGGTGAGAGCCACTGCAGTGGAAGCAGATCAGACACTGTTGGCTATTCAACAGCTGACTCAGGCAGTTGATAAGATGGGTAGGAGTTTAAGCCTACAGCAACAGGAATTATTTAATGTGATACGGGATAGAGAGGAAGATACCAGGCGAGAATCTTCGAGGTGGAGAAGAAACGATAATCGCCAGAGTGGGAACTATGGATCTTCAGATTGGAGAGGATCCCGAAGAAATAATAGAGAAGACATAATTTGCTTCAAGTGTAACGAGCCGGGACATATTAGCCGGTTTTGTCAAAGTGAGAAAATAGTGGGAAATAAAAAAGAAAAAATGACAAATAATCAGGAAGATGACGAAGAGACAAGTCGTACCGTAGTACGAAAGGTAGAGAAAAAAACGGAGACGAGAGCGGAGTCCCCGAGACCTTCCACTTCCAGAGGGGGAGTGAAAGTGGTGGTTATAGATGAAACATCCTCTATAGATGGATTAAAGGAAAATGCAGTGGGCCCTAAGCCCATAATGCAGGTATGGATCGGTGGGGTTCCAGTTCGCTGTCTAATCGACACCGGATCCGCGGTGACCACTTTAACGGCCACTTTCTTCTACCAGAACTTGGCAGAAGGGAAGCGGTTGAAGGATGCGGCCTGGATAACCTTGACTGCAGCGAATGGGTTAGAAATTCCCGTCGTTGGATGTCTGGAGGTGGATGTGGAGTGCTTTGGGCAGAGGATCCCACAAACGGGAATTTTCATCATTCGGGATGACCCTTGGGATGCGCAGTCCGGAGAGGAAAAGATACCCGGGATCATTGGAACCAATGTTTTGCAACATATTAAGGGTTGGCTGCAAGACATGACCTGCTTAAGCTCAAAAGGGGAAAAAAAGGTTGAATGGAAAAATGATGACAGGGGTAAACTAGTAGATGATGCAAAAATGATAGATGTAGATGCAATTAATCTGAAAGACTTTTTGGAATCTGAAAGAGATCATAAGGAGAAAATTCAGTTGACTTCTCCTCAGACATATACAGATCTGGGAAGTATGCAGGAAAAGTACCAGCCATTAGAGAAAAGAAATACAGAATTAAATAAACAAGAAATTAAACTGGAGGATTTGCAGAATAAATTACAATCTGTTCAACACTCCCTTCAAGAGAAGAACAGAGAGGAGGAAATAAAGAAGGAAGGAATTGAACATTTGAGGAAGGAACTGGAAGATAGCTCTGCTCAAGTGAAAACTCTAACAATAGATCTGCAGAGGAAAGCTGAAGAGTATACAGATTTGAAGGAGAAACTGGCTGATGCCAAAAAGCAAATTCAGCAAGTTGAAAAAGAGGTCTCCACAATGCGGGAAGAGACAAAATTACTGACTAACAAAGTTAATGAATATGAGAAAAGCAAAGAATGGATGTCTCAGGAACTTGATATTAGGCAGCGAACAATTCAGCAACTTAAAAGGGAACAACTGGCTAATGAGAAAGTAGAAGAAGTTTCAAAGCTATACCATGACGCATGTGAAGGCCTACATGAAAAAGGAAAGAAAGTTGAAGACAAGCGGTTGACACTAATAGAACAGGAACATTGGCCTAGTTCACTCAACACCCATTATTTAAAATGGGATAAAGCATGTCAAATAGCTCCGCAATCCATGGCCAAAAATGGAGAGATGAGGAAAAAATATTATGACAGGCGGGCGGCAGGCTCTCAGCTACGGTTGGGTGACAGAGTCCTGTTGAAGGTTGGGAGGTACTCAGGAAGACATGAGGTCCAAAATGATTGGGAAGATGCAATTTATGAAGTAATACAATTGGATGGGAATGTGGTTGGGATCAAAAATGAGCACAATACTAATGTCAAAAGGGTGCACAGGGATCAGCTAAAGAAAATGCCTCTGCCTATTGAAAGTTTTTCGGAGGAATCGGATTTGGTTTGTGAGGAAGAAGGTGTGGATGAGATAGAGGAACAGCCCGATTGTATTTACTTGCTGGTGGAAGAACAAGAAAATCCAGTCCTAGATCCTGACATCAGAGAAGTGTCTGTTGAAGGAGTTACTGGTCCTGAAGATCAACAAGCGGTTTCTGGCTCGCGTCGATTTCTTAGAGAAAACAGGGGAGTACCACCACAATACTTAAGGGAAAATTTTTATTTATATTAACTCACCATGAAGTTGTGTGATATAATATGTTATTGTAGATAGAGACAAATGTCGGGACGACATTTATGTTGGGGCGGAGATGTGTAAAGGGTTGGAAAAAAATAAAATAAAATAAGAGTGTGTCCCCTTTAAAAGGGGTTTTACCTGGGTGTGTGTGCTGAGGGTTAGAGCTAGGGAGAAGGTTCTAAAGTGACATCACTGGGAGAACAGCTGAGCAAGCTGGCCTGATTGCCTTGGCAACGGCTTGCTGGGCAGTTGGGTGGTAGTTTTGATGCTGAGCAGACCTGCGGTGAGGTCTCTGATCAGCTGTTAAGGGAATCACCATTCAGAAATTGATTAAGTAAAATTTAGGAGCTGTATGTGTGGTAAGAGTGTGACTTGAAGTAGTTAACTAATTTTTAAAAGCCTCTCGCGTTGTTTTATGGCTTTTAGAGTGGTGACTGAAGCTGAGTGCTAAGGTGAAAGCTTTAACTTTAAAATAAGCCAATAATTCAGACAAGCATTAACAGTTTGGTAACCTGGGAAAGCTTGTTCATGTAATAATTGGTCACACTATGTGCACATGACTAAGGTGACAGTTTAAGTGCACATTCCTTGCGGTCAAGCTTCCAGAGGGGTTTTGTGAAAAACTTATGAGAGAAAAACCCTGCGTATGCTAAATTAAATTACTTTGGAAAGAGGAAAAGTAATTATATTGTTTAAAAGTTTCAGGGAATTCAGAGCTGCTGTGAGAAGTTCTGGACAGAGGATTTTAAGACCTCTGGTGGTGTTTAGTATTCTCAGTAAGTTTGGTCATAAAGAAATTGTTTTGCTGAGACCATTTAAATGCTGGGGAACATTATTTGAGGGAGGGATCAGAATAGGGCTGAATTAATTATATTTTTCTTTACTTGGGGAGCTAGTTAGGGAAATAAGTTGCACAATCATATAGGGAAATGAGTTTAAAATTATAGCAAAAGAGGAATTGATTTGATGAATTATACAGGGATAGGGTTTTGCCTTTTGATTTTTTTTATAAGCATAGAGTAGTAGGTACTAAAAAGTTCCGGGTTCCTGCTCCCTGGTATCGTTGAACCAAAGTACTGGCAACCAAACAACAAGTGCACCAACGTTAAAGAAAGACCAAAGTTAACCCCATGCAAGAAAGGTCTACAAAACCGCTAAGTACAAACACCTACAGTGATTAAGAGAATAAAATTACTTACCTGAAGGTAGCGAAGTGTATGCATATCCATGTGGAGGAGGTTATATCCTTAAAGAGAAAAATGGAGAAAAAAGAATCAATTTCTTCAGTAGGACTTTCTGTTTAAAGTAAATTTTTAGGAATATAGAACTTAAACAACTGTATTACTTATCTGATTTGTTTGATGAAAGATGTCCGTAGATGGTAGTCAATTTATTGAATATGTCCACATCTTCTGAGAGGAAAAAAAAGTGTTGTGGATTAGAAATGTTTTACTGATTGTTCTGAAATGAACACAAACCTTTTACATTTGTTATTTTGATACAATGAAACAGCTGTTTTATTAATGAAATTAGTACAATTATATATTGAATTTACTTAACCATTTTGCATAATAAATTATTTAAATTTCAAGTTTAATGTGCCATAATGTCATCACTTAGTAAAATTTGAACCATCATCAAGGAAAATTCATTTACTAACATCTTAAGTTGCACACTATATCAAATATAGAATTTCCTTAATTTTTATCTGTATTTCCTCAATTGGTGAGTGTTGAGTGTGGGGCGGGGCCTTTAAACCGTGATTGTATACTCTTACCATCTGCTCTAAACCTCACCCAGAGGGGATCTACAAATGGCGTCACGGACACAGGATATCTGAACATTCTAATTCAGAATGTTCTATTTCTGAACATTCTGATTTTGAATATTTTATTGTTGAACATTATAATTCAAGTTTTTTTCTTAGAGGGAGCAAAAGGTCATATTTGCCCTTGTTCCTGGAGGGTGGTGGTGCTTTTTGAAAATTAATAAGTGTGTGAAACCCTGTTTTCCTTGGAGAAATTGTGGTGAGCCAGAACCATGGAAGACTGGAGAACTGAGATGGAGAGCCTGCGCCAACGGTTGGGAGAGCAAGAGAGACTGACTCGAGAACAGGCAGAGGTAATCCGAACATTTCGGGGAGGTCATGGGGACGCTAGTACTTCGCGGTCCGGAGGAAAGTATGCGGTACCCTGCTTTGTACATACCTCGAGACAAGCGAATTTTGGATTTTTTCGGGACAGCCTCTGAAAGTGGGGGAACCAACCGTGGAAGAGTGGATAAAGATGACCAAATCAGCTTTGAAAATTTTGAGAGTGCCACCCGAAGACCAGTGGGAAGTGGTCCAAGATCACTTAAAAGGAGCAGCAAGTGATGTTATGAAATTGTATGCCGGAGATCAGAGACATGTAGAGGATATGTTTCAAAGACTGTTGAAGGAATTTGGAGACCGAGCGCCCTTGAATTTAAGAAAACATGAGTTTTATGGTAGGAAACAGCTACCCGGGGAGTCGGTGCGTGCCTTTGGCTGTGATCTGTTTGAACGGATGAACAGAATTTTGGCCCGGAAGCCACAGGCAATCCTGGATGTGGAGGAGGCCCTCAAAGATCAGTTAATTATGGGATTAAAAAGCGACAGTCTGCATCGGGAGATGAAGAGAAAGAACAAAGAAAATCCAGGATTCACTTTCCAAGAACTACTTGCAGCTGCTATTGAGGGAGCTGAGGAGGAAGAGAGAATTTTTGGGGATGGAGATCGGGATAGGCTGCGAATGTTGCCAAGAAGAAATGAGGGGTTGGTGAGAGCCACTGCAGTGGAAGCAGATCAGACACTGTTGGCTATTCAACAGCTGACTCAGGCAGTTGATAAGATGGGTAGGAGTTTAAGCCTACAGCAACAGGAATTATTTAATGTGATACGGGATAGAGAGGAAGATACCAGGCGAGAATCTTCGAGGTGGAGAAGAAACGATAATCGCCAGAGTGGGAACTATGGATCTTCAGATTGGAGAGGATCCCGAAGAAATAATAGAGAAGACATAATTTGCTTCAAGTGTAACGAGCCGGGACATATTAGCCGGTTTTGTCAAAGTGAGAAATAGTGGGAAATAAAAAAGAAAAAATGACAAATAATCAGGAAGATGACGAAGAGACAAGTCGTACCGTAGTACGAAAGGTAGAGAAAAAAACGGAGACGAGAGCGGAGTCCCCGAGACCTTCCACTTCCAGAGGGGGAGTGAAAGTGGTGGTTATAGATGAAACATCCTCTATAGATGGATTAAAGGAAAATGCAGTGGGCCCTAAGCCCATAATGCAGGTATGGATCGGTGGGGTTCCAGTTCGCTGTCTAATCGACACCGGATCCGCGGTGACCACTTTAACGGCCACTTTCTTCTACCAGAACTTGGCAGAAGGGAAGCGGTTGAAGGATGCGGCCTGGATAACCTTGACTGCAGCGAATGGGTTAGAAATTCCCGTCGTTGGATGTCTGGAGGTGGATGTGGAGTGCTTTGGGCAGAGGATCCCACAAACGGGAATTTTCATCATTCGGGATGACCCTTGGGATGCGCAGTCCGGAGAGGAAAAGATACCCGGGATCATTGGAACCAATGTTTTGCAACATATTAAGGGTTGGCTGCAAGACATGACCTGCTTAAGCTCAAAAGGGGAAAAAAGGTTGAATGGAAAAAATGATGACAGGGGTAAACTAGTAGATGATGCAAAAATGATAGATGTAGATGCAATTAATCTGAAAGACTTTTTGGAATCTGAAAGAGATCATAAGGAGAAAATTCAGTTGACTTCTCCTCAGACATATACAGATCTGGGAAGTATGCAGGAAAAGTACCAGCCATTAGAGAAAAGAAATACAGAATTAATAAACAAGAAATTAAACTGGAGGATTTGCAGAATAAATTACAATCTGTTCAACACTCCCTTCAAGAGAAGAACAGAGAGGAGGAAATAAAGAAGGAAGGAATTGAACATTTGAGGAAGGAACTGGAAGATAGCTCTGCTCAAGTGAAAACTCTAACAATAGATCTGCAGAGGAAAGCTGAAGAGTATACAGATTTGAAGGAGAAACTGGCTGATGCCAAAAAGCAAATTCAGCAAGTTGAAAAAGAGGTCTCCACAATGCGGGAAGAGACAAAATTACTGACTAACAAAGTTAATGAATATGAGAAAAGCAAAGAATGGATGTCTCAGGAACTTGATATTAGGCAGCGAACAATTCAGCAACTTAAAAGGGAACAACTGGCTAATGAGAAAGTAGAAGAAGTTTCAAAGCTATACCATGACGCATGTGAAGGCCTACATGAAAAAGGAAAGAAAGTTGAAGACAAGCGGTTGACACTAATAGAACAGGAACATTGGCCTAGTTCACTCAACACCCATTATTTAAAATGGGATAAAGCATGTCAAATAGCTCCGCAATCCATGGCCAAAAATGGAGAGATGAGGAAAAAATATTATGACAGGCGGGCGGCAGGCTCTCAGCTACGGTTGGGTGACAGAGTCCTGTTGAAGGTTGGGAGGTACTCAGGAAGACATGAGGTCCAAAATGATTGGGAAGATGCAATTTATGAAGTAATACAATTGGATGGGAATGTGGTTGGGATCAAAAATGAGCACAATACTAATGTCAAAAGGGTGCACAGGGATCAGCTAAAGAAAATGCCTCTGCCTATTGAAAGTTTTTCGGAGGAATCGGATTTGGTTTGTGAGGAAGAAGGTGTGGATGAGATAGAGGAACAGCCCGATTGTATTTACTTGCTGGTGGAAGAACAAGAAATCCAGTCCTAGATCCTGACATCAGAGAAGTGTCTGTTGAAGGAGTTACTGGTCCTGAAGATCAACAAGCGGTTTCTGGCTCGCGTCGATTTCTTAGAGAAAACAGGGGAGTACCACCACAATACTTAAGGGAAAATTTTTATTTATATTAACTCACCATGAAGTTGTGTGATATAATATGTTATTGTAGATAGAGACAAATGTCGGGACGACATTTATGTTGGGGCGGAGATGTGTAAAGGGTTGGAAAAAAATAAAATAAAATAAGAGTGTGTCCCCTTTAAAAGGGGTTTTACCTGGGTGTGTGTGCTGAGGGTTAGAGCTAGGGAGAAGGTTCTAAAGTGACATCACTGGGAGAACAGCTGAGCAAGCTGGCCTGATTGCCTTGGCAACGGCTTGCTGGGCAGTTGGGTGGTAGTTTTGATGCTGAGCAGACCTGCGGTGAGGTCTCTGATCAGCTGTTAAGGGAATCACCATTCAGAAATTGATTAAGTAAAATTTAGGAGCTGTATGTGTGGTAAGAGTGTGACTTGAAGTAGTTAACTAATTTTTAAAAGCCTCTCGCGTTGTTTTATGGCTTTTAGAGTGGTGACTGAAGCTGAGTGCTAAGGTGAAAGCTTTAACTTTAAAATAAGCCAATAATTCAGACAAGCATTAACAGTTTGGTAACCTGGGAAAGCTTGTTCATGTAATAATTGGTCACACTATGTGCACATGACTAAGGTGACAGTTTAAGTGCACATTCCTTGCGGTCAAGCTTCCAGAGGGGTTTTGTGAAAAACTTATGAGAGAAAAACCCTGCGTATGCTAAATTAAATTACTTTGGAAAGAGGAAAAGTAATTATATTGTTTAAAAGTTTCAGGGAATTCAGAGCTGCTGTGAGAAGTTCTGGACAGAGGATTTTAAGACCTCTGGTGGTGTTTAGTATTCTCAGTAAGTTTGGTCATAAAGAAATTGTTTTGCTGAGACCATTTAAAATGCTGGGGAACATTATTTGAGGGAGGGATCAGAATAGGGCTGAATTAATTATATTTTTCTTTACTTGGGGAGCTAGTTAGGGAAATAAGTTGCACAATCATATAGGGAAATGAGTTTAAAATTACAGCAAAAGAGGAATTGATTTGATGAATTATACAGGGATAGGGTTTTGCCTTTTTGATTTTTTTTATAAGCATAGAGTAGTAGGTACTAAAAAGTTCCGGGTTCCTGCTCCCTGGTATCGTTGAACCAAAGTACTGGCAACCAAACAACAAGTGCACCAACGTTAAAGAAAGACCAAAGTTAACCCCATGCAAGAAAGGTCTACAAAACCGCTAAGTACAAACACCTACAGTGATTAAGAGAATAAAATTACTTACCTGAAGGTAGCGAAGTGTATGCATATCCATGTGGAGGAGGTTATATCCTTAAAGAGAAAAATGGAGAAAAAAGAATCAATTTCTTCAGTAGGACTTTCTGTTTAAAGTAAATTTTTAGGAATATAGAACTTAAACAACTGTATTACTTATCTGATTTGTTTGATGAAAGATGTCCGTAGATGGTAGTCAATTTATTGAATATGTCCACATCTTCTGAGAGGAAAAAAAGTGTTGTGGATTAGAAATGTTTTACTGATTGTTCTGAAATGAACACAAACCTTTTACATTTGTTATTTTGATACAATGAAACAGCTGTTTTATTAATGAAATTAGTACAATTATATATTGAATTTACTTAACCATTTTGCATAATAAATTATTTAAATTTCAAGTTTAATGTGCCATAATGTCATCACTTAGTAAAATTTGAACCATCATCAAGGAAAATTCATTTACTAACATCTTAAGTTGCACACTATATCAAATATAGAATTTCCTTAATTTTTATCTGTATTTCCTCAATTGGTGAGTGTTGAGTGTGGGGCGGGGCCTTTAAACCGTGATTGTATACTCTTACCATCTGCTCTAAACCTCACCCAGAGGGGATCTACATTAGCCAGCTAAATGCTAATTAACCAGCCAGGAGCCATTCCTTGCTGGTTAAATAGCGCTGAATATCGACTGGAGAGTGTATAGCTGTATGTATTTTTCTCCTTGCTGTTCCTAATAGTACATCAGTGCCTAGTGGCTGGCAGCCTTCTTTTCTGTCAGCTAATAAGAGTGAGTTGTTAGAAGCTTTGTGGGTTTTCTTTTTTTAAAGTCATCTGCAGACCAAGGGTCTCTAGGCTGTACTTTTGACCCATTGTTTTTTCCTGTGTGCTTCCTGCACCTGTTCACAAGGTGCTCACACCTGGCATGAGATCCTGCGAGGTCGAGGTGAGGCACTATGATTTGAATTCAGGGGGGCCCGGCCCGGTGGTGGATGGAGGGGGGCAGGTGGAGAGGACTGTGGCGCCGGGCCCACCATGGAGGCCCGGGCCCGGGGAAGTTTGTCCCCCCTGCCCCCTCTCTTGGCAGCCCTGGCTGTCAGGCGAGTGGGCCTAGTGGTGTCCTATCCTCCCCTCCCCTTACCTTACTGTACTGCCCTGGTGGTCTAGTGACCTCTTCAGGGCAGGAAAGAGCCACTTCTTTCCTGCCCGGAGCGCCTGCAGACTGTTTCTTGATCACTCCGGTCCCGGCGCTGATTCAAAATGGCCGTCAAGAGTTGAAGCGGCCTCGCGAGACTTCTGCAGAAATCTTGCAAGGTCACTCTCGGTGGCCATTTTGAATTGGCGCCGATACGGGAGGGAGAAAGACAGTCTGCAGCTGTTCCGGGCAGGAAGAGGGGGGCTCTTTCCTGCCCCAAAGAGGTCACTAGACCACCAGGGCAGTACAGTAAGATAAAGGGAGGGGAGGATAGGACACCCTTAGGGGGGGTGTGATGGGGGGCGAGTTGGGGGGGAAGGGGTGGGGCGGTATGTGACAGGTGACGGGGTGGGGGTGTGGTGGGGTGCGCGGCATGTGACCTCTTTTTGGGGGGAGCAAATATGATAACCCTATGCCAGGGGATTAGAGCAGTTTCTGGTAATTTCTGGAAGGGAACCTGGAAGCAGGGGAGGAGTTGGACCTTCTGAAGGGGTTTTGCTGCTGGCAGTAGTGTTCTCCCCCACAGAAGATTTAAACTCTGACTTTGCCGCCAAAATCTATCTTTGGAATCTGTCCCAACACTGACCACATCTGACATGGGAGAGCCCCATTTTTGCCGATCACTGCAGCTGGCTTCTGAGAGTAAATGAATCAGTCAGTCTATACCCAACTGGTTAGACACCCATAGCACTTGCAAGGACAAGGATTCAGGGACTGGGACGAGTGACAGATCCAAGGAGGTTGCTGGCTTGTTGTAGTGAGAAAGTGGGGGGACCCTTTTTACCCCGTTTAGTTTCTTAAGGGAAGGAGCAAGGAGAGTTTCAGGTTGTTTAGCCATACAATCCAGGCAGTCCATACACTACTTCTATGAGACACTGCATCTATGGCAGAATGGAGAATAGAGCAAATAAAGAAACATCTTTATCTGTACCAAGCTACATCAGATAAGATGTCATATTTAAGGTAAACATTTCACTGAACTAACTACCATCTGTTTGAATACCATCAGCCTGCCCTGTGCAGCCTTGAGTTTAAGGGAATGGGACTTCTGTGGTTTTTGCAACTACATTCAAAGTATATACAGGTACTTATTTGTACCTGGGGCAATAGAGAGTTAAGTAACTTGCCCAGAGTCACAAGGCGCTACAGTGGGCATTGAAGCCAGTTTCCCAGGCTCAAAAATTTGCTATACTAACCACTAAGCTACTCCTCCACTCCACTGTGAGCAGGAGGAATGGATATCCAAGTGCATATAAGTTGGCATTCTGCATGACTTTTCAATGTTCCTGTGCTTCATCAATTGACAGTACACTAAAGTTCCAGTTTTTTGGGTACTTCATGGTGTGGTCTGGATTCTTCTGTGGCTGGAAATCTGATGCTTGGCTTACCTGGCCCTCCAGCCTTAAGGCTGGCCCTGGTCCTGGTCCCACCAATTAAATGTGCCTCTTCTCTTACCTTCTAGGATGTGTCTAGGCATTAGGCACCCTTAAAAGGAGGCTTACATGAATTAAACAAAAGAATTATCACTCCAAAATCATCTGCAAGAAAGTCCCATCCTCACTTCCAATACCTATCTGAAACTTACTAGAATACAAGGAAGGCAAAACCATGGAGCAGATATCACTTGTGGTAGTATACAATCCAGAAAGGAGATCCCATAGTAGTGGAGGAACGTGACCAACTGCAGACACAACACCAGAAGGGAGGAGATAGCAGTATGACCAACAAGGCACTTCCAGAAACAACAGGAGAGTGACAAATGTTCAATCAGCAAAAACTTTAATTCATATGTGACCCAACATGGCACCGTGTTTCATCAAGATGCCTGCCTCAGGAGTCTAAAAACATACAAAAATGAATATAATGACCTAACATCTCTTAAAATATATATGTATGACCGTACAAAATAAAAACGAGAACATAAGAGCAAGATAAAAATATATTTAAATATAAGAACATGAATGAATGTGATAATACAAAATGCATAAAAGCTAGATGTAGCCTGATCATATAAGGGACATAGAAATCGAAAAAAAAAAATACTGACTTTTTGGTAATGGGTAACAAAATGTGGGTAGTCAATACAAATAGATGGTCTCAATTAGTCTAAAAAAGAAATAGAAAAGTTAACATAAGGAATAAAAACAAAGACATATATAATGGATAATTACTGAAAATATGAGTGTATAGTAACGACTAGCAAGAGAGGAAGAGAAAAATGTAATGTATAGATATAAATAAATAAATAAATAAGAGTAGGGAAGTGTGGTAGCCAAGATATGTAGTAAAAGAACAAGTGAAGAGCTCTGGTACTGATGCAGATATACCAGCCAGTAAAATAAAAGAAAGGAAAGGAAGTGAACAATTTAACATAAAGTTGTTTCCTTGTGTGTAAGATCCTTAAAGAAACAGAATCTGCATATATGAATACACAATTGAAAAATACAAATTGGAAGACACCATAAGAAACTAGTGTGCACAATTAAAAAGAGTAATACAATGTCAACAAGCAGTACAAGCCACTAGGTACACGCAGAAGCAAGAGACCCATAGTAAAAATGATGTGTGCAAGTAAAACTCTCGTACCATTTGTATGAGGGGTGAATATGCCGAAAGAATAAAAAGATGCAGTGCTAAGAATCACGAAAGTGACTCAGAAGTGAAAAGAATAAAGAGCATCTCAGAGAACATGAATAAGAAAGAATACATATAATGAAAAGGCATACTCAAAATACATGAGTAAAATTAAATAAAAAGATGTTAGAACCATACCATATGAATCATGCTGATAGAAAAAGTGGTGAAACCAAATAAAAGAGAAACAGTGAAAAATCAAATAAAAAGAGAAGCCATAAGTGCCAACAGAAGTGAAAAACTGGCTAAGAAATAGTCACAGGAATGTGAGCAAAAACTTTTGAACAGATTGAAGAGGAGAGAGATGGCTAAGCGGGAGACCTGTGAGAAGCAAGTTGCAATAGTGATAAGAGTGTGGATAAGGGTTCTGGTAGTGTGCTCAGAAAGGAAAGGGTGAAATTACTACCAAGATCTCAGATAGCATAAACATCATGGAAACCTGGACCTCAGTGTTCCCTAATACTATCATCACCACACAATACTGAATGTTTCACAAACATCAATACCATGGGAACACCCAATCCAATAGAATGTATTTAAGATCATGTAATGACTGCATCATAACAACACTCTGTAAGCCACATTGAGCCTGCAAAAAGGTGGGATAATGTGGGGTACAAATGCAATAATAATAATAATAGTAGTAGTAGACAAACTAAAAATTATAGGAGTTACCATTGACCGCAATCTATCTTTCAGTGACTAGGTTACAAACACTACTAAACTCAACATATAAAAAACTATCTCCCCAGAGACAAATTCAGCACACTTGTCCAAACCATGGTCCTCTCCCATGTAGACTACTGCAATGGAATCTACACAGGATGGAAGGAACAAACATTAAAGAGACTACAAACATAAAACACAGCAGCTAGACTTATATCTGGTCCGAAGCCCTACTATGTCTGCTCCTCCCCAGCCTCCAAGGGGGGTCCGGCGCTGGAGTTTTCTCTCTCCTGCTCCTGTTGGGACACAATCACCCAGGTCCCATCAGGAGCAGGAGAAAAAGAGAGGCCACTGCCCCCCCCCCCCCCCCCCTCTTGGCGGCCCTGTGATTTATAATATGATAGGAAACCCATATCCTTGTTAAGTCCTGTCTGGTGGGTGCCAAACTGTTTTGTCATTTTATCTTCAAAGGTTTTATATTCCCTTGATGGTTTTGAAATTTCCTTTTAGTATTCTCACCATAAACCCCTCCCCCCTGTTTACTAAGCCATGCTAGCGGCTGCTATGCGGCAATGCTGACTCAGCCCATTCAAAGTGAATGGGCTGTGTCAGCATTAACGCACTGTAGCCACTAGCACGGCTTAGTAAAAAGGGGGGTGGGGGAAGTCATTAGTGAAGTGCTCTGGTCTGGCAAAATGCTGTCCTACAGAGGTGTCACCCTGGTTAGCACTATAGTTTCTGGTGTGGTGTCTGTGTAGATTCAATCTCATCTTAAGCATTTGGCCTGTTTCTCCAAAATAGCATCCACCCCCTCCTTCCCTATGAGAATGTCATTGGAATGCTTTTGTGTTTATATTCTGATATGTCATCATTTGCTAATTTCTGAATTTCAGATCTAAAGAAGAAGGATTACCTTTGAAAGCTCATCAAAAAATGTATTGTTAGTCCAATAAAAATGGTACCATCTTATTCTCTTTTCTTTGTTTTATTTGTATTTATTACCTTTAAAGCAGGGGCATAGCCAGACACTCAATTTTGGGTGGGCCTGGGCCCAAGATGAGTAGGCAGAAGAACCCCATCCCATCCCATAGGTGATTTGGTCTCTCCTTTCGCCTGCATGCCATATGGTCTCTCAAATATCCCTCCTCTCCTGCACACCTTTTAAATTTCAGATTTTCAGTGAGGAGCAACTAATACACACTACTCATGTAGGCCCCACATCCTTCCCACTGATGCAGCTTCCTGTTTCTGCATAAGCGGGAATATGTGAGAGGGAAGGCTGTGGGGCCGGTGTAAGCAGTATGTATCAGTCACTGCTTCCTGCAGGCAAAGATCTGCTATTTATAAGGTATGCAGGAGGGACAGTTGTTGGGAGTTTTCAGATTGGAAATCTCTGCTGGCCACATCATAGGTGTGCTGCTACTGGTGGGCCTGAGCTCAAAGTGGGTGGGCCTGGGCCCACCCAAGCCCACCCTTGGCTACGCCACTGCTTTAAAGGTGGACTAACATGGCTACCCTACCACTTTACCAAAGTTAGAGAAGAAATGCACTTTTTTTTCTGGAAATTCCTCTGAGACACTGTGACTTTTATGATTAGTACTGATAGATATAAATTGCTTAAATATTACTTTAGATCTAAGGAGACATCTTTTATAGGAAGAAAGATACTGGTTTTTCTAGATGCCTCCTGAGAGAATCAGAAGCAACAAAAGCAGTTTTTGTTACTAAGACATGGAGTACTTCAGTTAGGAGCCTCCTTCTATCTAAAGTTTCTCTGCAAGTGTATTGTACACTATTGATCGCATAAATGTATATTTTGGGAACTATCTCATCTGACTTCATATTTGGCAGTTAGGGATTTGTCAGCATGGGACCCCCTTGAAGGGCTGTTAGAAGGGTTTGAATAGATTTTACTCTCTTCAACATCTTTACGATTTACTTATTTTCCTAATATTTCTTTAGAATCTCCTTGGTAACTTCTATAGTTAGTATTGGATCTCTAATGTAGTGGACTGGTTCTGGATATGTTATGGTAATAATAATTTACTCCCTCCCCCCCCCCCCCCCTTTTACAAAGCCACACTAACAGTTGCTGGTGTGGTAATGCCAACACGGCCCATTCAAAGTAAATGGGCTGTATCCATATTACCTTTCGGCTTTGTAAAGAGGGGGGGGCGGGGGTTAAGTTGCCTTATTGGTGATTAGGACTTGTTCCTGTTTTTTTTTTTTTTTTCTTTTTCCAGCTTTCTGTACATGTTACCTGATTGCATATTTCAAACTTATAAATAAAACGTTTTAAAAATTAAGGAAAAAAGTAGTATGGTAAAAAGTTTTTAATAATGTATAGTTCATTTACTGATACAAAAGTCACCTCTCTGAGATGGCCATGTTTCACCTTGCAGATGCTTCATATGATGTTACCATATATATATACAGTGCAATCCGCTTAATTGCAAGAGTCTGGGACCAAAGAAATACATACAGTTAACTGGAGCGTGCACTTAACCATCGTGACCCAAAGAAGCTTGACATTTGATAAACATATGTACAGTACTGTTTGTTATACGTACAGTATACAGTCTCCGTTAACTGACATTAGGCTTACTTGAAGTACTACTACTTAACATTTCTAGAGCACTACAAGGGTTACGCAGTGCTGTACAAATTAACGAATAAGGACGGTCCCTGCTCAGAAGAGCTTACAATCTAAAAGACGAAATGTCAAGTTGGGGTAGATGAGATTTCCTGAGAAGAGATGAAGTGATTAGGTGCCGAAGGCGACATTGAAGTAATCAGTCATAGTCCTCTGTACACTATTGTGTCTGTGAGTTCCATAGACTACGTCTGCCAAACGATAAAAATTGTCTTAGCACTGACATCCAGTGGCCTCCAGATAGGCCCACACAGTGTTGAAACTCTCCAGCGCTCTTGCAAAAGTGACAGGAGGTAGTTGAATTTCATCAACATGTGCCTCGCTGCTCATTTCATCATCTGTTTCATCATCAGCCATTGCCTGCGTGTAGGCGCATATCTCAACATCAGTGCTGTCGTCAGCTGTTTGTAGATCATAATCAACAGCTGCATAGTGATGAAACTCCTCTTCAGTAACACCGGCTGGGATGTCAATAGCCTGTTCATCTGATGCGTTTGCAACAGCTGCATCTGTTTCGTCCCTCTCCACATCCTTAACAAAGCTTGCCCGCTTGTAGCAGTTCACAATGGTTGCCTGTGTAACATGATTCCAGGCTTCTTTTTGCATATGTAGGGAATCCAACAGTGATAGATTATGAGCCAGTTCAACAGCACGTTTATCCTTGCCAGTCTGGTCATCCAAAATGCTCATCAGATGACGTAGCACAAGAGCCCAATAATATTTTTTGAAATTGACTATTATGCCCTGATCCATAAGTTGGATCAGAGAGGTAGTGTTTGCTGGCAGAAAGACCACCTTGGCATTAGACAGCCTGACATCATCACTGTGTGCAGCACAATTATCAAAAAGCAACAAACTCTGATGCTTTTGTGCCCGCATTCTAGTGTCTAACTTCTTTAGCCACTGCTTCCAAATTTCCCCAGTCATCCATGAATTTGTGTTAGCCTCGTATGACACAGGAAGTCACTTAACATTCTTGAAGCAACAGGGATGTTTGCTCTTTCCAATGACGAATGGTTCCAACTTCTACCTGCTTCTGTATTGTTTCTTGGGTAAAGGTACATAACTGTTGCACTTGGGTTCTAACCAAGGACATGTGACCACAGTCCAAATATCCTTTAAAGTAATATTCTGTCCTTGAACAGGAGAGGTCACACTTTCCACCACAGAAAAAGTTATGGATTTGGGCATGGGAACACCAGAAATGTAGGCCACCATCAGACTCTCTTTGGCAGACATTAATTCCCCCTCTTCCCCCACACACACAGCAGGAGCTGGGGGAACAAAGAAGGTGCTAGGTATAGGTGGAGGTGTTCTCTCTTGTAGGCTAACAGTAGCTCCAAGGGGCAGGGCATGCTCCTTTGGCATGTAAAAAGAATTGAAGTGGTGCAAAGAAAAGCTACGAGGATGGTATGGGATTTGCGTTACAAGACGTATGAGGAGAGACTTGCGGACCTGAACATGTATACCCTGGAGGAAAGGAGGAACAGGGGTGATATGATACAGACGTTCAAATATTTGAAAGGTATTAATCCACAAACGAACCTTTTCCGGAGATGGGAAGGCGGTAGAACGAGAGGGCATGAAATGAGATTGAAGGGGGGCAGACTCAAGAAGAATGTCAGGAAGTATTTTTTCACGGAGAGGGTGGTGGATGCTTGGAATGCCCTCCCGTGGGAGGTGGTGGAGATGAAAACGGTAACGGAATTCAAACATGTGTGGGATAAACATAAAGGAATCCTGTGCAGAAGGAAGAGATCCTCAGGAACTTAGCCTAGAATGGGTGGCAGAGCTGGTGGTTGGAAGGCTGGTGCTGGGCAGACTTATACGGTCTGTGCCGGGGCTGGTGGTGGGCGGCGGGGATAGTGCTGGGCAGACTTATACGGTCTGTGCCAGAGCCGGTGGTGGGAGGCAGGGATAGTGCTGGGCAGACTTATACGGTCTGTGCCAGAGCTGGTGGTGGGAGGCGGGGTTGGTGGTTGGGAGGTGGGGATAGGGCTGGACAGACTTATACCGTCTGTGCCCTGAAGAGGACGTACAAATAAAAAAGTAGCACATATGAATTTATCTTCTTGGGCAGACTGGATGGACCGTGCAGGTCTTTTTCTGCCGTCATCTACTATGTTACTAAACCCCTTCAGGCATGCCCTGTAGCCATGTGCCACAGGAGCCATGGGTCCTTCAGGGATGCATCTGATGTGCATTCTCCCTTCAAGGCTGCTGAGACCAGCAAACACCACTAGAAAGCCTCTAGAAGGTAGGCTCCTTCCAACACTAGCATCTCCTCCAGCTGTCAGGCTGGCTCCAACGAACCTCTGAGATTGTGGGTTCTTATGGTGTTCTGAGACAGCAGGGATGGAGTAGAGGAGTAGCCTAATGGTTAGTACAGAGGCCTGAGAACCAGGGGAACTGGGTTCAATTCCCACTGTAGCTCTTTGTGACCTTTAGTAACTCTCCATTGCCCCAGGTACAAAATAAGTACCTGTATATAATATGTAAACTGCTTTGATTGTAAACACAGAAAGACTGCATATCAAATCCTATCCCTATTCTCATGATAATGTCACTCTGATGCACCAATGCCTGTAAACACTACCAGGAAGCCTCTAGAAGGCCGGCGCCCTTTCTCCAGCATCTGCTCCAGCTTGGCTCTTAACTGTCAAAATTTCAAACATCCAGCAATAAGGTCTAGTCAATTCCTTTTTGCAGTTCCACAACTCTATTGAACAAATGGGCATTCCAGCATGGCCAAAACAAATGCTGTGTGAGCCACACGGGACTGCTCAATTGAGTTTTCGAACCTCAGAAATGAATTGACTAGACCTCATTGCTAGACGTGGTTACAATAAAATTTAAGATTTCCCATTAAGGTAACATCATATGCCCCTGAAGCAGGAGCAAACTAAAATGTGGCCACATCAAGCAGGTAACTTTTACACTAGTGAATAAACTATACATTAAAGACTTTTTTACCATATTGTTTTATTTTCTTGATTTTTTTCCAGCTCTATTTTTTGACTGGGAGCTTTCTGTTGTTGTTGTTGTTGTTGTTGTTGTTGTTTTGGTGGGGGTTTTTTTGCCTTTCTTTGACATTTTAAAAACTCTATGTGGGTCACACTTCATGTCCTATGAAATCAGACTTACTGGACATGAGCCAAAATACCACACAAACAATATCAGCACTGTTGGTGACCCATTGAATGGCACAGTCCTATTCTGTCGGTGGTTTCTGTTGTTTTAAACTGGAACAAATCCAATCCTTACATTAAGGGGTCCTTTTACTAAGGTGTGCTGAAAAATTGCTTGCGGTAGTGTAGACGAGGGTCTTGGGAGCGCGCCAATCCATTTTTCAGCGAACCTGTAAAACAGCCCTTTTTTAAACTTTTTGCTGAAAATGGACTTGCGGCAAAATCAAAATTGCCGCACGTCCATTTTGGGTCTGAGACCTTACCGCCATCCATTGACCTAGCGGTAAAGTCTCTCTCATGCAGTAACCGGGTGGTAATGACCTACGTGTACCAAATGCCACTTGGTGCGCGTAGCTTAAACGTGCCAGAAAATAAAAAATATTTTTTGTGAGCGCATGGCAGACACGCGCCAAAAATGAAATTACCATAAGGTCTATACGGTAGCCGTGCGGTAACTCCATTTTGGCGTATGTTGGGCACTAGTGGACGCTTATGCAGCTTAGTAAAAGGACCCGTAAGAGAACAATGTTAGATATTTTTTATTTACAGTCAGATAACTGAGAGGACTTAATAATGATGTGCAATGAAGCACCATTCTGTAATGTTTTATTTTCCCTCTGTGGTTTTTTTGTAGTTTTTACAGCAACGTTCAAAATTGTTAAACTGCACAGTTTGCACGATCATATTGCTTTTACTCAGGTGCATCAATAAAGTTGAGTAATATCATTATTTCTGGTGTTGTGTACATATTGCAAGCTGTATTCTGCTTTTGATGACATTGCACGATGGAACGCTGAAGTGTATACCATTAAAAAACAGCTTGGTAACGCTTGTCATGACGATTCCCTGAGGCAGAAATTGTTCAAAACCTGTTGCCCAGTGGGATTGTAATGCTGAGCAGAAGGACAATAATGTTGCCTTAGTCCTCTGTGTTCTTGCTGATTAATTGCTGTCTTTTGTTGCTGCTTTGAATGAATGATACTGCAACGTTTTTGATGTGTTGGAAACGTTTTGGGGAACATGGTGA
Organism: Microcaecilia unicolor; assembly: GCF_901765095.1. NCBI lineage: Eukaryota > Metazoa > Chordata > Amphibia > Gymnophiona > Siphonopidae > Microcaecilia > Microcaecilia unicolor. The sequence goes on from NC_044032.1 coordinate 445,554,372, forward strand.
TTCGAAAATGAGAAACCTTTAAGAATTCACAGATTTTGATATGTATGATAAAAATGTATCATATTTATTGAACATTCTTGGACACTTGATTTTAAGTGCAAAAGAATACTTGTTGGAATCAGGATTGATGAATGAGTTTTAAGCGGATATGCTTTGGCCCTTATTTTAGAACCCCTATTTATAATATAAAAGTGTAAACACTTGCATTTTACCTGATTACCCGATTTTATCTGGGTACTCTGAGATTTAAATATGAGGGGTGTTCATAAAGTGACTGAGCCAACCCTTGTTCTACAAATCAGGAGAACAGACAGGCTGAGAGAAGGTGTGTGATAATGGGAGATGTGGAAAGGGCAGGGAAAGGATGGGGGAGGGGTAATGTTGGAGTGGAGTTTGGTTTATCATCCCCTTAATGGATGGATTTTGGAATCGAGTGGGGGGGAGGGGAGTTCCATGTACATCACCATCATAGGCCCCTGAGGTAAAGACGTTTGGTATTACCATAGGCCATGCCATGAGATAGGAAGTGAGCCTTTTTCAAATGAAGGAAACCTCTAGAATGAGAGGGCATAGGATGAAGTTAAGTGGAAACAGGCTTCGGAGGAATCTAACAAAATACTCTTTCATGGAAAGGGTGGTGGAAGCATGGAATGGCCTCCCTGTGGAAGTCGTGGAGACAAGGACTGTGTCAGAATTTAAGAAAGTGTGGGATAGGCACATGGGCTCCCTTAGGAAAAGGAGGAGTTACTGAGGATGGCAGAGTGGATGGACTATTTGGCCCTTATCTGCCATCAAGTTTCTATGTTTCTATGAGGGAGTTATTCACTGGGTGCTTGTTTAAGAAGCATTGGTTAGTTCGGTACTGACTAATCAGGGAATATCAAGTGAATGAGAAATAAATGTTGAGTCTATTATATGTTCTTGTTTAGGTGCTAAATAGGGGACTGTTTTTGTCAAATTCAATGTTTTATGATGTTTATTTTGACTCAAAAAAGCTGCGGCTAGTTTGTGCCACGTTCAAATTGAGATGGCTGTTTTGAGGGAATCTTGGGAAGGAAGGGGAAGTGAGGGGAGTATGAATGCTAACATTAAGTGAAGCAGGACTTTTCAGCATTACCATTTTGGTGTTGCCATTTCAGCGCTGCCAAAATGGCGCACAACTTGCAAGAATTTTGGGCTACTGAGAATTTGGGATGCAGCATGAGCAAAAGTCCTCTACTTCTCCTCCTCACTGACCTCTTATATTCATCAGAAGCAGGGCTGTGCCTGCTCACTGCAGCTGGGGGTCCTTGGGCAGAATATATGGACTGCCCCAGGTGGTGCTTATGAGAGAGAGTAGAACGGGCTTCCTGATGAATCATCCTTCCTCACAGGCATCACCTAGAGCAGTCCACATCTCCCTTCTACCCAAGGACCCATGGCTGCAGTGCACAAGCATAGTCCTGCTCCCAATGAATGCTGGAAGTCAATGTGGGGAGGGGGTGGAGGAGAAGTAGAGAACTTTTGCCTTCACTGTGTCCAAAATTCAAGCTGCCCAAAATTCTTGTGTCCTTAAGCTTTATGCTATTTTGGTGGTGCTGAAATGGTGACACCAAAACAGGTTAAGGGAGTTCTCTCCCTTATTCCGCCATGCTTACTTCCCCCTCCAATTTGAAGGTAAATAAAGATTTGGGCCTATAGGTCTGCAAAATGGAAGACCTAAATAATTAAAGCAGTGTACTAAGAACCAAAGGAACCTGGTTCAAATTCCCACTGTGGCATCTTGTGCTCAGGGGCAAGTCACTTTGGGGCTTCTTTTATCAAGCCACAATAGTGGCTCCTGGTGCAGTAATTCTCTTCGAATGGGCTCCACTGGGATTACCACGTGCAAACTGCTGGCATGGCTTGATAAAATAGGCCTTTAATCTTCCCTTTCTTCAGATACAAACTTAGATTGGAAACCCTCTGGGGACAGGAAAATACCTACTGCACCTGCACCTGGAGTGGAGGAGTGGCCTAGTGGTTAGGGTGGTGGACTTTGGTCCTGGGGAACTGAGAAACTTGAGTTCAATTTCCACTTCAGGCACAGGCAGCTCCTTGTGACTCTGGGCAAGTCACTTAACCCTCCATTACCCCATGTAAGCCACATTGAGCCTGCCATGAGTGGGAAAGCACGGGGTACAAATGTAACAAAAAAAAACTTGATAAAAAATAAAGTGCTGGGGGGGGGGGGGGGGGGGCTGTGTTTTCTTCATTCAGGTTTTCAACATGTATCTTTGTAAAATGGCTGCCCTTAACTACATGTGTACTTCTGCATGTATTGTAGAAACAGCTCTACATGAACAGATTCTTTTCTAAAATAACACTGGAATTGTACACATCCTGACCTGGACATATCAGTCCTGATTTTTTCATTCTTCTACCTGATTGCCCCTTAATTCATTTGTATCAGATGGGATTTATCATTTTGTTGAATTATTTTACAGAGACAACATATGTGCCTATGTCCCTTTAAGAAGTTACCCAAGGGATAGGTGCACAGGTTGATCTTGGACAGGTGTACTTAGGCGCATGTAAGTTTCAGAAAAAAAATAGGCACACTTAAGGGTCTTTTTACTAAGGCGTGTAGGCCACTACGCGCATCTAACGCATGTCAATTTGAAACTACCACCCGGCTGTCTCGTGCCCCGGGCAATAATTCCATTTTTTATGTGCATCCAATACGCACGGCAGAAAATATTTTCTACCGCATGGCACTAACCAGGCGGTAATCGGCAGTTTACACACTGATGATTACTTCCCGGTTAATGTGTAAGACCTTATTGCTATGTCACTGGGTGGCAGTAAGGTCTCAGGCTCAAAATGGAAGAGCGCCAATTTTTATTTTGCCGCATGTACATTTTCTACCGAAAAAGGCCTTTTTTGCAGGCACGCTGAAAAATGGACCTGCACACGTCCAATACATGCACCTACAACAGCGCAGGCCATTTTTGGCATACCTTAGTAAAAGGACCCCATAAGCATATAGGACTAGATCAGTGGCGTAGGAAGGGGGGGGCGGTGGGGCGGTCCGTCCCGGGTGCACGCCACTGGGGGGTGTCGGCTCCACTGGTTCCCTGCTCCCTGTGCCCCAGAACAGGTTACTTCCTGTTCCGGGGCAGAGAGAGCAGGGAACCAGTGGAGCCGACGCAGTTCCCAGCGACGTGCACTTGGGGGCGGATCGGCCCTCTCACCCGCCCCTCGCTTCTTAATTCAAGTAAGAATGTGCTCCGGGGGGGGAGGGTGCGCAGCGGCGACCCGCCCCGAGTGTCATCCACCCTCGCTACGGCACTGGACTAGATTCTACATATCATGCTTACAAATTCGGCGCCAAAATGAAATTCACTTAAGCGTATTCTATAAAATATACCTTAACTTAGCGTACTTTTTTAGAGTAAGCCTAAATTTTCACATGGTTTATAGAATACGCAGAGCGCCAACCCATATGACTTAATTTGGTCACTACCAATTATGCCAAGTAAAACCTGGTGTAAATCCCGACGCCTAAATTTATATACACCATGTTACAGAATATGCTTAGCAAGTAGTGCATGTAAATTCTAAGTAATGCAATTAGTGCTGAAAATTGGTTGTTAACATCCAACTGATCAGCTTGTTAACCAATTAGCTTATGCGCATTGTTGTGGAATATTCTTAGATTTCTGCATGGAAATCTCAGAGCGATATATACAATCCCAGGGATATCGTGTAAAAGTATGTGCTATAGAGGTCATTGTGTACAATATTTTTCTCATATGAAGCATGTGTTTGACACGGTAAATGGTCATTATAAATTGCATGGGGGTATAAATACATATAAGTACTGTTTTATTACCCCTTCGTAGATCCCCGTGGCATACTTCCACACGGAGGTGTACAGAGGGTTTGTTCTCTTACAATCTGCTGGAATGCCTCCCTAAATTCCATTGATATTCCATGCCATGGATATCTAGTCTGCGGAGACATCAGAAGGCGTAATTGGAATGTAAGTCCCATGATCATGGCTTTCTGTCTATTAGGATCTAAGTATATCTTTGCCCATTTACGTTCCCACGTATATTCTATTAGAAATTTATCAAAATTAGTGTAAAGAGTGTGTGTCAATTGTATGTGGCTTAGTTTGTAGTTTAAATGACAGGTAAAGAATTATTGGAAATAAGACAGAGATAGATTTCAGAAAGAAGGCTTTATTCTTACCAAGTTTTCACTTAAGTACAGACATCAAACAGATTCTGGGTTGAATTGCATAGAGCTCTGCCGTCTGAGAAGTGTTGGGGAAGACTCCGAAATTAAGCCAAATTCTCCCTTCTTTTATACCCACAGATCTCAATAGCAGTCTATGGTAAAACACTTTTTTTTCTAAATATTTCTCAATTTCTAAGATCATATTTTCGTATCCGGCCAGATGTTAATCTGTACCCATTTCTTTCCGTTCTATCTATTTCTAGAGATTGCCACACTTCCGTCAATGTCAACATGTTTTTGGAACAAGTTGTTTTTCTCGTTTACTAAAATATCTTAATGTCAAGGTATCATTTTCACATCTTCCTTTTGTAATACCTTTCATAACATCTTATGATCTCTGTACCTTCTTATAGAGAAATAAGCCCCATTTTGAGAACCTATATTTTATTCATCTTATCCATTATTCCTATATTATAGGTACCACATTCCATTAGAAAGTAGTACCTGGTCTTGTCAAGACTCCTGCTTTTTTTCAGATTCTCAAATATGAAGCTATTAGCTTGTTATCAGGCCTAGTCAGTGCTTTTTAGTTGTTTTAAGCTATGTTGCTTGGCCCATCACTATTCCAGTGTATAGGTCTTCAAGCTAGCCCATATATTAACATTCCCCTCTTCACCCTATCCCATAGGGTGACACCAGGGTTAATACACCATGGTACCATCCATTCCAGAAGGTATCCTATAAGGCCATCAAATTTTCCAAGTCTTAATGTGAACTGGTACAGTCAAATTTATTTGGTTTGAGATTACCATCTTGGCACCACTTCAATTATTTCAATCCTTCTTATCTATATCTGTAGTTAAGCAAAAACCTATAATTAACATAATATTATTTTTCTTCAACCCTTTAATATGCAGGTTCTATCTTACTCTTACCTATATGAGTATATATTGTTATTAATCATAAATTCTTTGGTTATATACTGATTATATATTGAGTATACATTTGCATAGATTATATAGACATTCTGATCATTTATCACATCATCTCATAAAGCTTTATATTGTACCCTTGTGTGCTATTTCCTGATTATACGGTTGCAGACATTTCTACTGTGTCTCTATAATTTGCATAGCGATTGGTCCGTCTCAGGGGGAGATAGTCCAGTGTGTTATCTCCAGTGGTGTTGGGAAGGAGATTTTCGTACAGGACATATTGTCCTGCTGTTGTCTTTTTCATTATTGCGGTTTCAATTAAGCGTTCTACTAAGCTTCTAGCACAAGGGATTATGCAACATCCTACTAATACAAAAATTGCTACCACTATAATTATAGTAGTGGCTGCTGAAATGATAAATGTCTTCCATTTGCCAAAAGCTCCATCCATCCAACCAGTCCAAGATGTGTCGACACCAGAGTTCTCTGCCAATTCTTGTGACAGTGAGGTTAAGCCTTCCAAAGCTCTGGTAATTGATCCATCCAGGGCAGTGTTGTTGGGGATAAAGGTGCAACACTGTGTACCTATCTTGCGGCACATTCCGCCCTCTGCTGCCAGAATCTGGTCAAGCACTAATCTGTTTTCTAACGTCATCCTGCTGGTGGCGTCTAATTGCGCTGCAATTCCTTGAACTGCATCTCTGGTATAATTCACAAATCTCTGCTGGTTGTAATATATATAGTTGATCCAGTCTAAATTCTTATTTATGGTCGCCCACCAGAAGAAAGCTGATTCGAACCCTGCAGCTATTTGGTTTCTGGCTTTGAACTCATCAGGAACCCCTCTTGGAACTCCAATTGCATCTATATAGACTCGATCATCAAAGGATCCAGGCATTGCATTTCTCTTCACTCGTGAGGAAGAGCTGCTATGTGGAGGGAGCAAGGATGCTATAATAATAGGAATTACCAATTTTACTAAGGCACATCTGCCTGTCCAACTCCTGTGGAGTGTATGGTAGATAGTGTGGGTTCCACAGTACCACCATATATCTGCTCTGGCCTGTGAAAAGTCTGTGAGATTTAGATTTCGCAGACTTCCTCTTTCTAGGGTAGTATTACAATTGGTTAAATTTCCTAGAAACCTTGTATTTTTCACCCCATATCGTTCCAGACATGTATGATATCAGGATTCAGGATCTGGAATCCTGAATGCGGGTGGAACCCTCAGCGGAGGGGGTAAGTAGGGGTGGTGTTCGTTAAGATGTTGACAAGTCTGGTTGATATCATCTTTCATTTGTAATAACTCTAACATACACCAAAAACCATCTGGATCATTGTTGAGATCTAAAGGAAAGGGAACTACAGTTGGTTCTGCTCTTGCATGGGCACAAAAATAACAATTAGAGACATTCAAACTCTTTGTAGTATAATGTGCCCATTCGAGCCACAAATTTGTCTCTCCAAATCCTGTTTCCAATGCCACTAAGTCTTTAGAATTATTTATTGGTACAATCTGGTAAGGAATTCTTACTTCTGGGATCTTTGTTGGCACCAAAGGATTCTTTTCTGGTTGGGCTGGGGGTGGAACAATCTTAAACTTTCCAATGGGGTCCCTACCTGAGGCATCAATTCCTAAGGAATAAGTTCTGTATGTAACAGCCGTTACTCCTCTGAAAGTGATAGCCACTTGATTACATTTGGTCATTGAACAGAGGCCAGTCACTCGCAATTTCATAATGGAAATGCTCTTTTTGAGATCTGGAATTTCGCTACCTGAGTAGGGAATCCATGAACCTGTGTACCACCATACTTGCGCCCAACTTCCGCAATTGGAGAAGGGACACAAGTATATTTCAAAGGCCGACAAATATTGCTGCACAGGATGTTCCCCACACATTGTGTAAGCACACACATCAAGGGTTATTGTGATTGTGTCTTTAGTAGTGGGTAATGTTATTTCGTAAGTGGTTATGAATTGTTGCAGAAAACTTTCTAGTTTCTGTGCTCCTTGCACCACCATGGGCATGGTGAGCACACACAACAGGAGGGCTAGGCACTTCATATTGGTAGTTTTCATGATTAGATGTTAGATCCGGACTGTACAAAAGGCAATTGGCGGCTAAGAATAAAAGTGAGTAACAAAACCACCCCTAGGGTTTTAGCAAGAGCTACAATGACAATAATCAATATCCCCAAATATACCAAGACTTGATATATCATCTAGGTATGACTTGGGTAAGGGGGGTAAACTCTGATAGCCCCTTTTTCAGTGGGATCGGGTACTTCAAAAAGACTATATATTTCCAAAGGTCCCAATCCAACCTCTCTGAGAAACAAAAAAGGTATCCAGTCAGTGCCAAGTATGGCGTATGTGAATAACCAAAAATCCACAACGTCACCAGTTTCTGGTCTTATTAGGAGGTCGTCGGTCTGTTCAACTTGTAAACCCAAGGTTCCTCCAAACAATACCAGAGTGTGAGTAACAGTTCGACTGGGACCTAGTGTCCAACTTTCAAGTAAGGGTTCACACAATGTCTGGTATCGTGTGAAGGGGTCCCAATTGGGATCGTCTCCTGGAGCAGGGTCCCAATGGGGAAGTATTAATTCTCTTGGATCTAAAAGGTACTCTGGGGGTTCGGGTATTAACTGTTCACCTAAATTAAAAGGCGATAGTGGTGGAGATTCAAGGGAAGGAACGGATTGAGGTGGAGAAGGTTGGCTGTCTGATCTATTGTGGGACACATATTGATAGTGACTGGGGTCACCACTGTTTTATTACCCCTTCGTAGATCCCCGTGGCATACTTCCACACGGAGGTGTACAGAGGGTTTGTTCTCTTACAATCTGCTGGAATGCCTCCCTAAATTCCATTGATATTCCATGCCATGGATATCTAGTCTGCGGAGACATCAGAAGGCGTAATTGGAATGTAAGTCCCATGATCATGGCTTTCTGTCTATTAGGATCTAAGTATATCTTTGCCCATTTACGTTCCCACGTATATTCTATTAGAAATTTATCAAAATTAGTGTAAAGAGTGTGTGTCAATTGTATGTGGCTTAGTTTGTAGTTTAAATGACAGGTAAAGAATTATTGGAAATAAAGACAGAGATAGATTTCAGAAAGAAGGCTTTATTCTTACCAAGTTTTCACTTAAGTACAGACATCAAACAGATTCTGGGTTGAATTGCATAGAGCTCTGCCGTCTGAGAAGTGTTGGGGAAGACTCCGAAATTAAGCCAAATTCTCCCTTCTTTTATACCCACAGATCTCAATAGCAGTCTATGGTAAAACACTTTTTTTTCTAAATATTTCTCAATTTCTAAGATCATATTTTCGTATCCGGCCAGATGTTAATCTGTACCCATTTCTTTTCCGTTCTATCTATTTCTAGAGATTGCCACACTTCCGTCAATGTCAACATGTTTTTGGAACAAGTTGTTTTTCTCGTTTACTAAAATATCTTAATGTCAAGGTATCATTTTCACATCTTCCTTTTGTAATACCTTTCATAACATCTTATGATCTCTGTACCTTCTTATAGAGAAATAAGCCCCATTTTGAGAACCTATATTTTATTCATCTTATCCATTATTCCTATATTATAGGTACCACATTCCATTAGAAAGTAGTACCTGGTCTTGTCAAGACTCCTGCTTTTTTTCAGATTCTCAAATATGAAGCTATTAGCTTGTTATCAGGCCTAGTCAGTGCTTTTTAGTTGTTTTAAGCTATGTTGCTTGGCCCATCACTATTCCAGTGTATAGGTCTTCAAGCTAGCCCATATATTAACAGTACATACACTATGCACATTTTTATGTGACCTGTGCGTAAGCATTGCAGGGGCATAGTTCAGGCACAGCTTCGATGTATATGCATAATTCATAAAGCACATGTGTATATGCACAGAGTACAAGTACATATTTAATCTTTGGAGCAAGCATAAATTTGCTTCAGAAAATTTGTATGTTACTGGGGCTAGTAATGAGAGTCTACAGTATTTTATAAAGGCACGTGGAGGGGCATAATCGAACGTGGCTGGCCATCTATATGGGCGGCCATCTCTAAGGCCGGCCCCGTAAAGCGATTTGTGTCGGAAGATGTCCGGCCTTCTCCTTCAAAAATAAGCAGGATAGCTATCTATGTTGTCTTTAGAATATACTCAATTTTATTTCACATTTCACTTAGATTTATTTGTTTATGTATTTATTTACTTTAGCAATTTATATTCCACCTATATCTAAGTACAATAAAACAATTATGAAATCAACACAAACATACACTACTGTATACCCAGATGCCTTTTTATGAAATTACTCCCCCTGCCCCCCCCCCCCCCCCCCCCCCCACCATGTGTCTATGCTCTTACTTTGTATGTCTGTATAATTCTGGCCAATTATATAAGAGCATAGTTGAGTGGGTAAAACGTTGTTCCACACACGCAAATCAATTCCCTCAATATTTACAACTCTCAGCACATGCACAAACTGTCATGCCAACAATTTCCAGAATCTCAATCCATCCGCAGGAGGTCCCCATGACTACAGAAATCCAGTACATAGAACAAACAGATAAGAAAGCCTGTAGGTGTTTACTGGGGATGGAGCCAGGCATTCAAAACAAGGGCAAGCTGGCTGCTGAAGACTTGACAGCAAACCTATGAACCTTACCACCAGGGTGTTTGTTATCTACAGTACTGCAGTAAGCTACTCAAAAGGACATCTGCCATGTCTTTCAAGCCAGACAGCCTTAGCCAGGTGAGACTGGCTGGGAGATAGTTACAAAAATAGAAATGTGCTGTGGTCTGGTTTGAATGTTGTAGGGTGCACTCAGCTTGTTCACACAGCAGCAGGACCAGCTGCTGATGCTGGCTTATCTCCCATTCTAAGAGGCGGGGGAGGAAGGGAATGAGGGCAAAAGAATGGACTTCACTGTTCCAGCTGCTGGACAGAAAATGGAAATACCAGCGACTGAAAGGCACAATTTGCAAACCAATGACAGAGAAAACCTCTCTCTTTGTCTCTCTGTTATTATTATTTTATAAATATATATATTTTTTACAATCATCAAAAATCCTTGGCACAGGAAATAATAAGAACATAACAAGTAGCGCAAATCAGAGAAAATTATGGCATCAAGTCTCCAAAATAAGGTGGGCAAAAAACAAAAAAATACCAACAAGAAAAAAACATTTGCTGATATTTTCTCTAATATTTAATGATATTGTTCCTGTAATGGAAAAAAGAAATGAACAAAATGAAAATTTCTGTAAATGATACAGGAAACGAAACAGCACAAAATGTTTTTGGTCTTCACACCCCTAGTAAATTTTACATATATTACTTTCGCAAAGTCAGATATGCCAGTTTTTCAGACCTGCTCAAATATCCCCCCCCCCCCTTCAAAACTGTGCGTATTGCAGAGCTGCACATGTAAGTAGCATTTTATTAAAATCATTAATTGCACACAAAGGGCATTTGTACATGTAATCGCCACTATTCCCCCAGCTAAGGTCCTTCCCATCCTCCATCCGTCTACAGTACTTTTCATTATAATTTAGCTACCCCTCAGCCCCCCTAGTCATTACAACCCTTATGTCAACATATCCAAGCAGATCAGATGTTATTAACAGGTCCTTCAAGCAATCCTGTAGAGTGGGAAGATAACTCAGGGTGTTCTCACCAGAGTCCAGGATTGGTCTTGGATTTTCTAGTGATAGGGGATCTTTGTGTGTGGAAGCAACAGACCCCTGGGGCAATCAATAGCCATAATCTGGGTCCAGGCATCATTTCAGTTTATGCCTTGGGTGTTCAATCAAGTGGGGCTTGGCCGAACTTATCAGGATCAAGATCACAGTTTTCTTGGTGCCTAGTACCAGCATTTATGGACCAACAGATAGCTGCCCTAGTTAGATAGGTACAGTTAAATTCAGTTTACTATCCAAATCAGCACATATGAGCACCAAACCTATTCAGTTTTTGGATGTTTTAGTTACTTTAACGCCTAATAATTTCCAGACATCATTATTTCACAAGAGTATGGGTAGAAATATATTGCTACAGTATTGAAGTTTCCATCTAAAGCATCTGTGGGATAATATTCTTGTAGGTTACTTTGTAAGGCTTAGGCATATATGATCTTCAAAAATTGATTTCAAAATATGGGCAACACAAATAAAATGGCATATTTTTAGACTGTGGATACCCTTATTCTGTAGGATATAAATGTATCTCATATGTTCAAAGAGAACTGTTGTGAAATTCTGTCTCTAATCAGGAAGATCCAGGAAGTATTTGTACTTTGCCTTATTAATATCCATCTTCTTCTATCAAATATATCATTAAAAAGTACTGACCTGTTCTGCAGCTATATCAGGTGTTTCAGCAGTTACCAGTGGGGCATTTATGGACTCTCAGAATCCTACTGGCATTGATGGAAATGTGGTATTGCAAATATTATGAGCATGCATGGAAGACTGATTAATATTTCAACCACAGTCAGGCCAACAATTTTGGTTGAAAAGACATACTACTTGTGAAAATGCACATGTGATCTATTTCATTCGGTATCCTTGTGGCTTGCTACACATTATCTCAAACTGATCAAAAGGCTGCTTGCAAAATGTTGATATAAGAGCAGACACAGGTTGACTGCTTGTTGCTTTTTGGCTACACATTAGCCAAACTAGGAGAAAAGTTAAGTTACGTACTGCTGAACACTTGAGTAACATCTGGTTAGGCAAAGAGGATACTCCATTGATTCAGCAATAGCATGAGAAAGTATGAATTTATGATCTAAAACATGTAGTTCTCGATGTGATTTACCTTTAGCAGGTTGGTGATGTTTCCTGCTTACTTTTGAAGAAAGAACAGTGTTGGATTTATCAATGAAACACAGCTTATCCTAATAGTTTGAATAATGAAGTGAGATGGGGCTGCATATGGTAACAGCATTGCTTTGACATAAACTGAACTTGGAGACCCTTTTCCTAAAGCTTAGCACACACTAACAGAATTATTGCTTTTTAGCACTTAGTGAATGCTAATTCCATTAGTTTGGTCAACTAGTCATGTGATGCTTACTATATATGTTTTCTAGAGGCCGAATTAAGCTGCTTTTTTCAGTTTCAGCTGAAAAACTGCTTTAGGGCACAACTGAAACTGCAGCCAAAACTCATCAACTGGTTTTGGTGAAAGCCAAAACCGAAAGCTCAAGATTGGTTGCATGAACATGAAGCAGCGAAGGCTGCTGGGGATTGTCAGAGCTTGCATCCCTCTGCTAAACCCACAGTATCCAAGACAGAATATAATTTAAATAATGAAAGACCATGTTTTACCTCCAAGAAAAACAGCCTCCACGCGCATGGACCCCTGTTAATGAAAACTGAAACTAAACCCATAGTGCTTTTACAGTGGCTGAACTCCACAGAGAGGTTAAGTCCTAAAAAGCTTATAACCCCAAATTTATAGAATTAAATTCCTACTAAAACTTTGTATGCAAAGTATTTATTTAGAGTATTCTATTTACCATATAAACAATTGGTTGAGCTATAATCTTTTTAAAAAGGATAGGGAGGGCCAAAGAGGTGGAGGAGTGGCACTGTATGTGACAATATCAGAGCAGCTGAAATGTAGGGAACCTGGGGAAAAGAAGTGGTATGGATAGCCCTGGAAAGAGAAGATGGAACCTGTATCTAAATGGGTGTTATCTACAGACCTCCAACACAAATGGAGAAGCTGGACAAAGATCTGATCAAAGATATCCGTAAGCTTAGAATGAAAGGTGGGTGCTGTTGCTGGGAGATTTCAACTAGCCTGATGTGGATTTTAATGTCCCATCTGCAGAATCAGAAAGAAATGCTTTGCTCAGACAAATGGTTATGGAACCCATAAGGGAAGGGATGACTCTAGATCTAGTGCTCATAAATGGAGGAAGTGTTTCCAAATCTGGATGGGTGCCTACCTAGGCAATAGTGATCATCACATGACGTGGTTTGATACAAGAGCAAAATCGGAGTGCAGACACACAAAACTCAAAGTACTGGATTTCAGACATGTTGATTTTGGTAAAATGGAGGAGTACCTGAAGAGAGTTTATGGCATGGGTAGGCATAGGAGAAGTGAAAGAGAAGTGGTCCAAGCTGAAAGCTGCTAAAATATGACAATAAATCTTTACACAAGGAAAGTAAACAAAAACAAGAGAAACAGGAACTCTATATGGTTCTCCAAACAAGTGGCCAAATAATAAGGGCAAGAGAGGCCACATTCAAGAAATACAGAAGAACGCAACAAGAAGCTCATGGAAAAGATTACCGGATTAAACTCAAAGAAGTGTGGAAGAAAATTAGGTTAGCAGAAGCACAGACAGAAGAAAAAATGGCTAAAGATGTAAAGAGAGGTGACAAGACCTTTTTCAGAAATATTGGAGAAAGGAGAAAGGCTATGAATTGAATTGTAAGACTTTAAGAATCTGAGAACAGGTGAGGTCCTTCTCCAGGATTTTTTTCCTTGAACATCAAAGAGAAGCAAATGTGCTAAACAAATACTTCTCTTTGATGTTCATGGAAGAAAATCCTGGAGAAGGACCTCAGTCAGCTGCCGAGGGTATATCTGGGAATGGAGTGGATCAATTGCACTGTTCACAGTAGAAACCATTTATAAACAACTTGAAAATCTGAAGGTAGACAAAGCTATGGGACTGGATGGGATATATCTCAGAATACTGAGGGAACCCAGAAAAATCGTGGTGGAAACTATCAAAGATTTATTTAATAGATCTTTAGAGACAGGAGAGGTTCTGTGGGATTGGAGACAAGAGGATGTGATCCCTCTTCACAAAAGTGGAGACAGGGAAGAAGTAAAACTACAGGCCAGTAAGCCTCACATCAGTGGTAGTAAAAACAATGGAGTTGCTGCTGAAGGAAAAGAGAGTTAACGTTCTAGAATCCAACAGGTTGCAGGATCCAAGGCAAATCTATTTGGATTTCAGCAAAACCTTTCATATGTTTCCTCACAGAAGACTCCTGAATAAGCTGAGAAGGCTGACCTTAGGACCCAAAGTAGTGACCTGGATTGGAAACTGGTTGACTGACAAGCTATAGAGGATGGTGGTAAATGGAATTTGCTTGGAGGAAAGGAAGATGAGTAATGGAGTGCCTCAGGGGTTAGAACTGGAACCAATTCTGTTTAATATATTTACGAGAGACACTGCTAAAGGGTTAGAAGGAAAAGTTTGCCTTTTTGCAGATGCCATGAAGATAGCCAAAAGAGAGGATAATGCAGAGAGAGCAGAATCCATGAGATCTCAAACAATTAGAAGAATGGTCAAGGGTCTGGCAGTTAAAATTTAATGTGAAGACGTGCAGAGTGATGCATTTGGAAATCCAAAAGAGATGTACGAGATAGGAGGCAAAAGATTGATGAGCACAGCTCAGGAGAGGGACCTTGGGGTGATGGTGTCTCAGGATCTCAAGGTGAAAAAACAGTTTATGTGACAAGGAAGTGGCTATGGCCAGAAAGATGCTAGGCTGCATAGAAAGTAGTATAACCAGCAGAAGAAAGGAGGTGTTGATGCCCCTGTACAAGTCATTGGTGAGGTCCCACTTGGATTGTTGTGTTCAGTTTTGGAGACTGTATCTTGCTAAGGATGTAAAAAGACTTGAAGCAGTTCAGATAAAAGCAACAAAATTGATATGGGGGTTGTGGCACAAGAAGTATGAGGAGAGACTTGATGACCTAAATATATACCTTGGAGGAAAGGAGAGACAGGGGAGATATGATAAAGACATTAATAATTGAAAGGTGTTCATATACAAACAAATCTTTTCCAGAGGCGGGAAGGCAGTACAACTAGAGGACATGAATTTAAGTTGCAGGGCAGCTGACTCAGGAATAACATCAGTCAGTACATTTTCACGGAGAGGGTGGTAGATACTTGGAATACCCTCCGACGAGAGGTGGTGGAGATGAAAACGGTAATGGAATTCAAAAATGCATGGGATAAACACAAAGGAATCCTGTTTGGAAAGAATGGAACAAAACAAACTTAGCGGTGACTAGATGGCAATTCCAGTAATTGGGAAGCAAAGCCAGTGCTGGACAGACTTCTACAGTCTGTGCCCTAATTGTGGCTGGACTGATTTCGATGGGTTGGAGTGAACTTTGATGACAGCATCAATAGTTGGAGAACAAGGCCAGTGCCAGGCAGACTTCTATGGTCTGTGGCGTTACATAGACGACATCTTTGTTATTTGGAATGCTGATGAAGATAGTCTAAATCAATTTGTATTTGATTTAAATTCTTGTCATCCCACTATCAAATTTAAATGTAACTTCCACCATCGAGAAATTAATTTTTTGGATGTATTGGTTTCTTTAAATAATGGGATACTTGAGACTGACCTATATACTAAAGCTACAGATCGTAACTCCTTATTATTTTATGATAGCATGCATCCTTCACATATACGCAACAATTTACCATTTGCACAATTCCTGTGGTACAAAAGGATCTGCGATTCTACTCAAAAATATAAGCGTTCTGCTCAACACTTGAAGGAGAAATTATTGGACAGAGGTTATCCTAAAAAGATGGTTAAACATGCATATAAACGAGCTCTCTTTAACCACCATGAATTTCTATTAGAATCCAAACAGCATAAATCAAGTGAGATGATTATTCCCTGTATTATGCAATGTTCTTCTATGTCCCGTCAGATTGCTAAAATCATCCATAAACATTGGAACATTTTATCTACACATACTATTTTTTCTAAACATAAATGTATGGTATCTTATTCGAGAGGGGCCAATTTATCTGATTTATTATGCCATTCTGATGTATGGACAAGTAAAAATTTAGATAATTCTGGACATAAGAAATGCAGGAAATGCATTATGTGTGATATTATGTTGGAGACTAATCAAATTTGGGACAACATTAACAATAGATCCATTCAATTGAGATGTACTACCACCTGCATCTCTAAGGGTGTCATTTATTTCATTACATGTCCGTGTGGATTAAGATATATAGGTCAGATGAAACGCATGTTAAAAACACGACTTATCCTGTATTGTCAATAAAAAACTTCATATGCCCCTTGTTAAACACTGCATTCAAGAAGAACATACCTTTGATCAATTGCAATGAACATATTCCGGATAATGGAAGACGGGGTGATATTTCAAGAACTTTGCATCAAAAAGGATTTACCAGTTTAATACTACACTTCCAGATGGCCTTAATGGCCCTATCGAATAGGAAGCTTTTTATTAATTTATTTGGATTTATCTCTGATGGTTTTTTTTATCATTGGTTCGTCTCTATAAGGAAATGACGTCACCTTCACCATGCTTCCGGTCTGCTTTTATAAGCAGTTGTCAGTCCTGTTTAGAAATCACACGATACGGAAGATGTTTATATTCTCTCCTGAAGAAGGAATGAAACAGTAAGAATTCTATGGCTGTCGAGAGAGAGAGAGAGAGAGAAATTCTAAGAGACTTAGAGACTGATAGCTTGCATTCTTCGTATGTGGAGGCGCCTCCCGTCGACTTTTGCCCAGGATGTGAAGCTAAGTACTCCAAGTATTATCGAAGTGGTTTACAGCTATTTTGGTCCTTTTTTCTCTTTTTGCTATTTTTTCCTTCCGATTGATATTTTGTCATCTTTATGCCTCTATATTGTTGACTATGCTATTAATTTGGTCCAATATTTGAACTATTTTTTCTAACAATTTCTCTGTTTTTTAACTACAGATTGTTTGAAGTATTTCACTCTGTAGTTTTTTCAGAGAATTGTTGGCCCATGATAAAAGTAGTATAGTATGCCATACTTGTATTGTTATTTGAATATTTTTACTGCTGTAATTGTCTATTGCCCATATTTGATTTATTCTTACTGTACACCGCCTTGAGTGAATTCCTTCAAAAAGGCAGTAAATAAATCCTAATAAATAAATAAACATAGTAGATGATAGCAGATAAAGACTTGTATGGTTCATCCAGTCTGCCCAACAAGATAAGCTCAGGTCATAGGCGCCAACTCCATGGGTGCTCAAGCACCCCCAATATTTCACCCATCAGAAGTTCGTTCCCTCCCTCCCTCCGAATTCCAGGGTTGTCATCCCCTCCGAGTTCCAGGGTCATCATCCCGTCCTCCCTCCCTTCCTTCAAGGTCCAGGCCCCCTTCCTCGTTGGGGTTACGGCGGCCAGCAGCAGCGGTAAAAAGCATGCAGGCTCGGCCTTAGTTCAGTTTTCCCTTCTCTCTCTCAGCTCTGGTCCCGCCCTCATTTCTTGTTTCCACAGGCTGTAGAAGTCTGTCTAGCACTGGCTTTGCTTCCCAATTATTGGTGTTGCCATCTAATTACCGCTAAGCTTATTTGGTTCCATGCTTTCTATACAGGCTTCCTTTATATTTATCCCATGCATTTTTGAATTCCGTTACTGTTTTCATCTCCACCACCTCCTGCAGGAGGGCATTACAGGTACCTACCAACCTCTCCTTGAAAAAGTACTTCCTGATATTATTCCTGGGAACACCCCTTTTTGATGCAGCATTAGTTTTGGGCTTGTTGCATGCTAAAATCCTGCATCATAGTGTGTTTATTTATTTACACTTATACCCCACAATATTCCACCTTGCTTTGGTTCATTGTGGCTTACGTTAGTAACAGGGATGTTAACAGACTACATGAAGTATATGCAGTATGGGGTACTGAAATATATTAAGGGTAACTTCCAACAGGATGGGGTGTAATGGATCAGATGTCAGTGTATACGATGGGACCTGAGAAAGCAACAATTGATCTGTGTTCTAATAAGATTATTTGTGGTCCTCATAGTGGAATTTTCTGAAGAAAAATGCTTTGAGGTGTTTGCAAAAGTTGAGATATTGATTTATGCATCTTGGTAGGGCATTCCTTAGTTTTGTGCCTTGGTATGATAAGCCCACTGAGTGAATGGTCTTGTATAATATTTTCTGGCATTTTGGGTAATGGTGGTTCAGGTATGTGCGGGCTCCAGCTTTTACATTCCTGAGTGGAAGGTCAATTAGGTCTAACATATAGGCCGGGGCCATGTCAAAGATTATTTGGTAGACCAGGGTACATGTTTTGAAAGAGATGTGCTCTTTAATTGGGAGCCAGTGGAGCTTTTATGGTAATGGTCCTGCCTTATCATAACGTGATTTTCTTAGTATTAATCTTGCTGCTGTGTTTTGTGAGGTTTGAAGTTTTTTCAAGATTACTTCTTTGCAGCCAGCAGTGCGAGGTGATGGACCTGCAGGGGGAGGGGTGGTTTGGGGTTGGGGAGAGGTGCTGGACCTGTGGGGGAGAGAGGTGCTTGACCTGTGGGATAGGTGTTTGAACAGCAGGAGGTGGGAGAGAGGTGCTTGACCTGTGGGATAGGTGTTTGAACAGCAGGAGGTGGGAGAGAGATGCTGGACCTGCAGGGGGAGAGGGTTGGCTAAAGGTCACAGGGTAGGGAGAGAGGTGCTGGACATGGAGAGGGTATCTAAAGGTCACAGGAAAGGAAGAGAGGTGCTGGACATAAGGGAGAGCTGGAAGTGGGAAGAGAGAGAATTTCAGGACCTGCAGGATGGCTGGAGGTGGGAGGGAAGGGAGGAAGGAGCTGGAGGTGGAGGGGAAAGAGAGAGGAGCTGGACCTGCAGAGGGGAGCTAGAGATCACAGTGCTAGACTTGTAGGGGGTAGCTGGAGGTGGGAAGGAAGGGAGAGAATTTCTGAACCTGCAGGGGGTCTAGAGGTGGGAGGGAAGAGAGAGAGAGAGAGTTGCTGGACCTGCAGGGGTGCCTGGAGGTCACAGGGAAGGGAAGATAGGTGCTGGACCTGCAAAGGGTTGGAGACTGGAGGTGATAGGGAAGGGAGAGAGGTGCTGGAACTGTAGGGGGGCTGGAGGCTGTAGGGAAGGGAGAGAAATGTTAGATCTGCATTGGGATGGGCTGGAGTGAAGGAAGAGAGTTGCTGGACCTGCAGAGGTAGAGGCCTGTAGGGAAGGGAGAGAGGTGCTGGACTATGGGGATGAAGGAAGAGGGGATCAAATGCTGAAGCCACAGTGGGAGAAAGAACCAGATGCTGGAAGGGGGAGGGAGGAAAGAGGGAGAGAAGCTGGATGGGGTGGAGTCAGAGAGGAGAGGGATACATTGCTGTGGGGGAGGGAGAGGGGCCTAGAAACAAAGGGGAGATTATGGACATTAGATGGTAGCATAGGGACTGAGACACAAAGAGAAGATTCTGAATGGGGATGGCATATGGACACAGAGGGGCAATACCTAATATGGGGGGGATATGGAAAAAGAGACAATGCTGAATACTGGGGGGGGGGGGGTATATGGGCACAGAGGGGACATACTAGATATGGGGAAGAATAGGAACACTAAAGGGAAATGCTGGACATGGGGGGGTGGAGGCATAGGGACACAATGGGGTGATAATAGATGTGAGTATATGAACACAGGAGATGTTGGACAAAGAAATATAGAGACATAGATGGAAGACGAATGGTGGACATGGAGAGAGAAGAAATGTCAAATGGACAGAAAACTCTGGTGCGTGAGTTAAGAGAAGCAGAGGGAAGCAGAAACCAGAGACTGGGACCAATATGATTTGAAAAACAAAATGACCAAACATAAAAAGGTAGGACAATAATTTTATTTTCTACTTTGTGAATAGAATATGTCAGATTTGGAATGTACATCTTGCCAGGGCTGATGTTAAACATGACTGGGGCCCAGGGCAGACATTTGGGAAGGGATCCCAAAGGCTATTACGAGGCTGTGCTGTATTCAGCTTCCGGCATGCTTGGGGCTCTCTGTGGCTAGGAAGCCAAGCATAATTGTCTTAGTTGCACCCCCTTAACATCATCCCTGGCATGTGCTATTTTTATATTTTGTATAGGAAAAAATGCCTTTCTTTCTTGTTTCTCTGATGCTGTACTACATACAAGATCTGACTTCTTGGGGTTTTGTTTTACTTTCTGTTTCTAGCTTGTGCTCACTTATTCTGTATTTGGCATTTGTATTTTCTGTGTGTGACTGAAGTATTCTGTTAGCATGATATTTTTTTAATGTAGTAATTTCCCGATAAATGTATTGATATTTTAGGGCCCCACTGTAATATTTAGGTAGGATACTTGTTTTGGAAGTTAGTGTTGGCAAGGTAGATTATCTCTAAGTTCTGAGTGACTTTTATTTTAAAGATTGTTTAAAAATTATTTTACAATATGTCTGTTTTTGAGATGACACTACAAACCAAAACGTCTTTGGTGAATTTGATGGGAAAATGTCATTGCTCTGCATCCATTGTTGGGGAGGGCCAGGTGATTCTGTGGATGCAGAATGTATTTGGCTTCAATACTATATGGGGGGGAAAGCATATGTATTGGGGGACTGTGGCTAAATGTGGACTGAAGAGAGTAGTCTCTTGTACTTTCTCTAGCCCTCAATGTGGCCTGCAGCTACTGAAGCTTGCATTGCTACCTTCATTGAAGTTATTGGGAGTGGGATAGAGGTGGGGCATGGGTGCATCAGGTGACAGGTTTTTCTCTTTCAACCCTAGTGCCCACCCATCCGACCTGTTGGTCCACCCAAAAATTGCCTTCTGGCTATGCCACTGGCTCTGAGGCACCTTCATGGTGATCTGCAGTTCATATTTTGTAGCCATTTGCTCCTTTGGTTTCAGGTTGTTACAGGCAGGTCTTATTTAGCTGAGGTAATCATCACCGGAGAAAGAATTTTCCACGTACTTTTGGCCTCATAAGGAGTGTAAAGAAGATGTTAAGGGCAGATGACACAGAAGGTTTCTGACATTGTAGATTGCCATAAAGAAGCCCTTCCCTGAACAGAGAAATGAATGAACATTGGGAAGCTGGTAGCCTAGCAATGCAAGTATGATAGGCCAAGAGGGCAACGAGATGCATTCTGATGGAATAAGCCTGAAGTCCGTTATGACACAGATGGTATATCTCATTTAGAATAACATCAGGAGGGAAGTGAATGGAAAACCGGTTTTACTTGAGGGCAGAGATACATCTCATGAAGCGCGTTCCTTTTGGAAATTTCTCCCACACTGTGCAGGAGTGACTCATTGTCTGTTGACATGATGACTTTTTGTTTGAACAGAAATAATATAGACAGAAGAAAAAGCAAAGAATATCAGAAACAACAGAGAGGTGAGATCCTCTCCAATAGTTAGGAGAGTTTTGTTTTTGCATCTGTTCAGCAGAGAGATAAAAAAAAACAAAACTGAGGTGCTGTACTGCACATGAAGGGTTAGAACACGGCTCTAACTTCTGATCTCTAGGATAGCAGTTCTGTTCCGGCACTGTTTGATGATGTCACTTGCTTATGCATCTGACTCAATCCTGCTTGTAGATGGAAAACTTCTGCACCAACTCCAAAGCAATATTAGGTAAGTATCAATTTGTCCTATACCATATCATGCCATACACATATTTGTACACCCTCCTATATCAAAGCGGGTCACAAAAAATAATAAAACAAATCTAAAATATGCCAAGGATCATTAAAAATATTTGTTAAACAGATAAGTCTTCAAAGATTTTCGGAACAGCAAGTAATTAGTCATTGTCCGTACAGATACTGGGATAGTGTTCCATAAACTACTAGATTGGTAACTGAATGAACTACCGTGGAATTTTTTAAAGAAATACATTCTTAACTGTAGGAAAACCCAAACTTAATGTGGAACAAAATCTAGAAGAAGATCTGGAAAAAAAGTATGGATAATAACTGTACATGAGAACTTGGGCATAAACCATAAATAATCTTGAAAAGCATACATGCAACTTTAAATTGTATATGTCCAACAATTGGCAACCAGTGCAAATCAATCACCAATGGTGTAACTCGATCATACTTTTTTACAACATAAATTATTTTTGTCTCTAAGCAACATAAGACAACACAAAATTAGTTTACTAAGAAAATCTATAACAAGATTATATACACTTTTGTTAACCACATTGAGCTAAATCCCCAGATCCTCTTATGTTGAACTAGATACCACATGTAACCAAAAGGCAGCACTAGATATATCCCACATGGCTTTCAAATGATGACTAGGTGAATTATGATTCTAGATGCTTGGATGCTACCATGCATTGCCAGGCTAGGACTATAAATCAGTTCTGGCTTTTACAGAACACATGGTCCAAATCCAGGCTGTAGGCTGGTCTCTGTGCAATTAGCCCATCCCATTTGGTTCACAGTTGGAGTGGCGTAGCTACAGGTGGGCCTGGGTGGGCCGGGGCCCACCCACTTAGGGCTCAGGCCCACCCAACAGTAGAGCACATTTAGTGGTAGCTGGTGAGGATCCCAAGCTCTGCCAGCTGAAAACTTGCCCCTGATGGTAACGAAAATGTTACTCTCCACGTTACCAGTACCTGCGCATGCTCAGTTTTCAGCACATGCCTGCTGCAGATTGCCAAGGTGGAAAGAAGCATTTTTCCACCAGCTGAGATCATTTTTTTTGGTGTGGGGGGGGGGGGGGGGGAGAACACTTAGTGCCCACCCACTTCTTGCCTAGGCCCACCCAAAATCTGTTGTCTGGCTACGCCCGTGAGTTGGACCAACCCTTCTCACATTTGCTAATCTTGGCCCTGGTACTATCATGATTTCATCTTTTTTTACGAGCTGCACTAACTCTATAGGGTTACTATTCAAAAGGAAAACTCAGGAATGAGGGGGCATCCAATGAAGTTAAGAGGAAATAGACTTAGGAGGAATCTAAGAAAATACTCTTTCACCGAAAGGGTGGTGGATGCGTGGATTGGCTTCCTGGTGGAGGCTGAGATGAGGACTGTGTCAGAAATTACCTCTTCGTTTGAAATTACACTAGCTCCCTCTCAAGGACCGCATTACTTTCAAAATTTGCTCCCTGGTCCACAAGATAATCTACGGTGATGCCCCAGGATATATAATTGACTTAATAGATCTTCCAACCAGAAACAGAATCATTTCATCACGTACTTATCTCAACCTTCACTATCCAAGCTGCATTGGACTCAGATACAAATCAACCTATGGATCCAATTTTTCTTACTTAGGTACACAGATGTGGAATGCATTACCAATGAGTGTGAAAGCGACACACGACCATCAAACCTTCAAGCGAACTTTAAAGACCTATCTGTTTTGCAGACCTATCTATTGATTCTACTTACATGCTGTATATTTTATTTCTTATTTCCTTGTCCCTCATTGTACCCATTGACCCCTACCTTATCTGATCCTTTTTACTAATTATATTGGTTTAGAACCCACCGTACTTGGCATCCACCATTACGGTATTTTGTAAGCCACATTGAGCCTGCTAATGTGTGGGGAAATGCGGGATACAAATGTTCTAAATAAATAAATACATACATTTAAGAAGGCATGGGACAGGCATGTGGGATCCCTTAGGAAAGGAAGAGTTAGTTGTTACTAAGGATGGGCAGACTGGATGGGCCATTTGATCCTTTTCTGTCATCATGTTTCTATGATGTAGGCAAGCTAACAGATAGCATTTGGCGAAAGAGCTCGATGTCTGATGAAAAGGAAGCACAGGTGGTAGTCTGGACCATGCCAAAAAGTTTGATATTCAGCCACTATTCAATAGGGGTGTGCCTCTGGCATATTTTTCTTTTGTTTCATTCATCATGCCATTTTGCCTTTTTCTCATCTGTTTTGTTGTATAAAAGTTTTGTTTCTGGTTCTCATACCTTCAATAGTGTACACTATTTCTATAGCAATAGAAACAGAAGATCAAGTTTTTAAATTTGAATAATGGCTGAATTCATGACATCATTCTCTGCAGTTTACAATGAAATAGAAATAAAATGAAAAGCAATAGATTACTTAATTCAAGCTTTTGATCAAAAGGTACATTCTGAACCTTGAATTACTGTTACAGAATTGTAGCCTCTTTATCTTCTTGCTAAAACAAGATCACATCAGGCAAAGCAAGCCTGTTCAAAAAAGCACACTAATTTTCAAAAGAAACCAGCTAGACAGGGCCGCCGAGAGACTAGGCCGGCCCGCCTCTGCCCCCCCCCCCCCACCCCCACCCCCGCCGCTGCCGCCCCCCGTCTCTCACCCCACCGCTACAGTCCCCGGTCTCATCTGCCTGCCTCCACGGCTCCGGGCCCCCTGCATTCAAAGCGGTAGTCGCAGATCGCCTCTCTTTGGGCCTTCCCTCCCTGTGTCCCGCCCTCGTCTGATGTAATTTCCTGTTTTCACGAGGGCGGGACACAGGAAGGGAAGGCCCAAAGGGAGGCGATCTGTGACTGCCGTGCAGGGGGCCCTAAGCCGAGGAGGCAGGCAGGTGAGTCCGGGGACTGCAGCGCCGGTGGCCTGACCCCGGTGCCGGGCCCCCCTTGGAGGCCCGGGCCTGGGGAATTTTGTCCTCCCTGCCCCCCCTCTCTGCGGCCCTGGTGCTAGACTAGATCCACTGCTGCTCTGCTCAAAAAGCAATTCCTTCAATTTAACTTAGGTACTCTAACACCTTTTGCTGGAACCCACTCAGAGCCCATGGTCAGGTCTCAAAGAGAAAACTATAGTATTAACAAAGATAGCAGTAAAATTCACAACATGCTTAGGGACGGAAAGAGAAAATTGTCTAATTGCCTTCTAATGTCCCTGGTGGCTGAGGAGTTGATTGAGATGCACCCAAGGCTCTCAATTTTCAGGTGTTATTTTATTTTGCCAGTTATTCATCAGAGTTTATTCTCTCTAGTAGGCTACAGATATTGAAGTGGGGTGTGCAGGTAAATGAGGTCCTAGTGGTACAGTTTGTGTCCTCATGTTATGGGTAACTGGATGTCAGGTAATGTAACATGTTTTGTATGATTGTTGAAGATTCATAGATTCCATCCAGGGACATGGAATTTCTTTATATTTGCTCTCCTTTTAAATCTAAGACCAACAAATTGAGATACAGTTGACAGGTCCCTGCCCTTTAAGTCTTACAGTCTAAGGACCAGATTTACTAAAGTGTGCAGACTAAGGAGAAGAGATAGCAAGATGCGTTAGGGCAGTAACCCGCATTATTTACCCCTTAACATGATTTAAAGGGCACTAACACAATTTTTTTGTCCTAACGCAGTGCTCTTTAAGTCACCACAGAGCAGTGGCGTACTAAGGGGGGGGCAGTGGGGGCGGTCCGCCCCGGGTGCACGCCGCTTGGGGGGTGCTGCGCGTCTGTCGGCAATGCTTGTTCTCTGCTTCCTCTGGCCCCGGAATGGATTATTTCCTGTAACGGGGCAGAGGGAGCAGGGAACGAGCGTTGCTGACAGACGTGCGCCACCCCCCCCCCCCCCCCCCCAGCAGGTAAAGATGCACCGTGGGGGTGTCGTTTTGCTGGGGGGAGCTGCCCCTTTCACGTCCCCTGTCCCGCCTCTTCCACGCCCTCACCTCCCCCCCTGTCATCTCTCTCCTCCCCCCTCCCCTCCCCTTACTCTGCTATCCCTGGTGGTCTAGAGGTACCTCTTTGGGGCAGGAAAGAGCCCCCTCTTTCCTGCCCGGAGCTGCTAGCTGCCCTACATCCTGTCCTGTGGTGAGTCCAGCTCTCGGCGTTTCAAAATAGCCGCCGAGAGTTGAAGTCTCGCGAGGCTGCTTCAACTCTCGGTGGCCATTTTGAAACTCCGAGAGCCGGACTCACCACAGGAAAGGATGCAGGGCAGCTAGCAGCAGCGCTCCGGGCAGGAAAGAAGGGGCTCTTTCCTGCCCCGAAGACGAAGAGGTACCTCTAGACCACCAGGGATAGCAGAGTAAGGGGAGGGAGGATAGTCGCGTTTCGCCGGGGGGGGGGGGGGTTCGCACTGCACCCAGGGGGGGCATTGGCGATCCGTCCCGGGTGTCTGCCCCCCTAGGAATGCCACTGCCACAGAGTGAATAGTAATGAGATGTACAAGCCCTTGCATATTTTCCAGTGATGTTAAAATAATTTTTTTCCCCCTCCTGCATTTCTGCTATCACTGCATACATCACATTGGTGTCTGATTGTCAAACAAAATGTGATATTAGAAAAAAGGAGCCTGAGTTGACACATAACACTGCTTTAAAATTATAACTTCATTTATATAAGGAACAAAGTTATCTAACACCCATATCACCCATGTGAAAAAATAACTGCCCTTAAGTGTAATAACTGAGTGCACCACCTTAAGCAGCAATAATAGCAACCAACTGCTTCCTATAATTTGATATCAGTCTTTCACGTCGTTGTTGAGGGAACTTAGCCCACTCTTCTTTACAGGGTTGCTTTAATTCAGATATATTCATAACTTTGTCGCGCAGAAACTGCTCATTTCAGGTCCTGCCACAGCATCTCTACTGGGTTCAAGTCAGAACTTTGACTAGGCCAATCTAAAATTTTAATAGTGTTTCTCTTCAGCCATTCAAATGTAGGACTTGGTTTTGTGTTTTGGATTATTGTCCTACTGCATAACCCTAATTATGCTTCAGCTTCAGCTCACGGACACATGGCTGGACATTCTCCTTAAGAATTTTCTGGTACAGTGCAGAATTCATGGTTCCTTCAATAAGGTCAACTTTTCCAGGTCCTGAGGCAGCAAAGCATCCCCACACCATCAGGCTACCACCACCATGTTTGACTGTTGATATGATGATGTTCTTACTGTGGAATGCTGTATTTGCTTTATGCCAGACATGAAGGAAACCTGTGGTGTCCAAAGAGTTCCACTTTTGACTCATTTGTCCATAGAACATTATCCCCAAAGACTTGGGAATCATCCAGGTGTGTTTTTGCAATTGTAATATGAGAATTGATGTTACTCATGGTTAGCAGTGGTTTCTGCCTTGCTGCTCTCCCATGAATCTCATTCTTGTCCAGTCTCTTATTGTGGAGCTATGAACACTGACCTTAGCTGAGGCTAGAGAGACCTACAGATCTTTGGATGTTCTTCTGGGATGTTTTATGACTTCCCAGATGAGTTGTTGCTGCACCTTTGGAATAATTTTGGTAGATCAGCCACTCATGGGAAGACTCATCACTGTTCCAAGTCTTGGAACAGTGATGAGTCTTTTCCATTTGTAAATTATGGCTCTCACTGTGGTTCAGTGGATCCCCAAAGCTTTAAAAATAGCCTTGTAACCCTTTTCAGACTAATATATTTCAACTAGAGCAGTATCAAATATTTGTATTCAATTCAATTTGGCCCTGACTATATTATTCGAATTTGGTTGAATAGTGATTTAAATTCAAATATGAATAATCAGGGGCTCTACTGTGCTAAATCTTACTGAAATAAACAGTTGCTTCTTTTATTATTTATGTTAAAGCTCAATGCCCATTATTTGTATTCAGTATTCGTATCTGGCCAAAGAGTAAAATATGCTATTCGGTACAGCTCTAATTTCAACAACTTTTTTTCTCATGTCTTCTGGAATTTCCTTTTATCATGGCATAGTGTTTTGTAGAAACTTTGTGGTGACTATCCAGCTTATTTTTGAAGGAGATCGCCAGCCATCTTCCGACACAAATCGGGAGATGGCCAGCGATCTCCTGAACCCGGCCAAATCAGTAAAATCAAAAGCCAATTTTGGCCAGCGCCAACTGCCTTGCGTCGCGGAGCCGGCCAGACTTCCAGGGGGTGTGTCAGTAGGGTAGCGAAGGCAGGATGGGGGCATGCTCACGAGATGGTCGGCTTTGCCCGATAATGGAAAAAAGAAAGCCGGCCCTGACGAGCATTTCGTCGGCTTCACCAAGTTTTAAAAAGGTGCCCCAACTGACCAAATGACCACCCGAGGGAATCGGGGATGACCTCCCCTTACTCCCCCAGTGGTCACCAAACCCCTCCCACCCAAAAAAAAATATATATTTTTTGCCAGCCTCTATGCCAGCCTCAAATGTCATACCCAGCTCCCTGACAGCAGTATGCAGGTCCCTGGAGCAGTATTTAGTGGGTGCAGTGCACTTCAGGCAGGTGGACCCAGGCCCATCCCCCCTACCTGTTACACTTGTGGTGGCAAATGTTAAGCCCTCCAAAACCCCCCAAAACCCACTGTACCCACATGTAGGTGCCCACCTTCATCCCTAAGGGCTATGGTATGGTGTACAGTTGTGGGGAGTGGGTTTTGGGGGGCTCAGCACCCAAGGTAAGGGAGCTATGCACCTGGGAGCTATTTTTGATGTCCACTGCAGTGCCCCCTAGGGTGCCCGGTTGGTGTCCTGGCATGTCAGGGGGACCAGTGCACTACAAATGCTGGCTCCTCCCATGACCAAATGCCTTGGATTTGGCCGGGTTTGAGATCACCAGCATTAGTTTCCATTATCGGCGAAAACTGATGCCGGCCATCTCAAACCCGGCCATCTCTGACATTTGGCCGGCTCCAACTGTATTATCGAAATGAAAGATGGCCGGCCATCTTTTTCGATAATACGGTTTGGGACTGCTCTTTGCGGCGCCGGCCAAATAGATGGTCGGCCATTTGGCCAGCGCCGTTTGATTATGCCCCTCCACGTCACTCTCATGGTAAAGTTCAACATATACTGAGGTTTAGATGCAATAGGGCTGGCTGTGCTCAAGCAGCTGAATCTAATTATCAATTAAATTTGGTCAATTGGTTGATTGAGTAACTAAAGGGGCTGTTACTTTTCCACACGAGTGATATGGGTATTGGATAACTTTGGTCCCTAAATAAATGAATTAAAAGTATAAAAACTGTATTATGCATTTACTGAGGTTCCATTTGTCTGATATTACATTTTGCTTAAAGATCAGAAACTATTCAGTGTAACATATATGCAATACTAGGGGAAATGCAGAAGGGAAGAAAACCTTTTTCACATCACTGAGAAGTGGCTCATTACTACTTAAATTAAACAACGCAGCTTGCAGTGATCACCGGATGCGCACTGCAAGCCGCGTTATAGCTGCTAAAATGACCACTGTTGCTCACCTGAGGTTATTTTAGCACCCGAGAGCATTGAGTCGCATCTTAACAGAGCTGTTGGATCTCCCCCCACCCCAATCAAGATCCCACTCCCTGATCAGAAGGCCCACCCTTGACTCTGTGGGCCTACCAGCATGTTCCTGGGCAGGAGTGATCCCCAATTTTTTTTCTTGCCCTTGCCAGCACCCTCAGCCTATTGCAAGAGGTGCCATGTTGGCTGATGGCACTGGTAAGGGTAAGAAACTTTGGTGATCGCTCCTACCTAGTGGCCCAATAGACCATCAGGAATATGGGGGTCTTTCAGAGGTAGGGATTGTGATTAGGGCGTGAGGGTCTTGATAAGGGAGTGGGCTTTCTGATTGGGGGGAATCAGGGATTGGGGGTCTTGATTTGGGGGGAGAAGCTCTGATATTCTCTTTAAAATGTGGTTTGAGAGCATCGGGCCACACCTTTGAGGACTGAGGCTCCTTAAACTAATGGGACACTTGCAGCTCTTGGGGAAAGGCAGCCATGCCGCTAACGTGGGGCACACAGTTGCTATCACACATTAACAGTGCAGCTGCTATTGTGGTTTGCTGCACCTCTGGAGATGTAGTTAACTGTTGTGCATGCATACACAGTTAGGTGCAAGCACTTATTCCAGAGATATACATGTAACTTCTAGTACTCTGTTACATGTATATGAACCTTGACCAAAGGTATGTCCACCTGTCAAAATACATGCTATATATGATATCAGCATATTTACAGAATAGAACTTTGCTGAAATTTTGGTGTTTTCATGCATATATGCCAGCATTCTAATCATTTACGCAGTTACCTGGTGCATAAGAAGTGTACTTATCAATGTGGGCTATAGTTAAAGCATGTTACTTTACCACTAACTCGTGCTGTTTTTAGCACAGATCCCATTTAATACGATGTGACCTAGTTACTAATAACTGGGGTTAACAGTAAAATATGCCAAACACAGCAAAGGTGACAAAGAAGTAGAAGCTAGATGAAGCGCAAAGTATAAAAAGTTTAGTAAAACATCAAATCGCTCTTATTAAAACATTCGAAGACTCGACACGAGCAGTGTTTTGGCCACAAAGGCCTGCCTCGGGAGTCTTCTGTCTGGATGTTTCTAAGCACGCTAGGTCTCCAAATGGAACAACAGATAATAACACACTCCCAAGAAGTTATGAGGAATGGTGTAATTACGCAGGGCAACAGGACTGCGTAATTACACCATTCATTATAAATTCTGGAGTGTGTTATCTGTTGTTTCTGTTGGTAAAGGGTATCCAGGCCTATCAGAGAGCAGCCTGGTTTGGAGCAGATTTAGCAAATTCTTTTTTTGAAATGTGAGGACCTGAAAGCCCTCGAGAATATCTCAGGCTTTGCAGGAGCTTTGACTTTAGCATGTGTGCACAGGTCCACTTAATAGAACCCCCTTCAAAAACTCCTGGCAGTGAAACAAGTCCGGGCATATTGGCCACCAGAAGTAATACCTTCCAGGGATTAAATCCAAATCTGCCTTAGCTCTTCCTCCTCAACCTGGGCTGAAAATTAAGTATTAATGCACAACTGATTGTGTGTTCTCTCTCTCTCTCTCTCTCTCTCTCTCTCTCTCTCTCTCACACACACACACTAAAATCTCCCATTCCAATCAAGCATTTTATTTCCATTTATGACAGCTTCTTTTTTTTTTTGTCTCAGCTGCAGCATACAGAAATAGTGACAAATATATAAATAGACATTTCTTCAACAGTATTTTAAGTATTATTATTTTTACTTTTGAATAAAAATTCTGAATTACACTTGGCAAAAAAATGTATCAGGAAACAGAAAAACCATATAGTTATTCCACTCTCTGTGAAGGCAATGACATCATTATAACACAATTTCTCCCCAACTCTGTGATTATGATCATTATTTACATCAAGGAATCACCTATGTAAATATAACAATTACATTTGAAAGGTTCATTGGAAATCAAAACCCCCCACCCCCATGTATAATGCCAAAAATAATACAATTATGTTATACAAAGATTGAAAAATACTATTAAAAACTATTAAATACTATTCAATCCCCTTACAAACTGCAGTGATGTTGACTTTAAAAACCATTTGAAGTATTTAACTTTTACAGTAAGTACAATTCTGAAAACATCTCTTCAGCTTGAGGTAGGAAACCCTCTAGAGTCAGCTTGAAATGTTAAAATACTGTATTTACAACAAACCCTTTATATACATTACAGCATCTAAGTACATTTTAAAACCTCATAGGATTTCTTTTAAAAAATGGATTTACTTTGGTAAACAAAACTGTATGACATCTGTGCAGTCCTGTTTTATTTTCATATTAACCTTTGATAGAATCTAATACATTCATTACAAGAAATAAAAATACATTTTTGCATCTTATTAGGATTATGAGTGCATATATATAAATATATTCTTTTCTAAACATATAGCCGTATACATACACACACTCACACA
The DNA here is from genome assembly GCF_901765095.1 of Microcaecilia unicolor. Lineage (NCBI taxonomy): Eukaryota > Metazoa > Chordata > Amphibia > Gymnophiona > Siphonopidae > Microcaecilia > Microcaecilia unicolor. Next base: position 445,585,931 of record NC_044032.1, read on the forward strand.
TACGTATATATCTACATAGTATCTTATTAATTTGCACAATGCAAGGTACTAAATAATAAAAATAGTTCAAAATTACACTGGTAATAGCATTTAGCTTTTGTTTCACTGAATTCCTATCAGGGACCACTTTTCTTTAAAAGTGACTCCGATAAGGGTAAAAGCCATTTTAAAGTTGGATCTCAGTCCTCCCTCTTTAATCTAAGCCTGGAGACCCTGAAGGTATGCTGGTTTTTCTAAAGCCCCAAGCCTGGGAAAGAGAGAAAATAAAAATACTGAAAGGGGGAGCAGGAGGTGGTGGGGAGGAGAGAAAGGCATGAACACCAGAAAAGACAAAAATAAATTCAAGCGCTTCTCCTCCTCCTGAGCTTGCTCTCTACCCTCGTTCGGAAAGTCTTTCCTAAAAGGGCGATTTTTTTTTTCCATCTGTAAACTGAAACGCACTCAACATTTTTGTCCTCTTACATCAGGATCCGAGGACTGTGATTGGCTGTAAACAGTTCAACACTCTTTATTAAAAGAAAGAAAAAAAAAAAAAGCTTCATTCTGCTGTAGATCTGTTGTCTACTGCTAAAAAGATTAGGAAAATGGAAACAATTCACTGGGTTTGGGGGAGGGGGTTTTTTTGGGGAGGGGGGAGGTTGGCTTTAGAAAATTTTCTAAAATAAGAAACAGGAGAGGAGGAAAAAAAAGAGAGACGCAGAGGGCCAGATACTTTTAAAAAGGCATCAACCAAAGGATTTTCACCTCTAGCATCAATGGAGGAGAAGAATTAAAACCCTATTTGTGTGCTCTATCTCACAGTCCTCGGTTTAGCTTAGGAGGTTCTACTTGTTATTACTACGGCTTAAGCAACTGGTCTTAAGAGTTGTGTAGCTTCTAAACCTGTCAACAAATGTGTAGTGTGCCGGTGTACAGAAGCAGAATGCAATTCTGAATCTGTCTACATTTTTAAAACATTTTTTAGGCACATCGAGAAAACATAATATTAATAGATTATAATGCCATTCTTCCAGTACAGTCCTGGTGATGGTATGTGGTCAAGGGCAGGTAAAATCAACTAGGTATTTGGAAATTGGATTTACAAAGTCAGAACTGAAATATGTTTAGTTTTGGTTTTTTAACTTAAAATCTATCCAGGACTTAAGGACTCAGAACAATAACATTTTTTATCCTCATCAATACTATATTATTACATCTAACAAGAGGCATTAGGACCAGGGAGTCCCCTTCCTTCCAACATAACAACATAAACAAACGTAATAAGCAACCGGATTTCAAAAACAAAACATTTTTTTCAAGTGCAAATCGTGTTTCTTGTATTATTAGTCGCGCATTATTATTAGAATATTTTCAGTCTCCTACCCCCGACTGCTCTGCCGCCTTTGAGTACCCTATGGGGCGGCTGCTCTTTGGACAGGGGGCAGTACTTGATGGTGTGGGCATTGTCGCCGTTGGCACTGCACAGGGGGCAGGTGTACGCCCGGAGGATGGGGCACAGCACCCTGCCGTCGGGGGTCTTTAGGACATGCGAGCCGTACACCTCCTCAGGGGCCCCGTTGTTCCGGCAGAAGACGCAGATCTTGGGCTCCTGCTTGGTCCTGCCGCCCGCCTTTCTCGCCTTCCTCTCCATACTGAAGAGCTCGAAGGGGCCACCGAACACCTCGCGCTCCTGGCCCGGGCCACCGCCACCGCTCTGGAACGGGTTGAACAGGGAGAAGCGCTCCTCGAGCTTGAGCAGGGAGCCGGGGGCGCCCGATGGGCAGCAGCAGCAGCACTCGTCCCTGGCCAGGCACGGGCATGGAAAGCACGAATCGTCCAGCCCCAGCGTGGCCTTCAGCGACTCGGTGATGGAGTTGGCGCTCGAGGGGAGGCTGTTCTTGCTGGGGGTCTTGGTCACCAGCGTCGAGAGCCCCAAGTAATCGGTCCAGAAATTGAAGGTGTAGTCGTAAGGTCCCCCGGCACTCAAGTAATTGTGGTCCAGAAAATCCATGGCTGGCGCTTCGGGTGGGGGGCGCAGGGAGTGGGGGACGACGACGACACTGTTTCCAGCAGCCAACACACAAACTGCTCACAGTCTCTCCCGCACAGGATGTTAGAAAATGTCTTCCCTTTTCTTGGACAATGTTATCGTGCAATGTTCTCCGAGTCCTCCTGTACTTGTCGTTTGCACTGCTGCTGCACTAGCTACTCCTGTTATGGGGCTAAGAAAGAGACTGGAGAATGATGCTTAACAGAAAGAAAGGGAGGGAAATGGGGGAGGAACCTTCCTTTCAATCCCTCTTCTGTCAACACAAGAGCTCCTTCTCCAGCAATACCTCTGCAGAGAAGCAAGGGAATCCAGGACCGGATTCTGCTCCGCCGATCCCCTCGACCCCCAACAAAGCAAGCCTGAAATGTCAGTGTTGATTAACACTGCCTGACAGATTGTGACTTTGTACGTAATGCTTACACTCAAAATGCTGCTCTCTGACAATTTACCTTGATTGCGGGAGGGGGAGGAGGGGAGAGAGTCGCACACTGATACCGAGCATGAGGTTTAGAAGACACTGCTGACTCCTCAGAGATTCAATATAGAAAATAACGATGAGAACGGAAAGGTTTATTGTTTGCTCCTAGAGGTCTAAGGCTGTACTCTTCCATCCAGAGATTGTGTGCTATTAAATAGTCTTACCGTTTTAGCCTCCACCGCCACAGCCACTGGAAGCAGTGCCATGTATCCTATCTACCACCTTATCTGTGAGAATTACCTTACTTTTACTAAGTTCTCAGCAGAACTTTCTTTAGGAAAAGTAAAAAAGGTATCATCTTATTTTATTTTCCACGTTTTATTTTGTTTGATTTCTATTGATAACTTTAGGAAGGAGGGAAGCCCCTATTACTGGAGGAGCTCTGCTGCAATTATACCATACAGGCCTCCAGATGGCTCCATAGTATATGCCAGTAGCAGGAGAAGGGAGCTTGATTGGGCACACAGGCCCCATGACCTCTATATACCTGTAGGAGAAGATGCTGAAGCCTAATTGTTAGGAAAGCAGGGTAGTAACAGATTTCATTAAGCACAGAGCTATGACAGCTTCCACATGTTATTACCTGTTCCTAAGTCTGTTCCTATCATAACCCCTTCAAATCCAGAAATTCCTTTCCACACACACACACACAAAAAGCATTTTGTGCTTTGTTCTTTATTTATATGTAACTCCTTTTCTATGTGCTCCTTAAGATAGAGGGTTCAGTGTCTCAGGTTCATGCTCCCATGAGCCTCTAGGAAACCTGGCATTCATTAATGGATGGGAGAAAGAAATACTGAAGCCCCAAGGGCTATTATTCTTTAACTGCAGATATGGGGTGAGGGGGGGGGGGGGTGGAGAAGATGCAGGATTGCACTAAGAAAATGGCGATTGGGAGTGGAAGAGATGTTTGGATGACACAGGAGATGATGCAACATAATTAATTTCTTAAATCACAATTAATAATTAATGCATTAATCACATAGTTAACTGCAATTAACTTGCAGCCCTAGAATTACTTATGTTTGGAACCTCACGCTCACGCTCATATCTGCAGTCTATCTAAGAACAATAGCCTTGGGGCTTCAGTATTTCTTTCTCCCATCAATTAATTAATGTCAGGTTTCCTAGAAGCTCATGGGAGCATGAACCTTGGACACTGTGAACCCTATATCTTAAGGAGCACATAGAAAAGGTGTTACATAGTAACATAGTAGATGATGGCAGAGGAAGACCTGCATGGTCCATCCAGTCTGCCCAACAAGATAAACTCATATGTGCTACCTTTTGTGTATACCTTTTGTGTATACATATAAATAAAGCATAACATGTATTTTTTTATTTTCTTTTTTTAGTGGAAAAGAATTTCCGAATTAGAAAGGTTTGTGATAGAAACCTCAAAATGGATAGAGCTTGGGTGTGGTAATAACATTTGACAGCAGTAATAACCCTGTGCTTAACCCATTAGGGCCCAATGTTCCTATAATAAAATCCGTTGGGCCCTAATGGGTTAATACAATGTTACCATCCTGCTTTCCTAACAATCAGGCTTTTCAGCATTTTCCCCTACTGGTATGTGGAGGACATGGGGCCTGTGTGCCCAGTCAAGCTCCCTTCTTCTGCTACTAGCATATACTATGGGGCCATGTCTAAGCATGTGTGGTATAATTGCAGCAGAGACCCTCCAGTAATAGGGGCTTTTCTCCTTCCTAAAACAACAACAAAAAGCCCTGCTCAGAAGTAAAGTAAGGTATTCCCTCACAGATAGGGTGGTGGATACATGGCAGTGGCGGTGGTGGAACATACATAAACATAGTAAACAAGCTAAAAAAAAAGTCTATTTAAAAGCACCCAGTCTCTGGATGGAAGGGAAAGCCTCAAACTTTCAGTTCTCATCAACCCTTATTTTCTTCTTTAATCTCTGAAAGTCACTGTTTTTTAAACCTCATGTTTGGTATCAGTGTACTGAGCATTTAGATATAGGTATTATGCTGAACAAAGTCACAATCTGTCAGGCAGTTTTTAATCCACACTGAACTTTCAGGTTCGCTTTGTTGGGGGTCGGGGGATTAATGGAGTAGAATCCGGTCCTGGATTCCCTTGCTTCCCTGCAGAGGTACTGCTAGAGAAGGAGCTCTTGTGTTGACAGAATAGGGATCGCAAGGAAGGTTCCTCCCCCATTCCCTCCCTTTCTCTGCTAAACATCTCACAAAAGCGAGCAGCTAGTACAGCAATGCAAACGACGACAGCACAGGAGGACCCGGAGAAGACTGCATGATATAAAATTGTCCCAAAAAGGGGGGGAGAAACGCAAAAAAAAGGAAAGGCATTTCCAGCAAGCCGAGACTGTGCGGGAGAGACTGTGAGCAGTTTGTGTTGGCTGCTGGAAACAGTGTCGTCGTCGTCCCCCACTCCCTGCGCCCCCCACCCGAAGCGCCAGCCATGGATTTTCTGGACCACAATTACTTGAGTGCCGGGGGACCTTACGACTACACCTTCAATTTCTGGACCGATTACTTGGGGCTCTCGACGCTGGTGACCAAGACCCCCAGCAAGAACAGCCTCCCCTCGAGCGCCAACTCCATCACCGAGTCGCTGAAGGCCACGCTGGGGCTGGACGATTCGTGCTTTCCATGCCCGTGCCTGGCCAGGGACGAGTGCTGCTGCTGCTGCCCATCGGGCGCCCCCGGCTCCCTGCTCAAGCTCGAGGAGCGCTTCTCCCTGTTCAACCCGTTCCAGAGCGGTGGCGGTGGCCCGGGCCAGGAGCGCGAGGTGTTCGGTGGCCCCTTCGAGCTCTTCAGTATGGAGAGGAAGGCGAGAAAGGCGGGCGGCAGGACCAAGCAGGAGCCCAAGATCTGCGTCTTCTGCCGGAACAACGGGGCCCCTGAGGAGGTCTATGGCTCGCATGTCCTAAAGACCCCCGACGGCAGGGTGCTGTGCCCCATCCTCCGGGCGTACACCTGCCCCCTGTGCAGTGCCAACGGCGACAATGCCCACACCATCAAGTACTGCCCCCTGTCCAAAGAGCAGCCGCCCCATAGGGTACTCAAAGGCGGCAGAGCAGTCGGGGGTAGGAGACTGAAAATATTCTAATAATAATGCGCGACTAATAATACAAGAAACAAGATTTGCACTTAAAAAAAAGATTTTTTTCTAGCCTGTTGCTTATTACGTTTGTTTTTGTTGTTATGTTGGAAGGAAGGGGACTCCTTGGTCCTAACGCCTCTTGTTAGATGTAATAATTGATGAGGATAAAAATGTTAGTTTTCTGAGCTCTTAAATCTTGGATAGATTTTAAGTTAAAAAAAAACCCAAACAGATTTCAGCTCAGACTTCAGTTCCTTGTGACCTTGGGCAAGTCACTTAACCCTCCATTGCCTCGGATACAAAAGATTGGGAGCCCTCTAGGGACAGAGAGAGTAACTGTTCAAAACGAATGATTGTTCTCAGCCTTGAAATTTGATGATTAATATAAAGAAATGCCAGCATTTTTTAAATTAAAATTTAAATACCTTAGAGATAAACCTCCTGCCCTTACCATCACAAGGACTGTACTGGAGAAAACATAACATTATAGTATTCTATTCATATTATGTTTTCTCGATGTGCCCCCCCCCCCCCCCCCCCCCAAGAAAAAAAAAAAACATTCAGAATTGTATTCTGCTTATGTATACGGGCACACTACACAATTTGCTGACAGGGTTAGAAGCTACACAACTCCTAAGACCAGTTGCTTAAGCCGTAGTAACAAGCAGAACTTCCTAAGCTTAAACCGATGACTGTGAGATAGAGCACACAAATAGGGGTTTTAATTCTTGGCATTCTGTGGATGCTAGAGTTGAAAATCCTTTGGCGATGCATGTTTTAAGTATCTACCCTGCTGCGTCAGACTGTTTCTCTTTCTTCTCTCCTTCTGTTTCTTACTTTAGAAGATTTTCTTAAGCAAAAAAAGAAAAAAAAAACCCTCCCCCAAGTCGTTTCCATTTTTCATATCTTTTTAGCAGATCAGCAGAGCAGATCAACAACAGAATGGAGCTTTTTTTTTTCTTGTACTAAAGAGTGTTGAACTGTTTACAGCCAATCACAGTCCTCGGATCCTGATGTAAGAGGACAAAAATGTTAAGTGCGTTTCAGTTTACAGATGGAAAAAATTTCCGAAAGGACCAGGGGGTTGAGAGCAAGCTCAGGAGGAGGGAAAGCGCTTGAATGTATTTTTTCATTTCTGATGTTCATGCCTTTCTCCGCTCCCCACCACCTCCTGTTTTCCCCTTCAGTATTTTTATTTTCCCCCTTTCACAGGCTTGGGGCTTTAGAAAAACCAACACCCCCTCAGGGTCTCCGGGCTTAGATTAAAGACGGAGGACTGAGATCCAACTTTAAAATGGCTTTTACCCTTATCGGTGATACTGTGTTAAAGAAAATGGGTTCCTGATAGGAAACCAGTGAAACAACTACTAAATGCTATTGTCAGTAGAATTTTGAACTGTTTAAAAAAAAAAAAAATATTTACTACCCTGCATTGTGCAAATTAATAAGATACCCGTATGTAGATATACGTGTATGTGTGAGTGTGTGTATGTATATGGCTATATATGTTTAGAAAAGAATATATTTATATATATGCACTCATAATCCTAATAAGATGCAAAAATGTATTTTTATTTCTTGTAATGAATGTATTAGATTCTATCAAAGGTTAATATGAAAATAAAACAGGACTGCACAGATGTCATACAGTTTTGTTTACCAAAGTAAATCCATTTTTTAAAAGAAATCCTATGAGGTTTTAAAATGTACTTAGATGCTGTAATGTATATAAAGGATTTGTTGTAAATACAGTATTTTAACATTTCAAGCTGACTCTAGAGGGTTTCCTACCTCAAGCCGAAGAGATGTTTTCAGAATTGTACTTACTGTAAAAGTTAAATACTTAAAATGTTTTTTATAGTCAACATCACTGCAGTTTGTAAGGGGATTGAATAGTATTGAATAATTTTTAATAGTATTTTTCAATCTTTGTATAACATAATTGTATTATTTTTGGCATTATACAAGGGGGTGGGGAATTTTGATTTCCAATGAAGCTTTGAAATGTAATTGCTATTTACATAGGTGTTTCCTTGATGTAAATGATCATAATCGCAGAGTTGGGGAGAAATTGTGTTATAATGATGTCATTGCCTTTACAGAGAGTGGATTAACTATATGGTTTTTCTGTTTCCTGATAGATTTTTTGCCAAGTGTAATTCAGAATTTTTATTCAAAAGTAAAAATAATAATAATACTTAAAATACTGTTGAAGAAATGTCTATTTATATATTTGTCACTGTTCCTGTATGCTGCAGCGCAGACTTTAAAAAGAAAAAGAAGATGATGTCACAAATGGAAATAAACTGCTTGATGGGCATGGGATATTTTAATGCTGGTTTGTGTGTCTGTGTGTGTGTTTGTATGTGTGTGCGTGTGCCAGACCAGTTGTGCATGAATATTTAATTTTCAGCTCTGTTTGAAGAGGGAGAGCTAAGGTAGATTTGGATTTAATCCCTGGAAGGTAGCAGTTCTGGTGCCCAATATGCCTGGACTTGTTTCACTACCGGGAGATATTTAAGGGAAGGAGGTCTGTAACAAAGGGGCTCTATTAAGTGGACCTATGCACACATGCTAAAGTCAAAACTCCTTAAGAGCCTGAGATATCCCCGAGAGCTTTCAGGACCTCAAATTCCAAAAAAAACCGAAGATACGTTTACCAGCATTCTCCGAGGACAGCAGGCCTTATATTCTCACTTATTGGTAACACGGGTCTGTGTTGCCATTCCGGAACTTGTAACAAGTTTTAAACAGGTCTTTGAGCGCGACATGCTCTCCACCACACTTGCACGAGTGCCTTCCCACCCGCTGTGAGAGCATGGGACCAGCAGTACAATATAAAGCATAAGAAAAAAAGGAGACGATTCCAAGGGAAGGTGGCAGAATATGAGGCCTGTTGTCCTCGGAGAATACCTGCTACAGGTAAGTATCTTTGCTTTCTCTGAGGAAAAGTAAGTCTATAATTATCACATGTGGAAGTCCCTAGCTACTAGGCTCACCAAAAACAGTAACCAGCGCTCAACCGGACTTCGCAATGGTAAAGGCAAAAAAGTAACCTGAAACTATATACAATCTGAGTGAGAGTGCAGCCTGGAACAACAAACGGGCCGAGGAGGGTGGAGTTGGACTCTAGACCCCAAACAAATTCTGCAGAACTGTCTGTCCAAACGTACTGTTGCGTCAAGTATCCTGCTCAAGGCAGTAATGAGCTGTGAATGTTTAGACTGAAGACAACTTCGCAACTTTGCAAATTTTTTCAGTTGAGGCTGGCCTCAAGTTGGCTACCGATGCAGCCACGGCTCTTGACATTGTGAGCACTGACATGACCCTCAAGGGTCAGCCCAGCCTGAGCATAAGTGAAAGAAATACAATCTGCCAGCCAATTGAAAATGATGCATTTTCCAATGGCAACCCCCGTCCTGTTGGGATCGAAAGAAACAAAAAGCTAAGTGGACTGTAGGGCCTAGTCTACTCCCAAGTAAAAGGCCAATGCTTGCTTGCAGTCCAAAGTGTGCAGTGCACTTTCACCAGGATCGGCATGAGGTTAGGGGAAGAATGTTGGTAAGACAATCGACTGGTTCAGATGGAATTCCACACAACTTTAGGTAGGAACTGAGGACTACTCTGTTATGATGAAACTTCGTACAAGGTGCATCCACCACTAAGAACTGAAGCTCGCTGACCCTTTCAGGTGAAGTACTTTCAGATGACAGAAATCAGGTGGCTCAAAAGGCACTTTCATCAGGTGGGTGAGAACGACATTGAGGTCCCATGACACAGGTGGAGGTTTGAGAGGGGCCTTGAGTGACGAATGCCCGAAAGCCTACAGCGACCTGTTTACCGCACTCGTAAGCGCACAATGAAAATGCTATGCAAATATATTGTAATCTGGTTTTCATTCAAATGAAGGCAACGCATGATGCACAGCCATTTACGGGCGATGTACACAAAGGACCACACACCTTTAACGTGATATATTTAACGGGTGCTCAGGGGCTGCCAGTAACTTCAGGAGCTGTCATCTGCCGTCAACATAAGCATGTCCATAAAGTGTGTGCATAAGCGCTGTCATTGACATGTTATTTGTGCGTGCATATGTACACATCTGTGTTGGAGAAGCCATGGCTGCGCAGGGTCCCCACAGCAGAAAGCCCAACTTCTCCAACATGGATGTGCTGTGGCTTGCACAACTGACAGTTGTGAACGAGAAACACCTCTTCCCCCAACTGGGGAAGAGGCACATTATAACAAGGATGGTCGAGGGCTGGGAGGTGTTGCAGTGCCTCTTCAACAGGTGGTCGTCATACCCATAAATATTTCCGCCATTTTGTCCCTCCCTCTTGCCTCCGTTATCAAACAGTTGGACTGCTGCTTGCATATGATATTTATATGTATGTGTGTGTGTATATATATATATATATATATATATATATATATATATATATATATATATATATATATATATATATATATATATATACACACACACACATTCATAATGTGTGTCTAATAAAAAAAAAAGCTGCATGTTGTTGATTCCCATATTTTCTTCTGTCCTCGGGATTACAATGACATTTGCAGTCCTCTTGTTTTCCAGGTTGAAGTGCTGAAGAAGCTCTCAAGGGCGCTGCATAAGGACCATTGGCCATGGCTCCAGTAGGTAAAGGCGAACCTCAACGACAGCCACTGAAGGCAGTGGGTGGTCACAGGAGTCAAGTAGTTGTGTTGTGGGAGGTGTACTGCCATTCCCCTGAGGGTTTGCTACTAAGATTACAGTTATTACAATATATATATATATATATATATATATATATATATATATATATAGGGGGAATATCTACAATATATACGTGGGCGATATATATGGCCAACCAATGAGTAAATATTGGTTGGCCATATATATCGCCCCTGTATATATTGTAGATATTCCCCCTACATATATATATATATATATATATATATATATATATATATATATATATTGTAATAACTGTAATCCTGGTAGCAAACCCTCAGGGGAATGGCAGGCTCCCTTCAGCAGTCCAAAAACAAAGTCCTTCCAGACGACACAGTTTTAGTTCAAAGCAGTTTATTTCCCCTCCTCCACAAATTTCAGTTCAAAGGGGTTAAGGTCTCATTCAGTTCCAAAACAAAGCAAAAAAGGAAAACCCTTCCTTTAAATCCGAGTTCTCCCAAGTCCAACCGCCTGGGTTTCAGTTTTAAAAGTCTTTCCACTTGGGTGGTTGCAGAATGGCAGTACACCTCCCACAACACAGCTACTTGACTCCTGTGACCACCCACTGCCTTCAGTCCCTGCAACTCTGCCCCAGAGTACAATTACAGTCCATGTCAACCGGTTCCTCCAAACCTGGTGTGCTGGGCCCTCCAGACTCTCCTTCCTCCAAGCACTCCATTAATTCTGCTTCTCTGCTAGGCTGTTGGTTAGAGACCTCCTCCCCCTCCCACGTGGAAGGAATCTTGTACTGATTTCTGACCCAAGGGAATTGAGCTTTGTCATCACAGCTCTCCCTTCGGGCCCTCGCCTGCCATAGCAGCTGCTCTTTCCAGTCCCTTTCCCCCTCCCTTCCACGTGGTGTCCCTACCGGGTTTTGGGACCTACCCCCCCCCCGATTCCTTCTCTCAGGGCCTTGTGGGGAATGTAGTCTGGTTCCATACCGCCTCCTGACCTGCTTAGACCCTCCAACCTCCTTACAATATATATATATATATATATATATATATATATATATATATATATATATATCCCCTCCCCCTCTGTATAAATTGTATATATTTCTCCCCTGTATAATATATCCCCCCTGTATATATTTCAAATATTTTCTCCACCTGTATATATATTCCTTCCCCCTCTATATATTGTATATATTTCCCCCCCTTTTTGCATTTATCCCCATCATCCTTGTATATATTACCCCCTTTTTGAAATGTTAAAAAGTAAAATGTTTGTTACAAACGTTATGTGTGTTCTTCTTGTGATGCAAGGAAAGCCATTGGTGAAGTAGCGAGGAAATTGGTCACAAATATGTTCTTTTCAATAGGAGAGGTGGTGGTTTTCAAAGATAGCCTCTGAACAGGAATACTGCATGAAGGAAAACATATCAGTGAAATATATATATATATGAAAATTGTAGTAGAAAAAAAAACAGTAACAACCAAATATATTATTCTCAACCAGGGGGGTGGGGGGGTCAAAGACAGCCTCTGGACAGAAATACTGCATGAAGCAACGTGATTCTCCTGACTTGTCTGTTTCGGTGGAGCAAGGTGAAAATGAATAAATGTAAACAAAAACGGGTTAAACCACGTCTGCATGTGTGAAAATGCAATGGGGTATAAAAAAATCACCAAGGATAAAAAACAACAACGAGGCATCATCTCATTTGCGAGTGTACTACATAACGGCTACGCAGGGGAGGGAAAACACCAATCGGCTTCAACTTTTTGATGTCATGTCTCCTCGCATTGGCCATGTGGGCGCATGTATATGATGTACAGGTAGTACCGGGGATGTTTTACGTCATTAAAAAGCGACACACGAATCTGAGCGTGCTATTTGTCTTATACATGTCTCGCTGCGACTGGGAAATGGATGATGGATTCTACCTGGTGCAGTTGGACTATGTAGAAGATAAGCAAGCTGACAGGCCAAGACGGGAGCCAAGGCAACCTATGCATCATCCCCCCTATCCGTGCCTCCCACGTGTATTCCATCCCTGGGTGGTCTTGGAAGACATGTCAGACAGGAAAATCATTGATGATTACCGCCTGACTCGAACGGCTATATATGAGCTATATGAGGAGATACAAGCTGATATTGACCCACCCACAGCAAGATGTCACACAGTACCTGGGCTGGTGAAGCTGCTGGTTGTTCTGCAGTTCCTTGCCACAGGGACATTCCAGCATGTGATAGGGGGTAACAGCGGCATGGACCAAGCTACTGTTTGAAGACATCTAGCACAGGTACTAGTTTTCTTATCTCCTCCCCCCATTCCCATGTCGTTTCCCCCCCCCCCCCCCCATCTTGCCTTTCCACTCCATGGTGCCCACCCTCTTCCTCCTTTGTTCCTATCCTATTCCATATTTGCCTTACAGTGCTATGCACTTGCATTCATTTTTGTGATTGTACACCTTCCTTGGCCATGGTGAGTTTAGAAAGTGCAATACCAAATACATCACATATATTATGACCCCCCCCCCCCCCCCCCCACTTGTTCTACATTGCAGGTTCTGCATGCCCTGAAAAAATGTGTTCAACGGCACATTAAATACCCTGTGGTGGAAGAAGAACAGCGAAGGATACAGAAAGTGAAAGTGCCTTGGTGCTTTGTAGCTTTTACTATATGAGACGTGGGGACCCCTGACGCAGGTGCTAGTCACCGAAACCCGGCCCGTGTCGGGTCTTTTTGTCAAGGCTCATTCATTAAAGAACTGTGTTCCATTTTTAAAGGCCCGTGGTGCTGTTTTTTTTGTTTGGACTTTAGTTTGTACTTCGTTCCCTCTCTTTTGTTATATCCAGGATATAGATCCAAACCATGACTGTTGACCCCGCTCACAGTGCCCTGGTCGGAGGCAGAGAAGTGCTACAATGAGTCACACATCTTGACAAGATGTACTATTGAGCAGACCTTCGGGATACCGAAGAGCTGGTTCCGCTGCTTGCATCTGTCCGGGGGATCCCTGCAATATGCCCTGACAAGGTGGCAGACATAGTGACTATGTGCTGCATGCTGTATAACATCGCACTGAAGCATCGACTGGAGATCAACATTGTAGTGCCTCCAGAGGTAGACATAACCCCCTTGGAGAGAGGGTCAGATGTAACCAGGGGAAATGCAGTGCGACAGAAGCTGATCCAGGAGTACTTTGCCAGAGTTCCACGGCGTGTGTAGTCAGCTACCACTTGTGCAGTACTGTATCGTATATATAGAGTTATCAAAGTAGAAGCCAAGAAGACATATAAGCACAGCGTTCTTTTAACCACAGCTTATATTTCATTCAGTAGAGAGACCATCTGAATGAATAGGTTTAAATATTAATTTATTAATGCAATGCAATTAAAAGTAAAGACCAAACCCTTGTGTCTGGTGTGCCCAATATCACATATACCTTTTAATGTTTCTAACAGTATAATAGTTCTGTAACAAAAACATGGCATTCTCTGTGCTACTGTCACCTTTATTGAGGGTAGTGGTCAAGGACAGAAAACAGTAATGTAAAATACACACATCATTGCTATCCAACTAGCACCTATTTTCCAAAATGTATAATCAACAACATGGTAAACCTGGACACATTAAATGGTCAAAATCAATGTTTAAAAAAACAGGGAGACACTTTGGTGATCAAGGTGTTCAACATCGTCCGTCACGCAGGACTGACAGATCTGGCTGTTTCACTACACCTTGATAAAAAGATCAAACAGTTGTGAATGCTTCAAACAGCACAGTGGAGACTTATCGGTGGACCTTGCATGGGGGTGGGGGGCACAGTGTCATATCAAACTATTCACAATGTACTGTATCTGAGAACAGAAGGGCTTGAGAGTATGGCGGCACGCTGTGACAGAGGAGAGCTGGTAATCCTGGCTGTGAGGAGAAAAGAAAACAAGGGTTAAAAGTGTACATTATGGGTGGGTTTGGTGGCTAGGAAACTATGAAAACAGTAGGCACAGAAAAATACTATAGAGAAAGGGGCTGGGACTTATGTTCTTATATTCTCATTACAAAATGTTACTTAATATAAATTTCCTGAATAGCCAGGTTTTAGTTTTCTTTCTAAAATTCAGGTAAAAATAGGAACTATAAAATGAAGGCAAAATATCCTTCCACTCCAAAGTGGTTTGTGAGCTACGGAATGTATTGAGCTGCTGACACTGGTGATTAGGGAAGTTCAGGCCATTGGCTCCCTGTCTCTTGCAGGATTCGAGCTAATTTACTGAGATGTATTCTGTAAAAAAAAAAAAAAAATGGTTCAGTGAGTAAAGCCTCACACTAGTTGGGGGATAGAGCATTATGCACAGTCATTCCACTATCTTTTTTGACTAATCTTTGCATAGTGCTGCCAACCAAACATCAATCAGACTGTTTTAATCCACTGCTAATTTTCTAACTTGGTGCATTCTGGTAGAAAATAAGCCTCAGACTGGGCCCATGACAGAAGCTGACAAGCCAGGATTGGGCTAGTATCTCATAAGGACATGGCGTTTGGTTGGCAGCACTCCAGCAAGGTATCTCATGTCTTACAATACACCACTAAATGAGCCAATTAACTTGCATTACCTGTGCTGTAAAGCAGAAACTAGCACTTTTGGTTACTTTCCATTCTTTTCAGGGTCTAACAGATTTCCACTCTTTCTAAAAATGGCAACAGGTTCAAAGACAAGGTCATTTTTATTATTTCATCATAAGAACCACTAAAAAAAAAAATCTTTAAAGAGCCTGTTCAACAAGTTTAATTGCTTTACATGTATGCAAAATTTATTACAGCATTCCTCTTGTGCAAAAGTTGCTGAGTACTATGTTTTTCTCGAACCACGCACTGGTGTTGGTTCTCAAATCATGTACTTGAGAGTACAAGACCCTTCCACAACAGTTCTCTTATAGGGTAATCAAATATGCAAATTAGTCTGGTTCTCCATAGTGAGTATGCATACATATTCAGTATGGATACCTGAAAATCTGACACGGTATTGGTGAGGCCTGGATTTGGGGCCCATGATAGTAAAAACATGTTGATGTGCAGTGGTGGTCCTACCATTAGGCCAACTGAGGTGGGGTCCTCAGGTGGCACTCTCCCATTCCCTCCTCAACCCTCTTTCCCATGTTTACCTTATTTTTTTCTTTTCCAAAAGGTGACAGTGGCAGCGATTCCCATAGGCTGCCCTGCCACCGGTACCGGTGTCTTCTCCCTACTGCGGCTTCCTGTTTCCTCAGCGGTGGGATGCAGTAAAGCGAAGAGGCTGGTGTTGGCGGTACCACAACATGGCAGCCTATGGGAATTGCTGCCGCATTTTGGAAAAGAAAAAAAAGAAGGTAAACATGGGGAAGAGGGTTGAGGAGGGAAGGGGAGAAATGTCAAACTGGGTGGGGGCGGCATTTCATCCCTGCCTCAGGCGGTAGATTGCCTTGAGCCACCACTGTTGATATGAAAGTAAACCCAGTGTGGCATACTGTGGAGTAGTGGTTAGAGAACTGGTCTTGCAATCCAGAGGTGGCCAGTCCAAATCCCACTGTTGCTCCATGTGATCTTCCATTGCCTCAGGTATAAACTTAGATTGTGAGCCCTTCTGGGACAGAGAAATAGCCAGAGTACCTGAATGTAACTCAACTTGAGCTACTACTGAAAAAGGTGGGAGTAAAATCTAAATAAATACTTAGCCTTGGTAAGGGATTACATCTAAGCAATGTGGGGGGGGGGGGGGGGGTCAATGTTCAGCTAGTGTGCTCAGCATTTTACTGACCGCCACCGGCGTTATACCTGAAAATTCAATGCTGGACCATGTCCAGGCTTCGGCATTGATTATCTAGGTTTGAAGAGCAAGTTAAGGATGATATTCTACACTTAGGGATGACCTAGCAGTAAAGTCTCATGCGGTAACTGGGCGGTAATGACCTATGCACATCAAATGCCACTTGGCGCGCGTCCAAAAATAAAAATTATTTTTCAGACATGCATATTGGAAGCATGCCAAAAATGAAATTACCACAAAAGCCACATGGTAGCCAGGTAATAACTCCATTTTGGCGTGTGTTGGGCGCACGTAGATGCTTACGCGGCTTAGTAAAAGGGCCCCATAACTGGTTATGGGATACTGCATATAGATAGGACTGACTTTTATGCGGTCCCATTTATGCAGATACCTTGGCCGGTTGACTGCTGAATATTGGCACTTAACTGGCTAAACACTGACTCCACCACTAGAATGCCCCCAAAATAGCTGGTTTTCAGCTGAATATTTTTAGTAGCACTAACTAGTTACGTCCCACTGAAAATTACCAGTTAGCCCCAAATAGGCAATATAACCAACCAGGAGCAGTTTCTGGCCGGTTACAGAATGCATCTCAGTAAATTAGCTTGCATCCAATATAAGAACATAAGAATAGCCATACTGGGTCAGAACAATGGTCTGTCTAGCCTAGTATCCTGCTTTCAACAGTGACCAGGTCTCAAGTACCTGGCATAAACACAGTTAGTAGCAACATTCCATGCTACCAATCCCAGGGCAAGTAGTAGCTTCCCCATGTCTCTCTCAATAACAGACTATGGACTTTTCTTCCAGGTACGTGTGCAAACCTTAACTATTCTTTTAGTGCAAAAATATTTCCTACTATTTTTTTAAGTACTTCTGTGTTGTTTCATTGAGTGTCCCCTAGTCTTTGTCATTTATGAATGTGTGAAAAATCGATTCACTTTTACCATTCTACACCACCCAAGATTTTGTAGAACTCAATCATATCCCGCCTCAGCCATCTCTTTTCCTAGTTGAAGAGTCCTAACCTCTTTAGCCTTTCCTCATACAAGAGAAGTGCCCTTTATCATTTTGATCACTCTTCTTTGAACCTTTTCTAATTCTGCTATATCTTTTTTGAGATACGGCGACCAGAACTGAATGCAATACTCAAGGTGTGGACAAACCATGGAGCGATACTGTTATGATTGGGGTCTGAACCCCTCTCAAACTTACCTCTTTCCTGGGAGTCAGCTTCTTAGCTGGCTTCTGTTTCTTTGTCTGTCCTTTCTGAGCTGGCTCTGTCTCTCTGTGCTGGCAGCTTCCAGCAGCAGGGCTCTAATTGTTTCACTATACTGCACCTGTGTGGGTAGTCTGAGTTGCTCTAACTCTCTTTGGGTGTACTGGCTTCAAATGTTTCATGGTGTTGCATTGGTGTGGGTTGGGCCTCTATGGTTTTCAGTGTGCTCTCTGGGTTAGTGTGCTGTTGCCTGGGTCTAGGGAGTGTGACATCATCAGGGAGGGCCTTGATAAGGAAGTGGGTTCTTTCCTTCAGGGCCTTCGCAACGTTTGCTTCTGGCTACTTGCTTTAGGTACAGGTTAGTTTAGTGCAGTGTGCACTTGTGACTTGTGTGTTTGTCTTCCCTGTTTTTCCCTTTTGTTACGGTGTGTAGCACTGCTGTTAGTGCACTGCTGGAGTTTGGTGCTGGGAGCTCCCTTGTGAGTAAGTGTTTAGGAAGCACCTTTTGTTGTTGGGGTATTTGGCTTTCCTGCTTGTTTCCTTGTGCTTGCCCCGCTTTTCTTCATGACCTGTGGTTAGCTGCTGTAGCTGGGTGCTTTGGAAGCACCAGGGTGAGAACCCATGTTTAGCTGCTGCAGCTTGGTGCTTAGGAAGTACCAGTGTTAGGTCTGGCATTTGTCTTCCCTTCCTTTTCCCTTGTGGTTTCCCTGCACTTCTGTTAGTGTAGGGCGTAGGGGCACCCCTGTTAGTTTCTGTTAGGAGCACTGCTGTTAGTGGAGGGCTTAGGAGCTTTTCTGTTGGTGCTGGGCTTAGGAACACTTTTGGTCAATTTAGGAGTTAGGTGCACTTCAGTTACAACTTGTTCTAGTCCTGGTCCCTGTGTCGTCCAGTAAGTCCTGCCGGCTACTCGAACCCATGAGCTCAACTCCTGGGGGGCTTAGTAGCTAAGTGCAGGTGAAGCTGTGTGGACCAGTCCAGTGTGCTCCGGTCCAGTGTTCCAGTCCTGGGTCCTCCAGTCCGGGGGACCAGTCCAGTGTGCTCCAGTCCAGTGTGTTCCGGTCCGGTGTGTGTTCCAGTCTGGTGCGCTCCAGTCCAGTGTGTTCCGGTCCGGTGTGTGTTCCAGTCCGGGGGATTGCAGTCCAGTGTTCCAGTCCTGTGTCCTCCAGTCCGGGGGATTCCAGTCCATGTGTTCCGGTTCGCTGGGCAGTGCCTGCAGTCCCTGCCGGTGTGCTTACCCAGTGTTGGTTGGTGGGTTTTGCCTGCTGCTGTCGCTCCTCGTCAGCAGCCCAAGGGCTCACGTTTGCTCCAGAGCCCAGCCCCGCGGGCTCTGAACCTGAGAACCTGACAGATACAAAGGCATTATAGCATTTTCAGTCTTATTCACCATCTAGTCCACTTGTAAAGTGTGGATGGGTTCACTCCCGAGGAGGCCATTAGAGGCGAAATGGACAGCTCCGTTGAGCTTGAGAGCAGTAGTTCTATAAGATAAGTGCTATATTAACAAAGTTCATGTGTTAAATTAAGCTGAATTAAGTTGAATTGAAGTGCAACTGGGATTTATATTGTTCACAGATGAATGAGAATAAGATATAAAGTGTCACATATTGGCATACACAAATTGAAGTATATTTAAAAACAGAGAGAGTTTTTGACCAATGATGGTGGTTTGAATGTGAGGTTCTTCCATGGGCTCCTTATTTTGGAACCATGAGAGCCACTAAGGTCTTTTTGCTTCTAATATAATAATTTGGGAATTATTTTTATGAGCTTTAACTGGCATCTCAATAAGGAATCAGTTTGTGTTGGTAGTATTAGTGGAGATTGGTTCTTAAATTTCCATCGAGTTGTAATATTATTTTTCATTGAATACATGTTGGCCTCTAGTTCTTGGAAAACAGCATTTGGATTTTCTTCAGAAGAAACTACTGACTTACTAACAAATGCTTCAATATTTGGCTCACAAGAATCAACAGCTTTAATTGTTGATCTAACTACACTTATTGCCAGGATGAAAACATTGCTAAACTAGAAATTAATGTAGTTTCATTGATTGAATACTGTAAACTTGAATGAATCCCACATGGATTAAGGATGGGTTTTGGTCTGCAATTTTTAAAAGAAGATTCCATTTGTGTTGATAAATGGAATAAAATACTGAACCGTTGCTCGTTGGATTTGATGTTATTGTTGATTGATAAAAGTAAGCAAGTGTTAATGGAAGAGAAACATATATTGGATGAAGATATGACTAGGTTAAAAATATCCTTGGGCCAAGTATGTTTTGATGAACAAATTTTTATTGGCTAAAGATGAGGTGGACAAATACCGAGATAATTTAAATAAGCAAAAAGATTTTTTAAAAATTGTTAGAGATGAGAGTTATAAACGCAATCAAGTTTACCATTGGAAGTTTGAGTCGAGTCGGAAAGAGCATCAGAGAATAAATCAATTACAAAAGGGTCTCATAAAAGCTCAGATTCTTCCGTTTCTTTCAGATTCCTTAGAAGATTTTTTAGAAGTAGGACAGGCAAAAGTTTATCGAGGATGCAACACCAGGAGCTGTCGAGGAACACAATGATCCCGATATCGCCCGCAGAATAAGAGAAGACCACAGTGATAAATCTGTCCTGCAGAATTTTGACCACTACAGAGTTGGAATTATTGTCCTGTGGGTTATCGTTTGTACCTACAGTAAAATTTGAATTTTTTTCAAATTCAGATAGATTTTGAATGTTTCATATGATCATTGAATTTAAAAATGTTTTTTTTTTCATCTAAAGAAATCTACTTGGGTTCCTCCGGGTCCACTTGATCCTGTCTTGGCCACCTTTAAAAAACTGGTTCTACATGATATGCAATTTTCTCAAGAACATACATTTTATAGACAGAATCTTTCAAAAGATCAACAAGCGGAAATTGCAACTGTACAAAATGATTCTACTATAATTATTTGACAGGCAGATAAAGGAGGTGCGGTGGTGGTACAGAATTCCATTGACTACTATGAAGAGGCACAGTGCCAATTGGATGACTGCTCCACTTATTTACCTCTATGTGTTCAGCGCTGCCTGCGTCTGGTAGCGCTATACAAATGCTAATAATAATAATAATAATTTCAAGACCCTAGGGCTAATTTACAACAAAAGATTCAAGAACTGATGAAGATAGTGCTGAATACAGGATATATTACTAAATCTGAATATTAGTTTCTGAATAATTTGCATCCAAAGATACCAGTGTTTTACACTGTACCTAAGATCCATAAGATGCTAATTCATCTTCCAGGATGGCCTATTATGTCTTCCTGTGGATCTTTTTTTGGAACCTTTCTTAATTTATGTGGATTATTTTTTTAAAGCCTTTGGTTATGGATAGTGATTCTTACATCGTGATACTATACATTTTCTAAACTGATACATCACAGTTTCCATTTATAATGGTAACAATGGATGTAGCATCCATTCAAGTTTTGGCAAGGGCATTAGACAATTGACAGGATCCAAATTTGGTTCCCACAAATTTTATAATAGTGTTAGCATCTTTGGCTATGAAACAAAATTTCTTTTTATTTCAAGACCAAATATATTTACAAGTATCCGGAGTTGCTATGGGAGCCACATTTGCACCATCAGCGGCATGTCTCTACATGATACAGTTTGAAACTATATGGTTATCTAAAGCACCAATGCTACACAGATACACAAATGGGTTCACTACATCAAAGCTATGTTTCTGCTGTGGAGTGGAGGAGTAGCCTAGTGGTTAGTGCAGTAGACCTTGATCCTGGGGAACTGAGTTCAATTCCCACTGCAGCTCCTTGTGACTCTGGGCAAGTCACTTAACCCTCCATTGCCCCTGCTACAAAATACATAAATATATAAGTAATGTCATTCTGGGAAAAGACCAAAGGCCCATCAAGCCCAGCATCCTGTCCCTGACAGCAGCCAGTCAAGGGCACCTGGCAGCTTCCCAAACATTCTATACATGTTATTCCCAAAACTGTGGATTTTTCCCAAGTCCATTTAGTAGCGGTCTATGGACTTGTTATTTAGGAAACCGTCCAAACCCTTTTTAAACTCTGCTAAGCTAACCGCCTTCACCACGTTCTCCGGCAACAAATTCCAGAGTTTAATTACACGTTGGGTGAAGAAACATTTTCTCCTATTTGTTTTAAATGTACTACACTGTAGTTTCATCCAGGGGCGTATCTGGACTCCGGCGGTAGGGGGGGCCAGAGCCAGAGGGAGGGGGCACATTTTAGCGCCCCCCCCCCCGCCGCCGAGCCCCCACCGCCACCAATGACTTAGTCTCTCCACCCCCCTCCCGCCGCCAACCCTCCCCCGCTGCCGTTCTTACTTTTGCTGGCGGGGGACCCCAACCCCCGCCAGCCGAGGTCTGCTTCCACCTGCCGCTGCCTTCAAACCTTCTTCTTCAGCCGGCGGGGGACCCCAAACCCCCGCCAGCCGCCCCGCGCTGTTTAAAATTCATCTTCGGCCTCCGTGGCCGTGCTGCTGGGATAGGCGGCGCTGTTGAAATCCACTTCGGAGTCTGACGTCGCAGCACGTACAACGTACAACGACGTCAGACTCCGAAGTGGATTTCAACAGCGCCGCCTATCCCAGCAGCACGGCCACGGAGGCCGAAGATGAATTTTAAACAGCGCGGGGCGGCTGGCGGGGGTTTGGGGTCCCCCGCCGGCTGAAGAAGAAGTTTTGAAGGCAGCGGCAGGTGGAAGCAGACCTCGGCTGGCGGGGGTTGGGGTCCCCCGCCAGCAAAAGTAAGAACGGGCACGGGGGAGGGTTGATGGCGGTAGGGGGGGCCAGGGCAAAATCTGCGGGGGCCCAGGCCCCTGAGGCCCCACGCAGATACGCCCCTGGTTTCATCGCATGCCCCCTAGTCCTAGTATTTTTGGAAAGCGTGAACAGACGCTTCACATCCACCTGTTCCACTCCACTCATTATTTTACATACTTCTATCATGTCTCCCCTCAGCCGTCTCTTCTCCAAGCTGAAAAGCCCTAACCTCCTTAGTCTTTCTTCATAGGGAAGTCGTCCCATCCCCGCTATCATTATGATTGACCTGAATATACATAAATCGCTTTGAATGTAGTTGCAAAAACCTCAGAAAGGCAGTATATCAAGTCCCATTTCCCCCTGTTATGGAAAGGATATAATCAACAACTTGGTGAGGTAATACAGTTTCTAAATACAGGCAATCCTCAAATTAGATTCACTTCTCAATTCTTTTTCACAGAGAGGGTGGTTGATGCCTGGAATGCCCTCCTGAGGGAGGTGGTGGAGAAAACAACTGTGGCGGAATTCAAAAAGGCATGGGATGAATGCAGAGGATCTCTACTAACAAAATGAATGGTATAAAAAAACAAAACTTAAAGAGTTACAAATGCATGTCAAGTGGTGCTTAGATGGCGACTCTGGCTGTATGAACTAAGGCTGGTGCTGGGCTGGCTTGTATGGTCTGAGTCCTGCACATAGGAATCCAGTTTAGGATGGGTTGGAGACAGTGCCGGGCAGACTTTTACGGTCTGTGTCCCGCAAATGACAAGACGGATTCGAATAGGCTTTGACAGCAACTCCAGTAGTTGGAAAATAAGGACAGAGCCGGACATACTTCTACAGTCTATGTCCCAGAAACAGCAAAGAAAGACCATGATCAAGTATATAATTTCATGTTCATTGTTGAATGTTCATTGTGGGAGTAAGATGGCGACTGAGTAAGTCGCATTTACACAAGCTCCGGGCTTTGCTGGTAGCAGAGCCTGGGCAGTGAGTGGCAAGTGGCGACCGGGGCCAATCCGGCCGACGAAACCCATGCGAAGTCGGCGAGCGACACCGCCGCTGCCCTCGGTGCAGGGAGAGGCAGTCGAATCTTTCCCCACGGGGGACCATACGAAGCTCGCGTGACAGTAGTCATGCACTCAGATCTGCCTCCGCCCGCCCGCCCAACTGGAGCAAGGAGAGGAGACCGAGCCTCTCCCCGTCGGGGACCACTCGAGACCGCGTGGTCGCAGTCGTGCGCCCGACTCTGCCTCCTCGCCACCCGCCCACCGGTTCCTTGGACGGAAGCAGAGGAAGAGGAAGCACTTGTCACATGGCCATTTCAGGGGGGAGTCCTTACCACCACCCATTCAGGTGGCGTTAAGGGCTCCCATTCTAACCTGGTGGTAACTGATTGACAGCTGGGGTCTGCACCACAGGTGTAAGCAAGAAATTCTCACAAGAAACAAAATATGTAATTAAAAATTGAACCAAAATAAATGCCAATTACATGTTCTTCCATGGTAAACATATGAAATGAAACTAAAATGCAACCGTAGCACTGTGCTGGCAAGAAACCTGACACTCTATGCATCGCTGTGTTACAAAGCCAAACAAAAAGCGCCCCAAAGTTGATTAATTTAAAAAAGGAGAAAAAAAAGAGCCAAACAAAAAGTGCCCCAAAGTTGATTAATTTAAAAAAGGAGAAAAAAAAGGGACAGGAGGTTTTCATAATAAAGTTTTCTCAATAAATATCATAATTGCAAAGGCTTCAATAGATATGAGATCTAAAACTAAGGATGATGAGGACAACACACCAAAAACAGGGGTATTAAATCAGGAGGAGAGAAGTAGAAGATGTGTACCTAATGTTTCAGATTAGTTGTTCACTTCCTCCCTCCCTGGTAGCCCCATTCCCACTCTAGCACTAGGCCCCTCCCTCCAAGACTTTTTTAGATCAAATATGGGAGAGCGAATGCAAACAAGGACATTGGTATTACCATTTCCAGGGAGGGGGATTATCCCATGAGGGTCGAGGCAGGGGCCACAGCCAATTTTAGAGAGATCTTGGAAATAGATGTTCCAGTTATCATCTTTCAGATGATATATTTATAAATGATTTAGAGATGGGAGTAACTAGCGAGGTAATTAAATTTGCTGATGACACAAAGTTATTCAAAGTCGTTAACTCGCGACAGGATTGTGAAAAATTACAAGAGGACCTTACGAGACTGGGAGACTGGGCAGCTAAATGGCAGATGACGTTTAATGTGAGCAAGTGCAAGGTGATGCATGTGGGAAAAAAGAACCCGAATTATAGCTACGTCATGCAAGGTTCCACGTTAGGAGTTATGGACCAAGAAAGGGATCTGGGTGTCGTCGTCGATAACACACTGAAACCTTCTGCTCAGTGTGCTGCTACGGCTAGGAAAGCGAATAGAATGTTGGGTATTATTAGGAAAGGTATGGAAAACAGGTGTGAGGATGTTATAATGCCGTTGTATCGCTCCATGGTGCGACCGCACCTTGAGTATTGTGTTCAATTCTGGTCGCCGCATCTCAAGAAAGATATAGTAGAATTGGAAAAGGTGCAGCGAAGGGCGACTAAAATGATAGCGTGGATGGGACGACTTCCCTATGAAGAAAGACTAAGGAGGCTAGGGCTATTCAGCTTGGAGAAGAGACGGCTGAGAGGAGACATGATAGAGGTATATAAAATAATGAGTGGAGTGGAACAGGTGGATGTGAAGCGTCTGTTCACGCTTTCCAAAAATACTAGGACTAGGGGGCATGCGATTAAACTACAGTGTAGTAAATTTAAAATAAATCGGAGAAAATGTTTCTTCACCCAACGTGTAATTAAACTCTGGAATTCATTGCTGGAAAATGTGGTGAAGGCGGTTAGCTTAGCAGAGTTTAAAAAGGGGTTGGACGGTTTTCTAAAGGACAAGTCCATAAACCGCTACTAAACGGAAAAATCCAAAATCCCAGGAATAACATGTATAGAATGTTTGTACGTTTGGGAAGCTTGCCAGGTGCCCTTGGCCTGGATTGGCCGCTGTCGTGGACAAGATGCTGGGCTCGATGGACCCTTGGTCTTTTCCCAGTATGGCATTACTTATGTACCCGGTCAGATACTGAAACTGCAGTTTTTAAAAAAGGCCTCTGCACATTATGATTCATTCCGAGACACAAATAGATCTCTTCATGTTTACACAGAAATTACAAATCACTAACTTTTTCTCTAAAAATATGAGCACATGCCCATACCTGTCAATTTTAAAGAATGGTTCCAAATGGATTCCTCCTGGCTCAATGGATTCATTGTTCTACACATTCCAAAAATGTGTTCTTAGGGATGTTTCTGCTCTACAAACCCAGAACTGACAACGTTTTCATTACCTTACTAAGGAAGAAATTGTAGTCGTCAGAACTCTTGCTCATAATCAGAATATTGTTATAAAACTGGCAGAAAAAGGCTGAAGAATAGTGATCATGAACAGGGCTGATTATGTTAGTGAGGTAGAAAGGCAGATTATGGATCAAGAATATTATATGGCCCTTAACCATGATCCCACTGAAGAACTGTGACTAGAAATTGCAGAGATTGTGGAGTTTGCCTTTAAAGTTGGTTATATCACTACAAAAAAATTAAAAAAAAAGTATTTTTTGCTTACTACCCACCCAGTCATTTGAACAATTTACATCTTGCCAAAGATACATGAATCTCTAGTTGGGCCACTGGGTATACCAATACTATCTGCAAATGGTTCAGTTTTAGAACCATTGTCCAAATATGTTGATCATTTTTTGAAACTGTTTGTCCCTAAGATTGACAGTTACATCAGGGATTCAGCACATATGATTATCCTCTAGGATGCATATCATGGAGATATCTCAGAGATAATTATAGTTACCCTTGACATATTTAAGAAATAAGATGTCCCCCAGAGGTCAGATGTTGGCTTTTGGCTTGGTCTGATTCTCTGGATCAGACTATGAGGGAAAGAGGGAATGTCAGAGCTGCTCTCCCAGAGGTTAGGCTGACACAGAGTAGGCCATGAAGCCTCAGTTAGGTTAACTCTTAGGGCCTTGCACAGCATAAAGTAATGCTGACACACACCATAAATACAAATGAGGGCTATTGTGAATGTGCTGTCCAGTTGTACCTATCCACAGACAAATAGACAATATTTATTCAGCAACACTTCTGCTTGTAATAGTACTCACATTATTTATATCGTTCAATGTCCTTTTAATCTGCTTTATGTCCTATGTATTTCAAAAATACCAAAGACATCCTAAGATTTGGATGTCCCTAGATTTGGACATCTTTGATTTAGACGTCTTTGATTTTCAGCGACTTTCGAAACCAAAGACGTCCATGTCAAAATCATCCAAATGCAAGCCATTTGGACGTGGAAGGAGCCAGCATTTCTAGTGCACTGGTCCACCTGACGTGCCAGGAAAGCAACTGGGCACCCTAGGGGGCACTGCAGTGGACTTCATAAAATGCTCCAAGGTGCATAGCTCCCTTACCTTGTGTGCTGAGCCCCCCAAAACCCACTACCCCCAACTGTACACCACCACCATAGCCCTTACGGGTGAAGGGGGACACCTAGATGTGGGTACAGAGGGTTTGTAGTGGGTTTTGGAGGGTTCCCTGTTTCCTCCACAAATGTAACAGGTAGGGGGGTATGGGCCTGGTTCCACCTGTCTGAAGTGCACTGCACCCACTAAAACTGCTCCATGGACCTGCATGCACTGTCATAGACCTGAGTATGACATCTGAGGCTGGCATAGAAGCTGGCAATATTTTTAATAATGTTTTTTTAGGGTGGTAGGGGGTTAGTGACCACTGGGGGAGTAAGGGGAGGTCATAACTGATTCTCTCCAGTGGTCATCTGGTTATTTCGGGTACCTTTTTGTGCCTTATTCGTTATAAAAACAGGTCCGGGTGAAAACGTCTAAGTTGTAGTCATGGATGTCTCTGCTTTTTTCGATTATGGGTCAAAGACGTCCAAGTCTTAGGAACGCCCAAATCCCGCCTTCACCACGCCTCCAATATGCCCCCTTGAAATTTGGACATCCTTGCGACGGACTTCAGTTAGAGACGTCCAAAATCGGGTTTTGATTATACCGATTTTGACGTCTCTGAGAGATGGACATCCAAGTACCGATTTATGTTGGAAGATGGACGTCCATCTCTTTCGAAAATGAACCTGTTTGTCTCCTAATATGATATGGGATTGAGTTACAAATAGTGGATGCTAAATATGAAAAACTAGCTGCAAATATCCTTTTTGAACTAAGACCCTTAGGAGATGGAAAATACAATATTAGAGAATCATGTAATGATCTCTTACCATTGAGAAAACTTATCAAGTCTGACATGTGTAACCCCCTGATTCCAGAGTGTGCTATCAGCTCTATTTATACCAGTTGTTTCGTAGTCATGAGGATACCTCAAGCTGATTCTCTAGAACAAGGTGGTACAATACTCACTAACCACATTCACCCTACTCTGAGATGAGTGGAGGGAAAGAAGCTAATTTCAGGATTTTCCTATGAAACATAAACCCTCAGGTGATGATGAGTTAGCAAGCTTTATTTCAGTCTGTTACTCAGACAACAAACATTTAAACAATATTCTGGTTTCCTTTGAACTAGAAAATATTTAACAAAATGGCTCTTACTCACCTTTGAGTTCAGCTTAACTTTACACAGTAAATTAGATGTGTTTTTCTCTTTTCTTTACAGGATCCCCTTTTAGCAACTAAACCCCTTCTGACTTTTCATAGATAAGTATATATTTTTTAAGCTTTTTATTTAACCAGTGAAGTTCTATGACTTTGTTTCTTACTGCTTTCTCAAATAAGAACTGATCATTTGTGTGAGCTTTGCTTTATTACAGGTACCCTGTTATTAATTAATTAATTAATACTTGCTATACCACCTTTGCCAACGAGCAGTTTAAAGCAGTGTACAATACTCAAAAAATAGAAATCCAAGTAAAGAAAGGAACTACAGTAGGAAACAGCAGAAGAAACCTCACACATATGACAACATTAACTGACATTATAATGACAGAAGGGAGGGAAGAGAGAATAAGGAGGTAACAAGAGGGAGAGGGCTGCTCCAAACTGCAAAAACTGACACAACACCTAGAATGCTGATGATGGAAAAGCTTGCTGGAAGAGCCATTTTTTAACCAAATTATGGAATTTTTTAGGGACAGTTGAAAGCGAATAGTGAGAAGCAAAGAGTTTCACATGGCTGGGGCAGCAAAGAAGAATGCTTGATGTCTGGCAGAGTCACCCCAGCCCAAATTTTGGGAGCTGGCTCCAAAAATTATTTAAAAAATAACAAATGACTCTGGCGAGCCGGTGCAAGCCGGATCCAGTACACCACTGCCCTAATTAAATTCCTCTGTCTTCACCAGAATCTAAATAACAGAACACAAACCAAGTTTCTCTCTCAATCAGAGCTTCTCACATGCTTTTTCATATAATAAACTTTCTTGCTGAAGCCCTCAGCATACCCAGGACTAGCACATACCAGTTCTTAGACCGTGTCACTCACTATTGTCTCTGCTGCCAGAGAGTACACTACTCATTCACTCACAACTACATTTAAATCAATCCTATATAATAATTCTCAACTCCAACGTTCTAAAGTAGCTGCCTGTGTCCGTGGCTCCTGGAGTTGCTGAGCTAGGCTCCGTGGCCAGGCTGACATCACTCACAGCTGATTCCCAGGCAGGGGGAGGAATAGGGAAACACACGGAGCAACTTGCTCCGCGTGTTTCCCTACTCCTCCCCCTGCCTGGGAATCAGCTATGAGTGCGCCGCTCAAACACCCCCTCGGTGCATCACCCAAGCCCCCCCACCCGGCACATCAAACACCCCCTCCCCTCGGCGCATCAACCCCTTCGCCACCCGTAGCTGCCACTGGTAACGCTGTCCGGCCGCTGCTGCTTCTCCTGTTGAGCAGCAGTGGCCGCTACAAAAAGAAAAAAAGCAATATATGTTTTTTAACCTAAAACGCGGCACCGTATACAGCCATCAGGCATTGGCTGTCGGCTCTGCAGCCACTCCTCCTCTCGCCTCCACGTCACTGCCCCTGGAGTAAGACCCTGGAGGAGCGCACCGACGTGAGAGGCGAGAGGAGGAGCAGCTGCAGAGCCGACAGCCAATGCCTGATGGCTGTCTACGGTGCCGCGTCTGTTTATGCTTTCCAAAAATACTAGGACTAGGGGGCATATGATGAAGCCACAATGTAGTAAATTTAAAACGAATCGGAGAAACTTTTTCTTCACTCAACGTGTAATTAAACTCTGGAATTTGTTGCCAGAGAATGTGGTAAAGGCGGTTAGCTTAGCGGAGTTTAAAAAAGGTTTGGACGGCTTCCTAAAGAAAAAGTCCATAGACCATTATTAAATGGACTTGGGGAAAATCCACTATTTCTGGGGTAAGCATATAAAATGTTTTGTACTTTTTTGGGATCTTGCCAGGTATTTGTGACCTGGATTGGCCACTGTTGGAAACAGGATGCTGGGCTTGATGGACCTTTGGTCTTTCCCAGTATGGCAATACTTTATGTACTTAGATTACTCTCGAGTCTGTCTCCATTCACTTTCAGTCTGTCCTTTTTCACATAGCTAGCATCTTTAGTGCATCCAAAATAGTATTATGAAAAGAAAAAAAAAAAGAGAGCTGTATATCCATCTCCATATGGATGGATTTGACCCCCCTCCCAGGTCCCAAAAAACTTGAAAAATTGGAACCAAGTACAGGTTAAGCAGTATTGCTGAAAATGCTGACCTCTGAGTGACATACACTCTCAATGGGAAAACAGAGCATACCGTACCAGCAAAGCGTATCTGCCATGCAGAAGCTGTGAGATAGGATCCAAACCAATCTAACACAGTTACTGAAAAAAAAAATGATATATACTGTCTACCTAGTAAAATACAATGATTTATCATATCAAAGACTTATATGTCTAAGCAAACTATAAAAAAGAAATATGAACACTAGTCTAAACCCTACAGCCAGCATTCGTAGTGCACTGGTCTCCCTCACATGCCAGGACACCAACCGGGCACCCTAGGGGGCACTGCAGTGGACTTCACAAATTGCTCCCAGGTGCATAGCTCCCTTACCTTTGGTGCTGAGCCCCACAAACCACTCCCAAAACCCACTCCCCACAACTGTACACCATTACCATAGCCCTGAGGGGTAAAGGGGGGGGGCGCCTACATGTGAGTACAGTAGGTTTTGGGTGGGTTTTGGAGGGCTCAGATTTACCAGCACAAGTGTAACAGGTAGGGGGGGATTGGCCTGGGTCCACCAGCCTGAAGTGCACTGCACCCACTAAAAACTGCTCCAGGGACCTGCATACTGCTGTGATGGAGCTGGGTATGATATAGAGGCTGGCATAAAGGCTGGAAAAAAATGTTTTTAAATTTTTTTTTTTTGGTGGGAGGGGGTTGGTGACCACTGGGGGAGAAAGAGGAGGTCATCCCCCATTCCCTCTGGTGGTCATCTGGTCAGTTCGGGCACCTTTTTGAGGCTTGGTCGTGAAAACAATTGGACCAAGTAAAGTCAGCCAAATGCTCGTCAGGGACACCCGTCTTTTTTCCATTATCGGCCAAGGATGCCCATCTCTTAACCACACCCCCGTCCCACCTTCGGTACACTGCTGACACACCCCCGTGAACTTTGGTCATTCCCGCGACGGAAAGCAGTTGAGGATCCCCAAATTCGGCTTTTGATTATGCAGATTTGGGTGACCCTGAGAGAAGGACGCCCATGTCCCGATTTGTGTCAGAAGATGGGTTTCCTTCTCTTTCGATTATGCCGCTGATAGTGAGATAAAGTCAAACAGGCAGCAGACTTACAGCTGGGAGTAAGTATTCAATGTCCAGATTCCTCCACTGCCCTCAGCTAACAGCAACTTCTGTCCTTCCTATATTCCTGCCATTTATACGGGTGCTGTTGGCCCTCTGCACTGACATCCCCTGGCAAGGAAGTGGGGCCTAGGGAAACCCCAGCAGCAATCTTCTTTAGCAGTTGAAAGAAACCCAGTGAAATAAAGTCACAGAGAAAACTAAACAGAGAATTATGATCCAGATGATAGAATATCTGAGTAGCATTCAAACCTGTCAAGAAGAACTCCATTTATAGAATATATGCTCCAAGCTGGCCGTATTGTAGAGAAGCTTCTGTTTGCAGTTGTGAAGACAATTGACCTGAACTGGTGTAGAGATATCTCCCAAGCATTGACATGTAATGAACAACTTTGGATTTTCCAGTGGCAGACAGTGTAGCCAAATGGATTTAATCATGAAATTGAATGGCATGGTATACAAAAGACGTGGATTCTTACTTTAAGTTTAGCTCTTTCATCTGCTTATTGATGAGAATTTTTGTTTCAATAGTTTTCTTAAACATGTCTCCTTTTTAACTGGCTATAGGTATGCTGACTGGCTAATGACTCACCTGAGGTTTTAGATCCTAGCCATTTGATTAGTCTATGCTCATGCTAGTGCTCCCTTTCAATAAAATAGTGCTGTTCTCACTGTTCAGAGTGGACCAATGGACAGCATGCATGGTGTCATGCTGTTGGTTTTTATTCATTTAAAATATATCCTTGACATTTTTGGAAACAGTTAATAAAAAGATTCTGCATATAAGTTTTCTAAATACAATTCCTTTATATTTATGAAGGATTTGTCATACCTTTTCAGAAGAACACTACAGTGATTGAGGATCACATACCATTCTATTCTCTACACAGGAGTTGCTGACTCTAATGAGTCTCCTTTGAAAAGCTTTCTATGAAACATGGCCCATGTTGGAGTACTATAACATCTATTGGGAGCTGTAGTTTGAAGTTGGAGCTAATGGTCCTTAAAGCATTTCCTGAAAGCTCATTTTGAATTTTGACTAAATGACAGCAGCTATGTCCAAAGCTTCAAGAGCTTCATTTCTAACTTCTCTGTGGCTAGTTTATGAGTTAATTCAAGTTGAATATGTTCTTTTTCCTACAGTCATTTTCTTTATCTAATAACATTTTTGAACACATCAAGGAGGATGAAAGGTGATTTGATTGTATGTAATGATGATTACTCTTAAATCCTATAAGTATTGGTTGCCACGGTGAGGGCATTTTTGTGCGCATGTGTATGTGAGTTGAACATATCTTTTCACCTTTCTTTATCAATTTATGGACATCTGATTTAAAAAAATATTGTTTTGTCTGTTTTTTTGTTAGAAATAACTATGGGGTCCTCTTACAAAGGCACCCTAGCGTTTTAATGTGCTCTAATGACTAGCATGTGCTAAATGCTAGAAACACCCATAGAAATTTATAGTGCTTACTTTTAACGTGCACTAAAAACACTAACGTGCCTTTGTAAAAGAACACTTCAGTTTGAAGAATGAACTTAGGGCTTCTTCTTTCTGGTCTTTTGAATTAATTGTCCTTGGTCCTGGACTGGAGATCATCAACGTATTTCTAAAATAACAAATACATGTAGGTTTTCCATATCAGTTCTGTATTTAACGGCTTCCACCATCAGTTGCACATTACCAATGCCTGCCTCCCCCTCTCCCACACACATCCTCCCCTTAAACTAAAAACACAGTAGAAATGACCATAAAAGCCTCAGTGCAGCAACATTTCCATCCATTATCATGAGAGCATATAATGAATTTAGTATGCTTGGTTTGGAAAATCAGGCTTGTCTATTACAAACAGACCTCTTTGAGTGGCTTATGCTTGTGTTGCCATGTTGGTTTTAAGTGGAGTGCTATGTTTACCATGCCCATTATAAGTGGAGTGGCTTGTGTAACTGATTAATTGTAACCAGGTTTGCAAATCAATGTGCTTAGAATCGCTCTTTTAAAAATATAATTTACTGTTTAAACAGATTGTCCATAATAGCCAAGTGAGAAGCTGCAGTGAGCAATGTAAGAAAACTCACTTATAGACAAGACACATTATAAAACAAGAGGGGTTTGTTTGGGGAGGGGGAAGGGGATATTAGAAAAAAGGCATCTAAAAAAAACCAGCCTCTTCTTATAATTGTGGACTTAGCTTTCCAAGGTAGGGCTTGGTGGAGCCAACTGCTAAGCAGGCAATCCATGCCTTGACTCCCCCTCTGTGTTGGAACTCCTATTGCCAGAACATAGTAACATAATAACATAGTAGATAATGGCAAATAAATACATGCATGGTATTCTGCCCAACAAAATAAACTCCTAGTTGTCGTGGTCTATGCATCTGTTATCCTAGTATATGATCTTGAGCTGTCCTTGCCATTTTCAGGGCATGGACTATAGAGGTCTACCCGGCACTGGCTTAATGTTCACCTACTGGAGTTGTAGTTAAAGTCTTCTCCAGTCCAACCATACCTATCTGGCCATGATCAGGACATAGACCATAGAAGTCTGCCTGGCACTAGCCTTATTCCCAACTACTGGATTTGCCACTTGAGCTAAGTTGTGCTGATCCCCTTCTCTTTCCATATAGGAATCCTTTGTGCTTATCCCACAAATTCAGTTGCCATTTCTGTCTCCACCACCAGTGTGCACCCGCCCCACTGACTCTGTAGCCAATGCTGCTGCCCGGCATCTCTCTTCCCGGTAGACTTGCAGCCTTTCTCCCAACAGTGATAGGATTGCTGGGTATCACCTCCATTCCTGCAGGCAATGGGGGATGTACCAGATGCTTGGTGGTGTGCTTGGGGGGGGGGGGGGGGGACATCAGCATGTATACCCGTTGTGGAAGGATCCTACCATCAACACAGCCAGGGCTTTCTCCTTCCTTTCCAGAGCTTCTATATCCTAGGGCCACTCAGAAAGCTAAGGAGAAGGGAGCATAAAATGAATTACTGCCCAGGGGGTGGTCCTCAGAGCCCAGTTCCAGTTGCCAGTGGCAGTTCCCGGAGGCTGGGGGAACTCTTACTTGTGAGGAGCCAGGTACCCATTCAGGATAGCTTTGTGATGCCTTCCCCCCCCCCCCCCCCCCCCCCCCCCCCCCCAGGTGACTAGAGGAGTTTTCCTTGCTGATGCTGGGGGATCAGGTTGATGAGGTGGGAGGTAGGCCATGGGTCCCAGGTGCCAGGAGGGCATCCCCTATGTTCAAGCAGTGAGCCAGCTGAGTATTATAGCAATGTCTTCCTGAGGATCAGGAGTACAGGATGCTTTGGGCAATGGGACTGTAGTCACAGGAGCACCAACTACACCTTGGCCTTCTTAGGAGGAACAGAGGAAAATCCTAGTTTACATTAAGGATGATTCAACAAGGCATATGTGGCACTTGCAGGGGAACCAGTAGAAGGACAACCAGTGTGAATAGGGGAGGGGTAGGTGAGCACAATGTTGTTTCCACAGGTGCTGCCATGTCTTGGAGAAGGAATAGCATCACCAAAAAATGCCTGTAACCTATCACCAGTACAGACACTGACTGCAGCAAGCAGGGATTAGGGTGAGTGTGCTCCTTCTGACAGGGAGAGGGCAGATGGGGAAGTTGAAAGTTTTAATGTAATTTAATTGCAACATTTACAGCTCACTTAACTATTGTTGTAGCTCAAGGCGGGGTACAACAAGATGATATAAGGTGTATTATAATATCTAAATAACATAAAATTATCCAAACTAACAAGTTAGAACCTTCAGTAATCTTGGGGATCAGAAATTCCAGATGACAGCAGAAAGTATTATAATCCTATGACAGAAAAGCTTGCATGATTTCTTATAGCTTATAATATTTCCAAAACAAATATGTCTTTAAGTCTCAGTGAAAGCTCTCACTACCTGCTGTAAACGTAAGTCAAAAGATAAAAGAATTTCACAACTGAGAACTTATTAATAATTCTTTTTTGCCAGGATGAAAGATTGAGTGGAAGAGTGGCCTAATGGTTAGTGCGGTGAGTTACAGAACTAGGGAACCAGTTTTAATTCCCGCTGCTGCCTGACAGTTCACAGTGAGTACAGTGGGTTGAAACCCTGGGGAACCAGGTTCAATTCCCTCTGTAGCTCCACATGACCCTGTGCAAGTCATATAGCCCTCCATTGCCCCAGGTACAATATATAACTTAGATTATGAGTCCATTAGAAATTGTAAACTACAATTGACCTCAGGGATCAATTGCGGCATAAGTGCTGAAAATAAATAAATTAAATGCCTTGATAGGAGGAAGAGTAACTCTCCATTGATCCTTGGAATATAACTGTCTATTAAGAGCACACCAAGATAAACAAATAACAAAAGTTTAAATTCTATTTGTGCTCGTATAGGTAACCACACTAATGCCATTAAAAAAGAAGTTGCACTATCCCACCTTGAGCCCACAAATCATTTTCGCCACAACATTTTGTGGGACTTGCAATCTCGAAATCTGAGACTCTGTTAGTCCAATAAGTACATTATTACAATAGTCCATAATAGGTAAAACAGTTGCTTGAACTACTATCTGCAATTTTAAAAAGGTCTGTTCTCTTAGGTTATTTAAATCTTTAACCCTGCATTGCCAATTAGTAAGATTGCTGATCCACAGGGTGGACTGCAGTGCCACCCAGTAAAAGTTTGCCTAACTAGCTTCTGACACAGAAAATGTGCCTTGGTCCAGCAGAGACCTCAGTGATCCCAGTGGTATGTGGAAGAGGAAACTATAATCCCCACCAACCAAAGAGAAAGCAAAAGTGCAAGAGGTCAAACACCTACAAAACAGTACTTAAATCACCTCATTGCCACACCAAAGCTACCACCAACACCCCCAGACCACCCTTGTGAACTATAGCACTGGTGAATACCAGATCAGCTGCAAAGAAATCCTCAGTGATCCATGATGTCATACATAAACAGCATCTTGACATACTAGGAATAAGTGAAACGTGGCTAGATGCTAGTGGCTGAACTATGCCCAACAGTTTTCAACATCCAACATCAACCAAGACCAGAAAGACGGGGTGGAGGGGTAGCTGTCTTGATAACCACAAGCGAGTCTTCTCTGGAGTAGCCCTCACACTCTGGAATACATTCCCTGAAAGGCTCCGCTTAACACAAGACTATCTCTACTTCAGGAAGCAGGTGAAAGCTTGGTTCTTCAACAAGGCCTTTAATGGAAGAAGTAACTAACTTGCTAGTCTCACTCACACACACAAGGAGTGACACAGGCTGCACATACTGCAGCAGGACATGTTTATCCACTCCTACCCTAGCTGAGATAATATTTAACCATCTCTCTGACCTCGTGTGCACCTTTCTATAAATTAGTCACCTTGTTTTCTAACTCCTCTTACTTTCTTACCTATCTATATGTTCCATCTTTGCTTATACCTTACACTGTCAATTAAAATGTTATGTTACGTATTGTGCTGGCATTGTAAGTAGTATACTATCTATAATAAATTTAATCCAAGGATACTTGGAATGTAGTTTTCACATGAGCTTAACTTTCAATTGCATGCAGTTATTAACCAGACCTCAATACTACCACTCCTGGTCTATCACCTATTCAGGTGTAAAAGAACCTTTTTTTCAAAAGGATTCCAGGAAACTGTGTGGAGTTAGTCTTATCATAGGTCCTATTTTATCTGCCCCCAATGTAAACATCAATGAAAAAAAAAAACTCCTACTGAGAAAAACCATTCATGTCACACTGTTGATCTATTAAATTTCTACACCCTGTGAAAACACATTATATTAAATTTCTACCTATGATAAGACTAACTCCACACAGCTTCCTGGAATCCTTTTGGAAAAAAGGTTCTTTTACACCTGAATAGGTGATAGACCAGGAGTGGTAGTATTGAGGTCTGGTTAATAACTGTATGCAATTGAAAGTTACGCTCATGTGAAAACTACATTCAAAGTATCCTTGGATTAAACTTATTATAGATTATAAAGAACCAGGGAACCCTAATATAAGGAAAAATAGAGAGGTAAGTAGTATACTATGCCATACTTTTTATTGTATTTGAATGCTTTTATTGCTGTCATTATCTATTGCTCATGTTTGATTTATTCTTATTGTACACCGCCTTGAGTGAATTTCTTCCAAAAGGTGGTAAATAAATCCTAATAAGTAAATAAATAAATTGCTGTTGCTCCAAATATGAACCTGATACACCTTATGGTGCTCATTTTCGAAGAAGATGGATGTCTCAAAATGCCCCCCCCCCCCCCCCAAAAAAAAAAAAAAGTTAATCTGCCGAAAATGTCCAAATCACGATTTTTGAAAATCAGAATTTGGATGTTTTACACTGCAGTTCATCCAAATAGCAAGGAGGCATGTTGGAGGCATGTTTTGCGCAGGACTAGGGAGGTCCTAAAATTAGGATGTCCTTCAGTGATAATGGAATGGGAAGAAATGTCCAAAGCAAAAAAAAAGGACGTTTTTATTAGGGCTTCATTTCTATAAAATGTTTTAAGCATGATTCATCACACAATTAATAGAAATAGAATAAAATAAAACATAGAAAAGAAAATAAGATGATACCTTTTTTATTGGACTAACAATACATTTTTTTGATTAGCTTTCGAAGGTAGCCCTTCTTTGTCAGATCAGAAATTAAAAATTTTAATCATGTGATTAATCACATGATTAAACTTGGGTATAGCCAGCTGTCCATGGGGAGACTTTGGGGGCCATGTACTTTCTCTCCCTCCCCTCATCACATTAGGTATCATACTGTTGCTGGTGGGGATGCTGAAGTCCTCTCAGCCGAAGTAATCCGCTGCCTGAGTCACCCCCTCCTTCTCTTACTTCCTCAGGAGTGAGGAAGTCAGCGGGGTGCCTCTAGCTGCTAATGCCAGTACTCCCTGAGCATGCTCAGTTCGTACATGAGCAGAGTATGCTTGGGGGGGCCGGGTCTCCAGGTCCCCACCCCCAGCAGTGCCACTGATTAAAAGCCTAATCTCTCTCTCTCTCACAAACTCTCCCCCCCCCCCCCCCCCCCCCCACTGAGTCCAACACCTTTCTCTTTTCTTCCTTCCCTCCACCCTCTCCACCCCTGGTCCACTATCTCTATTACTCTCTCTTCCCTCCTTCTCTCCCTCCCTCTGTTCCCAACATATCTCCCTTTCTCTTCTCCTCCACTTCCTTCCTTCTCTCCCCCACTTCGGCATCTCTCTGTATTTCTACCTTCCTTCCCCCTGTGTACAATTCAGCATCTCTCCCTCCCCTTATGGCCTCTCCCACACCCCTCTCCCTCCTGGTCTGGCATCTCTCCCTCCCTACCCCCACCCTCCACCCTGTGTACCTTTTTAAATGTGTGCTTCTCTCGCCTTCTGCCTCCCTCTCACACCTATCCACACTGTGCATTGTCTGACATTGCTCCCTTTCTCCCCTTTCTCCCAGATGTGCCTGCAGCTCTGGCTCTCCCTCCCCACACCCCCGATATACTTTTCAGTCTTCAGTCCTGCATGGTAGCGGCAGCAATACTCAAATATATTCTATAGTCCCAATGTTCTTTGTTTCCCTACATGGCGACCATGTTTCGCCTTAAACGGCATCATCGGAGACAAACCTGCAGGTGTGAAATA
The DNA here is from genome assembly GCF_901765095.1 of Microcaecilia unicolor. Taxonomy (NCBI): domain Eukaryota; kingdom Metazoa; phylum Chordata; class Amphibia; order Gymnophiona; family Siphonopidae; genus Microcaecilia; species Microcaecilia unicolor. The sequence continues at coordinate 445,624,568 of NC_044032.1, forward strand.
GTCCTCCTCCAGCAGCGCTCAAGGAAGGACACCAGTGCATGCACTCTATCATGCTTAGAACTAGCTTTAAAACTTACCAGGAGCATTTGAGCTGACAGAATTCGGGCAGCTTGAATGAGCAAGTACTTTCGCTTGCTGGAGGAGCACACTAGGGCGCCTGTTCGCAGAGTGGCAGGGGAACTCTCGCTGCTGTGTGGGCTGAAGCGTGAGGCTGTTTAGAGGCAACATTGCAAGGTTCAGAAGAGGAGGTGGTCGCAAGTGCAGCATCGCTGAGCAGCTGCCTTTGTTTCTGGCGAATTTATATTTGGATTTTGAGCCCAGTTAGGACAGCGAAAGTACCTGCATATAATGAATGTAAATTGCTGTCACTGAAAGGCAGTATATCAAATCCCATTACCCTTACCTTTGGTGTGCCCTGTGGTGTGGACTGCGGAAGCTGCACAGTGAGTGGGTTGCGCACCTCAAGTCCTTTGACCCCCCCCACCCGGACCGCCTTGGCCACCCACCCTGCTATAATACCACCGATTGCAAGAGATAGAGGGAGTTGCTTGATATAGACTTGTGGGTTGAGACAGCAATATTGGCTCTCTGAAGCACTTTTTACCCCTCAAGGTACAATCTGGAAAAACAAAGATCTTTGGCGGTGTTTGCCTTCTATTTAGCTCCTGAATTGAAAAGTATTGCAAGATAGACTAATCTGGACAATATGTGCATGTATGGGTTCTTTCTAACTTCCTTTTGCAGTCCTCTAAGCTCTAAAAAAAAATCACCAAGAACGAAAACTGGAGAAATGTAGGGCATGCCTGGAATAGGCACTCACTGCTCCCTATTCCATCCTCGACTACACTAAATTAAATACAAAGGATGAGGTTGCACAGTGGTCAGTGGTGCAACAACATCCTTTTTTTGGATCCCCTATATAAAATTTGGGATACATAAAAAAAAAAAGACCAAAACATTTCTGGGTCTCTTTATCCAGGAAGCAAACTGAATGATTATGTCCACTTCTCTACACAGTATATGAAACTGCTTTTGGAAAGATTGGGAAGCCTTGGGCCTGGGAAGTTGTGCAAACATAATTTTTGACAGGGTGCAAAGAAAAGCTACGAGGATGGTATGGGATTTACGTTCCAAGACGTATGAAGAGAGGCTTGCTGACCTGAACATGTACACCCTGGAGGAAAGCAGAACAGGGGTGATATGATACAGACGTTCAAATATTGAAAGGTATTAATCCGCAAACGATCTTTTCCGGAGATGGGAAGGCGGTAGAACGAGAGGACATGAAATGAAGATTGAAGGGGGCAGACTCAGGAAAGATGTCAGGAAGTATTTTTTCACGGAGAGGGTGGTAGACGCTTGGAATGCCCTCCCGTGGGAGGTGGTGGAGATGAAAACGGTAACGGAGTTCAAACGTGCGTGGGATATGCATAGAGAAATCCTGTGCAGAAGGAATGGATCCTCGGAAGCTTAGCTGAAATTGGGTGGCGGAGCAGGTGGGGGGAAGAGGGGGTGGTGGTTGGGAGGCGAGGATAGGGGAGGGCAGACTTATACTTTCTGTACCAGAGCCGGTGATGGGAGGCGGGACTGGTGGTTGGGAGGCGGGAAATACTGCTGGGCAGACTTATATGGTCTGTGCCCTGAAAAGGACAGGTACAAATTCAAGGTAAGGTATACACATATGAGTTTGTCTTGGGCAGACTGGATGGACCATGCAGGTCTTTTTCTGCCGTCATCTACTATGTTACTAAAAGAACTTATGGCCTCAAAAATTCCCTTCTTTCAGTACTTTCAAATGCAGCATTTTTGGCAATGAGTTGACGCCAAAATGTTTTTATATAGAAATCCCACAGTTCTCAAACAGTCCCTTTTTAATGTTTCAATGGATAAAAAGATAGTGATCAGACTGTATAGAGAAGTGGGTTCCCTGGATAAGTCAGCAATGAACAAGCACCAGCAGGCTTGGGAACAATGGTTATCTTGTAATTTAGAGGATTCCTTTTGAAAGCGTAAATATTGGTACATCCATCATTGTTCTGGGGTGATGAATTATAAGCAATTATAGTAATGTTGGAGCCCCAGTTTTACAGGACAGCCCAAAAGAGGAGATGCACCTAGCTACCTTAGGTAATAAAGATGGTCTTTGCTAGAGAGGGTGTGGCAGCTGGGCACCTATGAGCATCAAAGGTGTGAACGCACTAAAAGTACATTTTTGGGGGAATCTAGTGTGGAATTTCCTGCTCACCTCACCTGACATTTGTTTACTGAGGGTCAATGATCAGAAGTCAACTAAGGCACTAGAGGCTATTAGCACCATACTAGCGCCTGCGTTTGCTACCGCTCCATGATCAGAGCCCCCAAGCACATGAAACAATGCGCTCGCAAGTTCTGATCGCAACTAGCATACAAATGCATGGTAAACAGGGCACAGCACAAGTAGCATGCAATGCTTGCTAAACATATTCCTCCCCAATGATCATTGGGTGCTGTCCGCAGCAAACCCTACTGGCAGCTTGGAGCTGGCGATAAGGTTTGGCAGAACATTGGGGAGGAATGGTGAGCCCTGTCCAGCATTCATTTGCATGCTAGCAGCCCCCCCCCCCAGTCCCTCCAATACAGCCCCTACAGAACAGAACCCCGATCCCCCCACCCCAAGCCAGCGACATAGGGGCTGGAGGTCCAGCGGACCTCAAGTCCCCAACCGCCCCCTCACCTCAGGCTCTGGACCCCCTTCCTGTTGAGGTCTGGCTACACCCCTGGTGCTATGTTACCTGTGGTCCTTGTCATATTCATGGATTGCACTCCAGCGGTCAAGGTGTGCCAGGACTTTGCTGGTATGAACAATTATTGCACTTCTCAAGTGAGCTAAAAGCATTCAGTCTCAAGACTCACAGCTGCACTCCGGGTTAAGCCATAAAGCCTCTTAAATGCAGAGCCGGTCACATTACTTGTAGAGCCTTTGCCGATTGTAGCATATTTCTGAATTATTCAGAACTATTTTGTTTGAGCTTTCTCTTTCATGGCTACATTAACTGTCCCAGGAGGCCACCCTGATATTGCCTGCTTCATTCACTGCAGCTCTAGCACATATGCCCAATTTTATCACGGTTCTAGCTGAATAAACACTTTCGTGTCTGGGTAGAGGTGTTTGATTGAGAGAAAAAAATCTGGTGAATTGTTGTCTTTCTTCATTCCTGCCTTTTATTCATCCGGTCAAGCTTCCTGGAGAAGCTTCAACTGTTTTGTTCTCCTGCTCTCTCTTTCTCATAGTCTCAGTTCAACTTTGTTTTAAAACTTTTTACTGGTAGGTTGCATACAATTAGTGCCAAAATTACTGTTTGTTCACTTCTGTCTTGCCTCTGCAACAGAAGTAACCTTCTGAAAGAGTAAATCTTTTACTCTCCAGGCAAGAAAAACTCTGGCTACTAAATAACTATTAGACATAATAAATGTTTATTTCAAATTGTCAAAGAAGCCCAATCAGTAATTATTGAATAGTAACAATAATAAACTCCCAAAACAATATAATATGTAGCAAATAAACACAGATTTTTCCCTGGGAGCTGTCAATATGTCCACCTGCTAGTGTAGACACATTGAGGCTCTCCATCCTCAGTTCTGTTTTTCGTTAAATACTTTTTCTTCCTTTTGTCCATTATCTAATTATAATTACCCTTCCTACCTAATGAATATGCATCTTTCCAGAATAGTCTGTTCCTTTTATGGCAAAAATCTAGCTCCAGCCTTTTTCCAGCTTCTGACAGTTTAAAATCTGTCATATAAAGGCAGAAGTTTTTATTTGATATGTGACCTAATGTCCTTGGTATGCCCAGTCATCATACCAGCCCCCTCCACCCTTTGGTTTAACCTACAGTGTTATCCACACCCCTTACTTCTCCCCCTGTTTCTTTATCTGGATGCAGCAGGCGTCCTTAGTCATAGGAGTCTCTGGCTCTTAGTTTGCTGACCAGCAACTTATCACAAGTTAGCATAGGTCAGACCACAGCCCAAGAAAGGTATTACCAGAAAAGCACATTTATGCATCTTTAAGTCTGCTCCCAGGTTAAGAAAAGCAAAAAATAGCTTATATTAAAAAATAAAATATGTATGGTTTGCACCTTTTCATGCCTTTATGCTATACATATTGAATACATAACCACACAGAAGAGCATTTCTTGTGCAGTTCAGGGTTGTAGAAAAGCATAGTGTCAATATTCAAAAGATTTGCATGGTTAAAACTGGCTTTTAAAACCACAGAAGTCTAGCTAGATAAAAAGCTTCCCAACTGTCTGGCTAAATTTGCACACAACAAGATCACTGTGGAGCACAGATATAGTGAGGCAAAATACAGAAGTAGGTTTGGAATCTGCCTTGTCAGGATGGGAATTTTGAATGAGCTGGTTGCAAATATTCAGACACATTTTTTTTTCCTGCTAAAGCGATTGTAAAATTTTTTGTGTAGTTAGATTTCTATTGATATTCATCACAAGTGTGAAGGCCCATTTATGTAGCATGTTGAATGGGAATTGAGGCAGCCAGGTCAGGATGTGCAGAAATTCCCCAGGTACTGTTCAAAAGGCTCTGCCATATGCAGAGCATTTTATAAAACACCCACAAAGATATGTAGGACTGCACCTATACTTACTGACATGTCCACAGGGAGCAGCAATTTTAAAAAGATACATATGGAAAAAAAAGAGTGTCCTCCTTTTCCCAAATTTTTGGGAAGCAGCTTTTTAAAATCACTGCTCCCAACATCCATGTACCACTGTCCCTCTGTTACCCTTCTCCACCAGTCAAGACACCCCCCAACCCCCCTGAGCCAGTTCAGCAAACCCAACCCCCTCCCTGCCTGGATATTACCCACTCCCACCCCAGGTTCCTACTGGGAAATTCTCCCTGCATTCTTAACTTTATCAATTAAACTTAATCACCAATTACAGACTACGTTATAGAATACTGCCACTTATGGTGACACTTATAGTTATGCACATAAGTGCTAGTAATCCCTAGTGGTATTCTATAACTCTAGCACACAACTTGCTTAGCTCAAAATGTAAGAGGCAGGGGCAGCCCAACCATTAGGCCACTTAGGGTGGGGCCTCAGGTGGCACTCTTTTGGGAGCGGAAGCTCCCCCTTCCTGTCCTGCACCCCATTCCCCCAAGTTACCTTCTTTCTTCATGTTCCAAATGCCGCCAGGCGCAATTCCATATACTGTCCTGGCGCTGGCACCACCTCTGTTTCCTTAGAGGAAGGAAGCAGGGGAGGTGCCAGAACTTGGCCCGGGGGTAGAGACAGCATCTCGGTCCAGGGGGGAGAGAATGGCATTCAGCCCTGCCTCTGGTGGCATCTTGCCTGGCCCCCTCTGGATGGAGATGCATGAGTGGGACATGGATGCATAGAATACTTGTAAGTTAGGTGCTAATATACTGTCTTTATGTTGTACTTTATACCTGCTAGTGACATGGATTAAATGGACATGCCTATACATTAGTGCAATAATTCTCAAACTGGGTTCCACAAGCTCTTTTCAGGGGTTCCCCAAGCGAGGAAGTTGGCAGCATGCTTCAGCCACCGAAACCAGCACTCTTGAACATACTCAGTTCAGCAGCATGAACTGAACGTGTGCCAGTGTCGGCAGCTGAAGCACACCACTGACTTCCTCGCTGCTCAGGCAGCATGAGCATGCACTTCGGCTGAACTAAAGCAGTAATCGGCAAAGCAGTATGAGGTAATCGGGGAGACAGGGAAGATGCTGCATTGAGGGTACTGCTGTGGGGAGTCTGAGAGAGAAGAGGGGATGCCGAATTGAGGGTAGAGTGGTAGGAGGGAGGGAAGAAAGAGGAAGAGACATTGGACTCAGAGGTGGAGGTGGGGAGAGAGACCCAAGATACTGGACTAAGGGGATGGACAGGAGGGAAGAGAGATGGAACTCAGGGGGAGAGGTGGAGGGGAAGGGGAGCAGAAGCAGGATGGGACTTGGGAGGTGGTTACTTGATGTCTGAAAATATATTTTAGGGGTTCCGCCATAGTATGTACCTACTGTACACTGCCTTGGGTGAATCTCTTCATAAAGGCAGTTAATAAATCCCAATAAATAAATAAAATTAGTGCATTGCACATTGCATCTTGGCGCCTAACTTTTGGTGACCTTATAAAATTGTCCCCCTAGTGGGGAGCAGGAGTGATGTCCAGTTGCTCCTGTTCCATTGGGTTCTGGGTTCAAATGATGCCTTTGATCCTAACAATAGTTTGCCAAATAGGGCGTGATCCTTAAAAGTAGTACCACAAAACTACCACTAGGGTAAAAGATACCATTTTGAACCCAGAGCCCGAGTGATGAGCAGGAAAACTAGTCATTGCTCCTGCTCCTCCCTAGACTACCAAGGAAACTCCCAGTAGATGTCAGGGTTGGATCACGGGGTGGGGGTGGGAGTGGGGTGGGGGGGTAGTACTGGCAGGGGGATCAGGGATTCATGAACTGGTTGCTGGACTGATTCAAGGGGTGGTAGGTAGGTGGCTGAACTGGTTCAGGGAAATTTGGGTGATTGAAGAGGGGTTGCTGGACTGGTTCAGGGAACTGTTGGACAGGTTGGGGGGCATCCAGTGGGTGTGTGGAGTGGCTTGGGGAGGGGGGGCAAATAGTGATTTGTCAGGGGGGCTGGAGGGAGAGAGTTCCATCAACATCTGCACCTTCCCCTTCATGCTAGCCCTTGTGCATGCCTTGGGCAGTTCTAAAAACCAACATTGAAAGTTATTGCTTCCATGTGTCTTTCCTTGAAGAATGATGAATGTATGCCAATATTTTGGGCCTTTCCAAACCATGGGTTATCTACATCCAATATCACCATAAAGGAAAAAAGACACCCCCTACTTTGAAAATAACAGGAACCAGAGTAGAGTGGACCAAAGAACCTCCAGCAATCAGGTCTAAAAACACACTTTTATTGACAAATGCACCAACAAGTACTTTGTCAATAAAAGAAGTGTTTTCTAGACCTGACTGCAGGAGGTTCTCTAGTCCACCCCTACTCTGGTTCCTGACTATTCTACACCCAGCCACTGCCTCTTGAAATCTCTGTGTCGACAGAAGACCAACAAAGTGGTTTCTAACATCATTTTTTGCAAGTGTCACCATTCTATGTGTGTAAAAGCCACTATTTACATGTGGCAAATGCTTCTAGAATATCAGCACTGCAATTGCTGAACCTTTGAGGGTATTAGAGTGTAAATCTATAAAGGGAGCACCAACATTTAGGTGCCAAGAATGTACACAAATGACCAGATACCTACATACATGTCAGTGGCGTAACCAGACCCAGTATTTTAGAGGGGCCCTTCCATGCCCCCTCCCCCTCCCACTCAATCTTCCTGGAGACATAAAAATAAATGACAGGGTTTTTTCACCTACCCATATCTAACATCTCTCCCCCTCTCTTCTTCTGCAACGTCCAAGCATCTGCCCTCCTATCTCTAACCTCATCCCTCCTTGGTGTACCTTACAGGCATCCCCGACACCTGCAGCGATTACATTTTTCTGCCTGTGCCGGCCCCACAGGTTTCCATTTGCCGTGTCCTGCCAGACAGGAAACAGGCAATGACGTCAGCAAGGGCGGGACACAGCACATGGAAACCTGTGGGGTCAGCGCAGGCAGCAAAAATGAAATCTGTTCAAACTTCTTCTACTAACCTATAAATGTACTCACTCTGCTGCTCCCCAGTATCTCTCCACACTCGTCCTTGCCTACACCCCTTCCCGTGCACTCCGCTCCATGGATAAATCCTTCTTATCTGTTCCCTTCTCCACTACAGCCAACTCCAGACTTCGCGCCTTCTGTCTCGCTGCACCCTACGCCTGGAATAAACTTCCTGAGCCCCTACGTCTTGCCCCTTCCTTTGCCACCTTTAAATCTAGACTGAAAGCCCACCTCTTTAACATTGCTTTTGACTCGTAACCACTTGTAACCACCTGCCTCCACCTACCCTCCTCCTTCCTGTACACAATAATTGATTTGATTTGCTTACTTTATTTTTTATCTATTACATTGTAAGCTCTTTGAGCAGGGACTGTCTTTCTTCTATGTTTGTGCAGCGCTGCATATGCCTTGTAGCACTATAGAAATGCTAAATAGTAGTAGTAGTAGGGACACCTGTAAGGTATACCGGGGGAGGGACAGGATTCAGAGACAGGAGGGCAGATACCGTGACACCATGGAGGAAAGAGGGGAAAGAGCAGTGTAGTGCCGCCGCTGGGTGGGCCAATGCCAAGAATAGGTAGGCCTGTGCCCTCCCAGGCCCACCCATAGCTACTCCACTTATATATGTGTGCATATGCATGTAAATGCCAATGTTCCACTGTGCACTATTCTATAAAATGTAAATACAATGGCACATGGTTTGAAAGTGGGCATGCACATGGAAGGAGTCTGGGTGGGGCGTGGCTAGAGAAAGTTAAATCATAAATGTGTACTGGCGCTGCTATGTTAGTTTTTTATAAAGGAAAGTAGATGCCTAAATTCTTTTATAGAATAGGCTCAAAACTGGTGCCCTCTAGGTGCCGACATGTAGTCGTCACTTTAGAGGCTCGAGGGGAAGTGACAAATATGGACTACCATTATTTTAGCACAAGTTGTGCTATATCACTTTGTTCAGAACCCTTATTTTATCATCCTCACTTTAATATTCCCTTATCTCTTGTTTGTCCTGTTTGTCTGTCCTAATTAGATTGTAAGCTCTGTCGAGCAGGGACTGTCTATTGAAGTTCAAGTGTACAGCGCTGCGTACATCTAGTAGCACTTTAGAAATGATTAGTAGTAGTAGTAGAATTCTAGCACAGGGTCTCACTGGTTAAAATGGGACCCTGTGCTAACATACCACGGCTTGTGGTAAAATGCCCTGTCTTAATGGCAGCCCACATTGATAATTTTCCCCCTGATTCCATAAGAGGGTGCCTAGGTTAAGAGAATAAACAGGCACCTATTTCAAGCCTATTCTATAAAAAAAAAACATCTGGCTATTTTTCTTTATAGAGTACTAGCACAGGCAGCAGAAAACATGCTTCCATTTGTGGTGCAATGATTTACACCATCCCTGCAGCTGGTGAAGATATCCATGCCTAGGTCTTAGCCAGAACATGTGAAACTATACAGTACTATAATTTACAGGCATATTTGTGTACTCTGCTCACATTCCATCCAGATTCCACCTGTGAACATATTCACTGGCAAAGTATACATCATCAAAACATGCTGCATATTTTTTTTGCTAGTCACTACTCTGTAAAGAGATCATTTGTGTGTGTTAAGTGGCTAAAATACCACCATTTGCATGTGCTCCTGCCACCTAGACAGCTCCTTATAGAATTAACCTTACTGACACAAGATCAGAGGTTTGCTGTTTGTGACTTGTGAGCAGTGATGTCATTTCATGGCTTCAACAGTGGCTGCTGTCTATTCACTCTCCTCACTCTCTTACTTATAAACACACAGAGCTGTGCTTTTAGACACAGGTACAGATTAAGTGGGGTGGGCAACTGAGGCAGTCTTCCAGAGCTCAAGCCTAGAGGCCTCTACAGGAGTCTACCCAGGGTCAGATTAAGGGAGCATGGTCTCTTATTCAGTACTGTGACTGTGCATCTTGAGAAGCTGAGAGCAGGACACTATGGGGAAAAGAAAAGCTGTATGTGTGCATCCCACCGACACTGGATGAGATCAGAACAGAAAAGGAAAAATATAGGGCACTGGGAGGGAACGAAAGAGAATGGATTGGGTGCCCCTTTCTCCTACCATGTCTCTCTCCCAGTTTTTTCCACTTACTAGCCGATATTCAGCCCACGGCAGTTAGGGTTTTTTTAAATGCTAGCTGCTGCAGGCAAAGTTAGTCCAGATATTCAATGCTAGGACATGTACAGTGTGGAGGAGTGGCCTAGTGGTTAGAGTGGTGGACTTTGGTCCTGAGGAACTGAGTTCAATTCCCACTTCAGGCACAGGCAGCTCCTTGTGACTCTGGGCAAGTCACTTAACTCTCCATTGCCCCATGTAAGCCGCATTGAGCCTGCCATGAGTGGGAAAGCACGGGGTACAAATGTAACAAAAATAAAATAAATAAAATACAGGCACCAGCATTGAATAGTCCTGGCCTGCCCTCTGCATCCCAAATTCCCCCTCCCTTCCACTCTGATGGCAAGAACAGCTAACCAGGACCCCTCTGTCCAACCCCTCCCACCCCTGTAGGTTCCCCCCACCCCAGGCCTACTGTATACCATCCAGGTGGTTTATTGGGGTCCTAAGGGCAGGAGAGATGTCCACTTGTGGCAGCTAAAGGTCATGGCAGTCATTTTGGACAAGGAGCCACAACAGGCAGGAGCAACTGGGCATTGCTCCTGCCCTTAGAACCCCACTGGACCACCAGGATGGTATACGGTAGGCCCGGGAGAGACCTTCAAAGGTGGGAGGGGGTTCAGGTAGGCAAAGGAGCCCCACTCAGCCCTTCTTGCTGTTTGGGGTGGGATGGAGAGGGATCAGCATCATGGAAAACAGATGCTACAACCCGGATGTTAACCAGGCACTGGCCGATATTCAAACTACTGCCCGTTAAGTTTTGCAGCTAAAGTCAAAACAGATGTTTACTGCCCTAACTTTAGCCCTTACTTAGCTGGTTAGCTGTCTGAATATGCATAGTTAAGTGCCGCTGAATATCAACATTTAGGTGGTCACGTGTCTCCTGCCTGATTAAATCGCCTTGAATATCTGCGATTAGAAACTGCCTGCAAACTGGGCCTTCCGTTTTGGAATCCCTGCTTTGCTCATGTTTCTTAATCCACTTATTACACTCTGAAACATTTCACCATATGATGGATAAACAGGAAGAATAAAAGTTCTTATGTTGCTGCTCTATCTTCTTCACATTCAACTTCTATGCATTAATTTTCATCCAAGAAAACACTAGCACTTGTTCAAAGTAATTTCTATGTTCTGCATTTTTCCCATTATTATTATTATTCGTTACATTTGTATCCCACATTTTCCCACCTTTTGCAGGCTCAATGTGGCTTACATATAACCGTTAACGGTGTTAGCTTATTACGGTTTGAACAAATACGTGGAGGGGCATAATAGAAGGAAAACGTCTATCTCCATGGGCGTTTATCTCCGAGAACGGGTCCGTGAAGGGGCGGACCGAACCGTATTTTCGAAAAACATGGACGTTTATCTTTTTTTGAGCTGTGCGTTTTTGTTTTTCAGCGATAATAGAAACCGAAAGCGCCCAGCTCAAAAACAAATAAATCCAAGGCATTTGTTCGTGGGAGGGGCCAGGATTCGTAGTGCACTAGTCCCCCTCACATGCCAGGACACCAACCGGGCACCCTAGGGGGCACTTTACAAAAAAAAAAAACAAACAAGGTAAACAGCTCCCAGGTGCATAGCACTCTTCCCTTGGGTGTTGAGCCCCCCAAATCCCCCTCAAAACCCACCGCCCACAAGTCTACACCATTACTATAGCCCTAAGGGTGAAGGGGGGCACCTACATGTGGGTACAGTGGGTTTGGGGGGCGGTTTGGAGGGCTCCCATTTACCAGCACAAGTGTAACAGGTGGGGGGGGTGGGCCTGGGTCCACCTGCCTGAAGTCCACTGCACCCCCTAATAACTGCTCCAGTGACCTGCATACTGCTGCCAGGGAGGTGGGTATGACATTTGAGGGTGAAAATAAAAAGTTGTGAAACGGCATATTTTGTGGTGGGAGGGGGTTTGTGACCACTGGGGGAGTCAGGGGAGGTCATCCCCGATTCCCTCCAGTGGTCATCTGGTCATTTAGGGCACTTTTTGGGGCCTTATTCGTGGAAAAACAGGGTCCAGGAAAAGTGCCCTAAATTCTCGCTAAAAACGCATATTTTTTTCCATTATCGGCGAAAGGCGCCCATCTCTGATCGCCCGATAACCACGCCCCAGTTCCGCCTTCACCACGCCTTCGACACGCCCCCATCAACTTTGTCCGCATCCGCGACGGAGTGCAGTTGAAAACGTCCAAATTCGGCTTTCGATTACACCGCTTTATTCGTTTTTGTGAGATAAACGTCTATCTCCCGATTTGGGTCACAATATAGGCATTTTTCTTTTTCAATTATAAGCTGGATAGTATGAATGAATAGAAAGTGATATTGTGGTATAATGAGGTATATGTATGGTAGGAAACAGTTGGGGGGGAAGTTAGAGAGGGAAAGGGGGAAGAAGAGTCAGGTAGTGTCAAAATATGTTGTTGTTGTTGTTGTTGTTGTTGTTGTTGTTGTTGTTGTTGTGGTTTTGTTTGTTTTTTAAATTTCTGGGAGTATATTTTGCTTTTGTTTTGTTATATATTTTATTTATTTATTTATTTATTAGGATTTATTTACCACCTTTTTGAAGGAATTCACTCAAGGCGGTGTACAGTAACACTAGATCAAACATGAGCAATAGGCAATTACAGCAGTAAAAATATTCAAATAACAATACAAAGTATGGCATGGAGGGGCATTTTCGAAAGAAACTTGTAAGTTGGGATTTGGACGTCTTTGCAAAACGTCCAAATCCAGAGGCGGGGAAAAGCTCATTTTCGAAAAAAGACGTCCATCTCTAAAACGTAAAGGATATTAGAAATATTAAGAAACATTTCCATTATGGCTCAAAGACGTCCATGTCTTATGCAGGCCCAAGTCCCGCCTTCACCACGCCTCCGATACACCTCCTAGAGATTTGGACGTCCTTGCGACATTCGCTAGAGACGTCCAAAAACAGGTTTTGATTATACCAATTTGGACGTCTCTGAGAGATGGATGTCCAAGTACCGAATTATGTCGAAAGATGGACGTCCATTTCTTTCGAAAATGAGCATGATAGTATACTACTTACAATGTCAACACAATACGTAATAGAACATTTTAATTGATAGTGAAGGGTAAAGCAAAGATGGGACATATTGATAGATAAGAGAGTAAGAAGAGTTAGAAAGTAAGGTGACTGATTTCAAGAAAGTAGCACATGAGGTCAGAGAGATAGTTAAATATTATCTCTGCCATGGTAGGAGTGGATAAACGTGTCCTGCTGCGTATCACTCCTTGTGTGTGTGTGTGTATGTATGAGTGAGACTAACAAGTTAGCTACTTCTTCCATTAAAGGCCTGGCTGAAGAGTCAAGCTTTCACCTGCTTCCTGAAGTAGAGATAGTCTTGTGTTAAGCGAAGATATTCAGGCAGTGCATTCCAGAGTGTGGGGGCTACTCCGGAGAAGGCTCGCTTGCGGGTATCACATCATGTAATGTCTTTTGGAGAGGGTGTGGTTAGTGATAGTCCTTGAGAGGACCTTAGTGTCCTTGGAGGTGTGTAGAGGGGTTAATTTTATGGGGGTAATTTTACATGCAGGAAATGGGTCTCATAAAGTTGTGAAGTTGAATTCATGGGTTTAAGTACACATGCCATCAAGACTGCACATATTCATCCACACTCCACCTGTAGACATTCCTGGGGGGTGGGGGCTAAGGATAGGTGGAGTGAGGGAGAAGTTGCAAAGTATGCCCTTTTTCTGGTTCTGAGCACTTACACACTGGATGCACCATTCTTTTTAGTGGGCTAATTATCCATTTGTCTTTATATCTGCTGGAAACAGCTCAGTCAGCCCACCTGAATCCCCAATTCACCAATTTCTAGCAAATGCCACTAGGATAAGTGACTGCAATGCAGCCCAGAAAATAGCAGGCATCCCACCTGTAAGGATGTGCTGTCAAAATGAGGCAAAAAAAACCTAATGAAATTTCATTTCACATCATTGCATTTTTTTTAGTATGCTCTATAATAAAAACAAACACAATGATGGAAATGGGAAAATGAAGCAACAGACATCGAAAACAAAAGCAATGGCACAGCAAAATCTTTCTGATGCACACTTTCTGATGGCACAGGTACCGTTACCTCAGGAGCTTCACATTTTTTTCTCTGTCGATGGGACTAGCACTGTATACTCATTTTGACCTAATTCTGTTTAGATAACTTATACACTTGAGAAAATGCTCAGGCAGCTGGTCACAAGACATGGCCTACTTATCTAGTTCTAGTAATTAGTAAACAGAATCTATCTTCATTTCACCCTCCTCTTTTCTTTTGCTCGCTCTATCTTCAGATTCATATCAAGACATTTTTTGGCACTGTTTACAAATGCACACTAGCGTTTTTAGTGCGTGCTAAAAATTAGTGCATGCTAACCGTGTAGACACCCATAGGAATATAATAGGCAGCTACATAGTTAGCATGCGCTTAAAACGTTAGTGAAACTTTGTAAACAGGGCTCTTTATTGGTTTGACAATATATACATGCGTTGCCGGAGTAATGATGACTAATCAGGCTGAACATACTGCAGTAGGACATGTTTATCCTCTCCTACCCTAGTTGAGATCATATTTATTTAACTATCTCTCTGAACTCAAGTGCAACTTTCTGTAAATCAGTTACCTTACTTTCTAATTCTTCTTACTCTCTTACCTATCTATATGTTACATCTTTGATTTACCCTTCACTATCAATTAAAATGTTCTATTACATATTGTTTTGACATTGTAAGTAGTATACTATCCAGCTTATAATTGAAAAAGAAAAACGTCTATATTGCGACCCAAATCGGGAGATAGACGTTTATCTCACAAAAACGAATAAAGCGGTATAATCGAAAGCCGAATTTGGACGTTTTCAACTGCACTCCATCGCGGATGCGGACAAAGTTGATGGGGGCGTGTCGAAGGCGTGGTGAAGGCGGAACTGGGGCGTGGTTATTGGGCGATCAGAGATGGGCGCCTTTCGCCGATAATGGAAGAAAAATACGCGTTTTTAGCGAGAATTTAGGTCACTTTTCCTGGACCCTGTTTTTCCACGAATAAAGCCCCAAAAAGTGCCCTAAATGACCAGATGACCACTGGAGGGAATTGGGGATGAACTCCCCTGACTCCCCCAGTGGTCACAAACCCCCTCCCACCACAAAATATGCCGTTTCACAACTTTTTATTTTCACCCTCAAATGTCATACCCACCTCCCTGGCAGCAGTATGCAGGTCACTGGAGCAGTTATTAGGGGGTGCAGTGGACTTCAGGCAGGTGGACCCAGGCCCATCCCCCCCCCCCCCCACATGTTACACTTGTGCTGGTAAATGGGAGCCCTCCAAACCGGCCCCTAAACCCACTGTACCCACATGTAGGTGCCCCCCTTCACCCCTTAGGGCTATAGTAATGGTGTAGACTTGTGGGCGGTGGGTTTTGAGGGGCATTTGGGGGGCTCAACACCCAAGGGAAGGGTGCTATGCACCTGGGAGCTCTTTTACCTTTTTTTTGTTTTTGTAAAAGTGCCCCCTAGGATGCCCGGTTGGTGTCCTGGCATGTGAGGGGGACCAGTGCACTACGACTCCTAGCCCCTCCCACGAACAAATGCCTTGGATTTATTTGTTTTTGACCTGGGCGCTTTCATTTTCCATTATCACTGAAAAACAAAAACGCCCAGCTCACAAATTGTCGAATAAAACATGGACGTCTATTTTTTTCGAAAATACGGTTCGGTCCGCCCCTTCACGGACCCGTTCTCGGAGATAAACGCCCATGGAGATAGACGTTTTTGTTCAATTATGCCCCTCCATGCCATACTTTGCATTGCTATTTGAATATTTTACTGCTGTAATTGTCAATTGCTCATGTTTGACCTATTCTTACTGTACACCGCCTTAAGTGAATTCTTCAAAAAGGCAGTAAATAAATCCTAATAAATAATCTCAGTAACCTTACTAGATTTAAGATGCATGGACACTTAGGTACCCCACATCATTTGCAGTGATTTTTTCAAAGAGAAAGTATGTGGGCAGCTTCCCTTTAAACATTTGCTTTACACTTAAATAGTTCACAGTTTCCTTTTTTTTCCATTTTTTGCTATATGAAAACTTGTACAAAATATAAATCAAGCTAAGGCCCCAAAAGCAAAGCCTACATTTGTTTGTACAGAAAAGATGCATGAAATAAATAAAACTTAACATAATAAGGAAACAATCAATAAGGCAAAATAGAAGAAATCATGGACTCAAGTCAACAATAAAAGGGGGGGAAGGGTGATGTCATCCAAAGCAGTTTGCTTTTATTTGATATGCTGCCTATCAAATTATATCAAGTGGTTTACATTTTAAAAAAGAATAACATAAAACAAAAATGAATTAAATGAAGGGGTAGAAACAATGGAGTGACACAGAATGTGTCCTAGGTTAGTAGTTATTTTAAATCATTAAAAAAATTATGAATTACATGGCCACAAAAGTGCCTGCATTTTACCCCTGCTGTTTATGCAGATGGAGCATATCCAAGAATATAAGAACATAAGAATAGCCATACTGTGTCAGACCAGTGGTCCAGCTAGCCCAGTATCCTGCTTCCAACTGTGGTCAATCCAAGATACAAGTACCTGGCAGAAACTCAAATAGTAGCAACATTTCATGCTACCAATTCCAGAGTAACCAATGGCTTCCCTCATGTATATCTCAATAGCAGACTATGGACTTTTCCTCCAGGAACTTGTCCAGAACTTTTTTAAACCCAGATACGCTAACCACTCTTACAACATACTCAAGCAAAGTTTCAGAGCTTAACTATTCATTAAGTGAAAAATATTTCCTCCTATTTGTTTTAAAAGTATTTCCATGTAACTTCATTGAGTGTCTCCTAGTCTTTGTACTTTTGAAAGAGTAAAAAATCGATTCACTTCTACTCGTTCTACACCACTCAGGATTTTCAGGACCTCAATCACATCTCCCCTCAGTTGTCTCTTTTCCAAACTGAAGAGCCCTAACCTCTTTATCCTTTCCTCTACTGTTAACCTTTTCTAATTCCGCTATATCTTTTTTGAGATACAGCGACCAGAACCGAACACATTACTCAAGGTGAGGTTCCACCATGGAACGATACAGAGGCATTATAGTATTCTCTGTCTTATTTACCATCCCTTTCCTAATATCTAACATCCTGTTTGCTTTTTTGGCTGCCATTGCATACTGGACAGAAGATTTTAGTATATTGTCTACAACAACACCTAGATCTTTTTCTTGAGTGCTGATCCCCAAGGTGTACCCTAGCATCAGGTAACTATGATTTGGATTGTTCTTCCCAATGTGAATCACTTTTCATTTCTCCACATTAAATTTCATCTACCATTTAGATGCCCAGTCTTCCAATTTCTGAAAGTTTTCCTGCAACTTTTCACAGTCTGCATGTGTTTTAACAATCACCTGCAAATGTAATCACCTCACTTGTCATTCCAATTTCCAGATCATTTATAAATATGTTAAGTAGCACCGGTCCCAGTACAGATCCCTGCAGCACTCCACAGTTCACCCTCCTCCATATAGAGAAATGGCCATTTAACCCTACCCTCTGTTTTCTGTTTAATAACCAATTCCTAATTCACAACAGAATATTGCCTCCTATCTCATGATTCTTTAATTTTCTCAGGAGTCTCTCAAAAGGAACTTTATCAAAAGCTTTCTGAAAATCTAGATACACTACGTCAACCGGCTCACCTTTATGTAGCTTCCTCGTCCCAGAAGGCCCTGCAAGCTCTACTATTACCCGTGGCCGAATACCTCAAGCCTGCAGTTCACCTCTGAGCTCGGAGACAATTAAACTAACCTCGCCTCCAAAGTCCTAGACCATGGAAGGGAAAGAAAACTAAAAGGATTTTAAGACCCAGTAACCAGACAGATGGTAAGTACAAGTTACTAGTTGTTTATTTAAACCCAATTTGGGGTATGGAAAAAATGATGTTCTTAACACATTAGGTTCTTTTGTAACATAAAAATACATTTATACATAAACTAATAGCATAAGTTTTTCTTATAGGTGCAGCAGTAGAACAACAGTGAAACCAACAGACAAGTATTAACCAAAGTATCTTATTTGTTCTCTCTCAATCTAGAAATTTCCTTTATATTGTGTGTCTCAATATGTCAGATTAAACTGTGACCTTTCAGTGTCCTTTTGCATAGGAGTGAAGACTTATCTTTGGCCCTTCTTGGAGCTTCTTTGTTCTTCTCCCTTGTATGTTGGAGCTCAGGATCTTCTCTTCAGTACAGCAGGACACAAATCACACCCTTGAATCATTGTGGGTTGAAATTCCATGTATAAAAGGGAAAAGGATGGTGATAGGAGTGTACTACTGTCCACCTCGCCAGAATGAGCAGGTAGATGCAGAAATGATAAAAGAAATCAGAGACGCAAACAAAATGGGCAATGTGATAATAATGGGTGACTTCAATTATCTAAATATAGACTGGGTAAACGTAACATCGGGACATGCTAGAGAGGTACAATTCCTTGATGAAATCAAGGCCAGCTTTATGGAGCAGCTGGTACAGGAGCCAACGAGAGAAGGAAAAATTCTAGACTTGGTCCTTAGTGGAGCGCATGATCTGGTGAGGGACGTTATGGTACTGGGGCTGCTTGATAACAGTGATCATAATATGATCAGTTTTTATATCAACCTTGAAGTAACTATACACAGGAAGTCAAATACATTAGCGTTTAACTTTAAAAAAGGAGACTATGATAAAATGAGAAGAACAGTGGAAAAAAAAACTTAGGGGGACAACTGAGAGGGTAAAAACTGTACAACAGGCATGGACGCTGTTCAAAATTACCATCCTGGAGGCCCAGGCCAAACATATTCCACAAATTAGAAAAGAAAGACGGAACTCCAAAAGACAGCCGGCCTGGTTGAAAAGTGAGGTGAAGGAAGCTATTAGGGCTAAAAGAAATGCCTTCAGAAAATGGAAGAAGGAACCGTCTGAAAATAACAAGAAGCAGCTTAAGGAGTGTCAAAGCAAATGTAAGGCGCAGATAAAGAAGGCCAAGAGGGAGTACGAAAAAAGATAGCATTAGAGGCAAAAAACATAGTAAAAAATTTTTCTGTATATTAAAAGCAGGAAGCCGGCAAAAGAATCGGTTGGGCTGCTGGATGACCAAGGGGTAAAAGGGGCGATCAAGGAAGTAGGATATCGGTGTCAGAAATGATATTTCAAGCGGACGAGTCAGAGAAACTTACTGACTTCACGGTAAACCTGGAGGACGTAATGGGGCAGTTCGGCAAACTGAAGAGTAGCAAATCTCCTGGACCGGATGGTATTCATCCTAGAGTACTGATAGAACTGAAAAATGAGCTTGCGGAGCCACTGCTAGTGATATGCAATTTATCCTTAAAATCGAGCATGGTACCAGAAGATTGGAGAGTGGCCAATGTAACACCCACAAATATTCCACAAATTAGAAAAGAAAGACGGAACTCCAAAAGACAGCCGGCCTGGTTGAGAAGTGAGGTGAAGGAAGCTATTAGGGCTAAAAGAAATGCCTTTAGAAAATGGAAGAAGGAACCATCTGAAAATAACAAGAAGCAGCATAAGGAGTGTCAAAGCAAATGCAAGGCGCAGATAAAGAAGGCCAAGAGGGATTACGAAAAAAAGATAGCATTAGAGGCAAAAAAGCATAGTAAAAAATTTTTTCGGTATATTAAAAGCAGGAAGCCGGCAAAAGAATCGGTTAGACCGCTGGATGACCGAGTGGTAAAAGGGACGATCAAGGAAGACAAAGACGTAGCGAAGAGATTGAATTAATTCTTTGCTTCAGTCTTCACCGAGGAAGATTTGGATGGGATACCGGTGTCGGAAATGATATTTCAAGCGGACGAGTCGGAGAAACTTACTGACTTCACGGTAAACCTGGAGGACATAATGGGGCAGTTCAGCAAACTGAAGAGTAGCAAATCTCCTGGACCAGATGATATTCATCCTAGAGTACTGATAGAACTGAAAAATGAGCTTGTAGAGCTACTGCTAGTGATATGCAATTTATCCTTAAAATCGAGCGTGGTACCGGAAGATTGGAGGGTGGCCAATGTAATGCCCATTTTTAAAAAAGGTTCCAAGGGAGATCCAGGAAATTATAGACCGGTGAGTCTGACGTCGGTGCCGGGGAAAATGGTAGAGGCTATTATTAAAAACAAAATTACAGAGCACATCCGAGGACATGGATTACTGAGACCAAGTCAGCACGGCTTTTGTGTGGGGAAATCTTGCCTGACCAATTTACTTAAATTCTTTGAAGGAGTAAACAAACATGTGGACAAAGGGGAGCCAATTGATATTGTGTATCTGGATTTTCAAAAGGCATTTGACAAGGTACCTCATGAAAGACTACAGAGGAAATTGGAGGGTCATGGGATAGGAGGAAAAGTCCTATTGTGGATTAAAAACTGGTTGCAGGATAGGAAACAGAGAGTGGGGTTAAATGGGCAGTATTCACAATGGAGAAAGGTAGTTAGTGGGGTTCCTCAGGGGTCTGTGCTAGGACCGCTGCTTTTTAATATATTTAAAAATGATTTAGAGATGGGAGTAACTAGCGAGGTAATTAAATTTGCTGATGACACAAAGTTATTCAAAGTCGTTAACTCTCTACAGGATTGTGAAAAATTACAGAAGGACCTTTCGAGTCTGGGCGGCTAAATGGCAGATGATGTTTAATGTGAGCAAGTGCAAGGTGATGCATGTGGGGAAAAAGAACCCGAATTATAGCTATGTCATGCAAGGTTCCACGTTAGGAGTTACAGACCAAGAAAGAGATCTGGGTGTCGTCGTCGATAATACACTGAAACCTTCTGCTCAGTGTGCTGCTGCGGCTCGGAAAGTGAATAGAATGTTGGATATTATTAGGAAAGGTATGGAAAACAGGTGTGAGGATGTTATAATGCCGTTATATAGCTCCATGGTGCGACCGCACCTTGAGTATTGTGTTCAGCTCCATACAGGAATTCCAGAACTGCTTCTGGAGTCACAGCACTGACCACCAGCAACCTCTGGGAACCCAGGTAAAAATAAAAAAATAAATATAACACACCGGGTTACATTTATCAACATGTTTATTCATGCCTTCAAAGAAATGAAGCAAATTGGTAAGACAAGACTTCCCTTGGCTGAAACCATGCTGACTCTGTCCCATTAAATCATGTTTATTTATGTGTTCCATAATATAGTTTCTACTGTTTTACCTGGCACTGATGTCGGGCTTACTGGTCTGTAACTTCCTGGATCACCCCTGGAACCCTTTTTAAAAACTGGTGTTATATCGGCCACCCCTCCAATCTTCAGGTACTATAGACAATTTTAATGACAGGTTACAGATGACTAACAGCAGATCAGAAATTTCATGTTTGAGTTCTTTCACTACTCTGGGGTGTATACCATCTGGTCCAGCTGATTTATCACTCTTTAACTTGTCGAGTTTGCTCAGTACATCTTCCAGGTTCACCGAGATTTCTTTCAGTTCCTTTGCATGATCACCCTTGAAAGCAATTTCTGGTATAGGTAGATCTCTTACATCTTCTTCTGCAAAGACCGAAGCAAAGAATTAATTTGATCTGTTCGCTAAGGCTTTGTCCTCCCTAAGTGCCACCTTTACTCCTTCATGATCTAACACTCCCACAGATTCCCTCACAGGCTTTCTGCTTCTGATGTACCTGAAAAAATTGTTACTGTGAGTTTTAGCTTCTGCGGCAAGTTTCTCTTCATATTCTCTTTTAGCCTTCTTTATCAATGCTTTGCATCTAGCTTGACAGTGATTTTGTTACTTTAACCATGCTGGCTGTTGTTTTCTCTTCTTTCCACCTTTGTAAATATGTGGAATGGCATTTTTAAACAATGTCCATACCTGATTTAATGTCCTAACCTTTGCAGCCAATCCTTTTAGATTCTTTTTAACCATTTTTCTCATTTTATCATAACTGCCCTTTTAAAATTTAAATGCTGGTACAGTAGATTTCTTTGTGGTTTCATTCCCGGTAGCTTAAACTTGATCATGTTATGATCACTGTTTTCCAGCGGGCCCAATACCATTACCTCTCATACTATACCCTGCACTCAACCAAGGACTAGATTTAAATAGCTCCCCCTGTTGTTGGTTCCTGGACAAGTTACTGCAAGAAGCAGTCATTTATTACATCTAGGAAGTTTATCTCTCTGGTGCACCCTGATGTAACATTTATCCAGTTAATATTGGGGTAATTTAAATCAGGTAAGAGAGGTTATATAACCAAAAAACTGAACAATCCACCCCCTTCTATTGTAATGTTGAAATAGCAAAAGAAACAAAAATTATGGAGAAAAAAGACCTCAGACGACAAGAAGTCATCCCACAGCAACTAATAATAGTCCAAATAGGCACGCTCTTTCATAATCACAGGTCAGAAAAAAATTCCACTTAATATAAGAAAACAGCTTTTCAGTAGTACAATAGGTTAATGTTCATGTTATTGCCAAAGGCTTATGATAATGTCCCCAGCAGCCGTTCAGTAACAGCAGTAGCAAATTCAGAAATGGTGATAGCAGTCAAATTTAAAAAACCACAGTATTCATCTGGCAGTCACAGGAAACACTGATCCCAGCAGGAGTACCCTGTTTCTCCCACAAGGGCTTCATCAGGGGAAAAGAAGAACAGTCTTTAGCCTCCACTGCTTGCTCAAAGATGGCCGAGTGTAAATCTGGACACCAACTTTTCAACCAATGCATCATGATGTCATCAAAGAAATCCACCAATCAAATTACAGAAATGATTTCCACTCCAAAGCGGCATTCAAACTGCGTGGCATCACAGTCTGTAGTTCAAAAATCCAGCACTGCTCCTTCTGCCGCAGCCAATGGCAAATATTCCCACGGTGGTCGGCTGTTCTAAAACAAGGCAGCAAAAAGAAGAAAAAGAATGAATCAATTCAATACTACGAGATACCAAAGGTTCCAACATTTTACAAGCTGTCACGCAATGTCTATGTTCAATAAGTCGCGTTTTCAAAGGTCTTGATGTCTAACCAATATAGTAAAGATTGCAGGGACAAATTAATAATTAAATAGCATTGTTAGAATCACAGGTAGTACAAGCTTGTAATGGAATGATTTTTACCAGACTCTATCGTTTCTGAATTAAGTGGAGTTTTTTTTCTGACCTGTAATGAAGGAGCGCGCCTGTTTGGGCTACTATTAGTTGCTGTGGCATGACTTCTTGTCGTCTGAGGTCTTTTTTCTCCACAATTTTTGTTTCTTTTACTATTGAAGAGTGTGGATTTTTCAGTTTTTTGGTAATTGAAATCACCCATTATTATACTGTTGCCCAATTAGCCAGCTTTCCTAATTTCTGAAAACATTTCTTCATCTGTCTGTTCATTCATCTGTGGATGGACTGGAATAAACTGAATTAAAGAAATAGATACCTGGGAATAAAACTGTGCAGGGACACCTGACCCGATTACACAGTTCTACATGCCTAGTTTACGTTCTTAAAATAAATAGGTCCGTGGAAATGTCTTTTTTATGCATCTTAATGTATGTTCATTGTAAAAGCATTTTTAGCAGCTCTGAGAAGTGCGATTTTCACACCAGGGGATGTAGCCAGCAAGCTCGGCAGCTAGAAATGATATCTACAAGAATTACAACATAGAGAAAAGACAATAACACAGAGCATTCCAAGGTTCTGATGGTGTTCCATATTGTCCCCCGCCAGATTATGTTTCTGGCCTGATGATCACAGAATCTTTATATAATTTGCTGTTATAGTTGTTGTTTGTCCTCTTTTCTTACTTATATCTCTAGCACTTTATCTCTCTGTTCCTTCTATTCATTTTCTTTGGTCTCCCTCCTTCCTCCTCCCTGTTTTTGCTTTTTTTATTTCAGTCACAATTCAAACAAACAATTCAGTATATCCTGAAGGTATTCTCTTTCTCTAGCATGGCTGCATTATTCCCATTTACTGCATCTATCTAACTTCTGTCTGACTGTCTCTCCTTGTTATCTTCTTTATTCTCTGATATCTGACCATCTCTATGAAGTTCTCCAGATTGGGGATTTCTTTAAAGGTTGAAGCCAGGGAGTAGTGTTCTCATTTCCTGCAGCTTTTTTTTCTTATTTGTATTAGCGTTCATGTCAACTGTGCCTTAAATTAGAAGAAAATGTAGCTGAAACATTCTGTCCATTTTCTTCAGTTGGCTAAGAAAAAAACCTGCAAAAACTGATAACTGTCTTCATACACTCAGGAGATCAAACAATGCAAATGATTAAAGTTACAGACTTTCACCTCCTCCTCCATCAAGCACCTCTCTTATTCCACTGCTCCCTTTTGTCCCCTTTTCCAATGCATGGCTAAAGTTCTAGCATGAGAAAGAGAAAGAGAAACTGTGAGAGTATGTATGTGCAAGAGATGAATAAATGTAGGACCTATACACTAGAACATCCGCAATATTTTTTGGCTTGCCATATTAAATTTTAGCATGCATTCTAAAATCCCACATAACACAGGATGCACTCGATCATTTGTCTGCCCACTAAAATGAAGCCTCTGTAGTGGGTGTGCAAAATTTGTATGCATGCTCAGCAGGTAATATTTTTTTGCACCATCATAATACTGTCTGCAAATTTCCTGAGTTATCCGGTCTGATGTGAAAAGGCTAGTTTGCAGTGGGAATTTTGAGATGTTACAGTGGTGGAAATAAGTATTTGATCCCTTGCTGATTTTGTAAGTTTGCCCACTGACAAAGACATGAGCAGCCCATAATTGAAGGGTAGGTTATTGGTAACAGTGAGAGATAGCACATCACAAATTAAATCCGGAAAATCACATTGTGGAAAGTATATGAATTTATTTGCATTCTGCAGAGGGAAATAAGTATTTAATCCCTCTGGCAAACAAGACCTAATACTTGGTGGTAAAACCCTTGTTGGCAAGCACAGCGGTCAGACG
Source organism: Microcaecilia unicolor (assembly GCF_901765095.1). Lineage (NCBI taxonomy): Eukaryota > Metazoa > Chordata > Amphibia > Gymnophiona > Siphonopidae > Microcaecilia > Microcaecilia unicolor. The sequence continues at coordinate 445,649,384 of NC_044032.1, forward strand.
TCTTCTGTAGTTGATGATGAGGTTTGCACACATGTCAGGAGGAATTTTGGTCCACTCCTCTTTGCAGATCATCTCTAAATCATTAAGAGTTCTGGGCTGTCGCTTGGCAACTCGCAGCTTCAGCTCCCTCCATAAGTTTTCAATGGGATTAAGGTCTGGTGACTGGCTAGGCCACTCCATGACCCTAATGTGCTTCTTCCTGAGCCACTCCTTTGTTGCCTTGGCTGTATGTTTTGGGTCATTGTCGTGCTGGAAGACCCAGCCACGACCCATTTTTAAGGCCCTGGCGGAGGGAAGGAGGTTGTCACTCAGAATTGTACGGTACATGGCCCCATCCATTCTCCCATTGATGCGGTGAAGTAGTCCTGTGCCCTTAGCAGAGAAACACCCCCAAAACATAACATTTCCACCTCCATGCTTGACAGTGGGGACGGTGTTCTTTGGGTCATAGGCAGCATTTCTCTTCCTCCAAACACGGCGAGTTGAGTTCATGCCAAAGAGCTCAATTTTTGTCTCATCTGACCACAGCACCTTCTCCCAATCACTCTCGGCATCATCCAGGTGTTCACTGGCAAACTTCAGACGGGCCGTCACATGTGCCTTCCGGAGCAGGGGGACCTTGCGGGCACTGCAGGATTGCAATCCGTTATGTCGTAATGTGTTACCAATGGTTTTCGTGGTGACAGTGGTCCCAGCTGCCTTGAAATCATTGACAAGTTCCCCCCTTGTAGTTGTAGGCTGATTTCTAACCTTCCTCATGATCAAGGATACCCCACGAGGTGAGATTTTGCGTGGAGCCCCAGATCTTTGTCGATTGACAGTCATTTTGTACTTCTTCCATTTTCTTACTATGGCACCAACAGTTGTCTCCTTCTCGCCCAGCGTCTTACTGATGGTTTTGTAGCCCATTCCAGCCTTGTGCAGGTGTATGATCTTGTCCCTGACATCCTTAGACAGCTCCTTGCTCTTGGCCATTTTGTAGAGGTTAGAGTCTGACTGATTCACTGAGTCTGTGGACAGGTGTCTTTCATACAGGTGACCATTGCCGACAGCTGTCTGTCATGCAGGTAACGAGTTGATTTGGAGCATCTACCTGGTCTGTAGGGGCCAGATCTCTTACTGGTTGGTGGGGGATCAAATACTTATTTCCCTCTGCAGAATGCAAATAAATTCATATACTTTCCACAATGTGATTTTCCGGATTTAATTTGTGATGTGCTATCTCTCACTGTTACCAATAACCTACCCTTCAATTATGGGCTGCTCATGTCTTTGTCAGTGGGCAAACTTACAAAATCAGCAAGGGATCAAATACTTATTTCCACCACTGTATGTGCGTACTAAAATGGCAAATACAGTACATGCTCTGAGATAGAGGAGAAGATACCATGCTAATTAATGTATTCCCACGCAAGGCTAATTGCTTTGCATATTTCATTCTACTATTTGCATGGGGCATGCTCTAATTTTAGCACTTGTCCACAAACACCTCTGACCCTGGTTATAGCATATGTGCTAGGCTTTTTAGGGAGTAATAAGAATTCCTTAACAGAGCACCTAGTGTAAGAGGGTAAGCAGGCAATTATTTCAAGTCTATACTACAAAGAAAAGTAGCCACCTATTTATCTTTATAGAATACTAGCCAAAGTGGCTGACAATACACATACATTTAATGTTAGATCACTTACACCATCCATATAGTTGTGTAGATGCTTGCACCTACTGTAGATATTAGCCAGAATGTATGTATATGATAAAATACTATAATTTATGTGTGTATTTCCACACTCCACCAGTGCTTCATCCAAACTCCGCCCATGCACACACCCACAGGCATACGTTTATACTAGGCAGTATTCTAACAGGCCGTTTCTGCATGTGAATAATTAGAATATCATCATTTATGTGGATTTCTGCTGCTTAAACTATAATCATAGGTTCAAAAATCATGAAAGTAATTGCAAACAGTTCCACCTGAAAATCTCTTATAATATTCAAAATGACAGAAAGCAACCAAAATACTTCTCACTCCATCCACTGTAACAGAGTTGAAATTATAAGGTTGTTTTGCCTGATGCTACTCTCCCTTATAGGAAGGTCCTCATGTTTACTTATAATAATTGTTGCTATTTCAGTAATTTTGACTGAGCTGTATCCAACATTGATTATTTTATATAAAGGTAACAGAGGCACCAATCTGCCTTTATACAATAGGCAAATGACTTCCTGTAGCAGCATGAGCGAGGGCAGGCTGGGAGCCTTGAAAAACACAGTCACGCAATTTACTTAAGCATAGAAAAATGGGTAATCTATTCCTCTCATAGGGTGCACCAGTCTAGCTCTCAAAAAGCACCACAAGCAGCTTGTCTCTGGCCTAGAATCCCAGAATTACAGCTCTTTCTTTGTTTCAAAATGCAGCACAACTGGCCAGGCTTGACCCTAGGGTCAACAGTTGCAATTTCAGCAGGGTTCCAAGATAAACTTGGCTACTTGAAATGAATTGAGGTTCTGCAGCTTTCACTTCTGCATTGGAGGGCTTTGATCCTGTCCTCTGGTCCTCTCAGTCTGATTCCTGCTGAGGGGTTTTGTCCTGTCTTGACCACGCCCTCTCTGCTCTGCTCCTGCTGAGTCACCTCTTCTTTGTTCTGTGGTCTGCCATTTAAGGTAGTTCTGTGACTGTGAGGGAGTGCTGTTCAGGGGGAACAGTAATTTCCTATAGACTCCTTCACTCCCTCAATAACACACAGATGCTCTTGCACAACAGTTTACACCTACTGCAAAAAAGGTCTGCATGTACTCTCTGCGTATGCATTTGTGTTTTATAAAATACATGCATGCATTGAAACTCCACCCAAAATAGGTCTATAAGCAGATCAAGTCAAAGCAGGCACCTGTTATTAGACATACTCTCTCCATTCACAGAGAGGGTGGTTGATTCCTGGAATGATGCCCTTCTAGCAACCCTTCCTTGGTTTGTTCCTTCACCATTTGTCTAGCAAAGCCCCTGGTAGGATATCTGCTATCTTTCTACTTCTTTCCAGATTTATACTGGGGTATTCCAATCCACATCCAATAAATTCATCCAGTATCATCACCTCCCCTTTCATTCTCACTGCTGCAATATCATTGATAAAGTCTCAGGCCTGTTCTTCCATTTGAGTTGGAGGTCTGTAGACTACACTAGTATGGATTAGAGTACCATCTTCTCATTCCAACACAATTTATAGGGCTTTCTCTTTTCCATTGCTTTAATAATCTCATTGACATAGGGATCAACTTTTCCTTCTTTTGTTGCCATTTCTGGCCCTCCTGAATAGGTTATAACTGTTGGAATGTAATTGTATTTTACATGCATTGCCTGTCACCTATTATTTCTCTGTGATTACTCTGTGACCTCTGATGTGAATTACTTAGAGAGGTCACACAGCTATGCAACTTCCTGTGGGGGTCAGACACAGCAGATGCAGCACATGGAGCACATGGAGCTCATGTTCTCTCCTAACCTGAGAGGATCTATGGTGGTGTGAGCATCCATTACCATCTAAGCACATGGAAGGAGCTGATAATACAAATGTATAGTAATATGTATATATAAGCCTGTCTGATTATAATCTAACTACAAACTGTGAGTAAACAGATGTTTTGTTACTTCAACTTTAAAGTGACTCAGCAGTGAATTATTCAGGGGTGAATGAGAGAGAGATGAAGAAAGAAATTAACATTTCTAAAGCTGAAGCTGTGTGTACTAAAATCTGCTAATTATTTACTACAAATAATCCAACAAAAAGGGTTATGGGCTCAGGAATTGAAAAAGAAGAGAAATATTACCAGGCAGAAAAAAAGGCCACATTTTTCTCTTAAGTTTTAAAGGAAAGATTCAGTCTGTCTCTCTCTCCCCCCACACAGCAGACAGAAGGCTAAGAAAATGGCTGAGGGAAGAAATTCACCATTTTTCTATTCTCTCAAGGTGCCTAAATTAACTGAGTTTAATTATCGGCAGTGGGAACTAAGATTCATATGTCTCCTTCGAGCAAAAAGATTAAATATATGCTTAGATCAAGACAGAACAGCTGAAAATATGGCTGAATGGGACAATGCAAACTATTATGTGAAGTGCATGCTTTTGGAAGCTCTCTCAGAGAAACAAGCCATATTAGTGGAGGGAAAAGATACACCAAAGGACATTTTATATAAACTGAGAACTATGTATGCAACTACATATGCAAAGCAGCAACCAATTTGGTTAGCAGAGTTGAATGAAACCAAATTAAGGGATAAAAGTAAATGTAATGATCACATTATGTATCTTATGTCTTCATTTCAAAAGCTAGAACTTTCTGGAATTCCCATGTGTGATGCATTGAAAAGAGCATTTCTTTTTACCTCACTATCAAAGAAGTTTGATGTTTTTAGGTCTGTAAATGAGGCCATTGAAGGGCAATCTTTTGAACAGGCAACATCAAAACTAAGGCAGGAATGCATAATAAATGATTCTGAGGAGATGTGTTCTCAAAGCAAGTCAGAGAGAAATGAAACAAATTTCTTGGCAAAGAACAGAGGAAGGCGGAGCTATGGGAAAACTCCACCCAAGGGCAAGCTGATTTGCTACTCATGTGGAAAGGAGGGACATGTATCTAAATGGTGTAAGGAAACACAAAACACTCCCTCTAGCTCACCTAAGCCAATGGAACTAAAGAATTTTCAAACCAGGAAATGTATGAAGGACAAAGATAAACACAAGGGCTTTCTAATGGCAGAAAAATCTTTGACTATGGTAAATAATAATTCAAATGAAAGTACTTGGATTTTGGATTCGGGGAGCACATGCCATTTAACCAATTGTAAAGATTTCTTTCAGGAAATGTGTCCAGAAGAAGGTATTCTTAAAACTGCAAACGCAGGGACTGCTAAGATCCAAGCAAAAGGTATTGGATTCTTAAAATGCAAAGTGTCTAATGAAGTTAAAGAAATTCCTGTAAGTGATGTCTTGTATATTCCCCAAGCAGTTTGTAATATGCTTAGTGTATCTACATTAGATAAGAAGGGATTTGTGATTCATTTTGAAAACAGTAAGTGCACAATCTCTAAAAATGATGAAGTGTATGCTGAAGCTTTTATGCATAATGATGTTTATAAACTGAGCATTTCAGGTGAAGCCTCACATCTGGCGCAAGTAAGGAAGAATGATGGTAAATGTAGTCTGGAAATCTGGCACCGCCGCCTGGGACATCGTGATTTTAAGGTGATCCAGGATCTTTACAGTAAGCAACTAGCCACCGGCATTCAGATAAGTGCAGATGCTGGTAAAATGGAGAAATGCATAGACTGTGTTACTCAAAAAGGTGTGAGACCCTCATTTCCTGCATACACAGGGAATAGGAGTAATAAAGTGCTGGACTTAATACACAGTGACTTATGTGGACCGTTTAATATCCCATCATTGGGAAATAACAGATTTGTGCTAATATTCTTGGATGATTTCTCTAGATATTGTGTGGCCTATTTGCTGAAAGAGAAAAGTCAAGTCACAGACATGCTGAAGAAATACGTAGCCATGGTGAGCAATAAATTTGAAAGAAAACCAAAGGTTCTTCAGACCGACAATGGTGGTGAGTTCATTTCACAAAGCATGCGCACATTTCTAGAACAAGAAGGCATTCAACATATCACAACAGTAGCTTATACACCAGAGCAAAATTCTGTTGCAGAGAGAAAATTTAGGTCACTTGTGGAAATGACCAGATGTATGCTGTCAGATAGCAATCTCCCTAAAAGACTATGGGGGGAAGCAATTCTCACAGCAGTGTACCTACAAAACAGAATGCCAACTAAAGGCGCTGAGCGCACACCACATGAGACATGGCATGGTAGGAAGCCAAACCTGTCACACATAAGAACATTTGGAAGTACAGCATATGCTCATGTACCAAAGCAAAGAAGGCATAAGCTGGATTCCACAACAGAAAGGGGCATTTTAGTTGGCTATACTCCAGGACACAAAGGATATAGAATTTTGAATCTGAAAACTGGCATTGTTGGCATAAGACATGTTACATATTTTGATGAAAACAAGAGGGTTGATAAAGGCTGGATTATCCCAGATGAGCCTTATCATCCAGAATATGAAACTAGAACCATAATAGACATGCCAGTGTATATAAATGCCATACCAAGGCAGATGTCTGAAAGCAACTCACCTGTATCTAACGAGGAACAGGCAGAGGAAGCAGACACAGAAAGGATCATTGAAGAAGACAGTACAGTTGGAGAAGGGGAATCAATTGGAGAAGGACTCTCAGATTTAGAGGATGCGGAAAGGTCAGACCAACCTGTTGTCAGACGCTCATCCAGGGAAAACAAAGGTGTTCCACCCCCAAGACTGTCTTACCTAACAAAGTCAGCAGAAGCTCAAGAGCCCTTAACATGGGATGAGATTGAGAAAATGCCAGCAGAAGAAGCTGCTGAATGGCATAAAGCTGCACAAGAAGAAATTGATGCATTGGATAAAAATAATACTTGGATTCTTACAAAATTACCTCCTGGCAAGAAAGCTATAGGATGCAAATGGGTATTCAAGTTAAAAAGGAATGCACAAGGAAAAGTGGAAAGGTATAAAGCCAGATTAGTGGCAAAGGGATATCTTCAAAAATATGGAGAAGATTTTGATGAAGTGTTTGCACCTGTAGTGAAACACACGACAATAAGAACACTTCTGAGCATTGCAGTCTCAAAAGGCATGCAAGTCAACCACATTGATGTGAAAACAGCGTTTCTTCACGGAGATATAACTGAAGACTTGTACATGGAACAACCAACAGGTTTCATAAATACAAAACAAAGACAGCTAGTGTGTAAATTAAACAAAGGTCTTTATGGATTAAAGCAAAGTGCAAAATGTTGGAATGATAAATTGCATGAAATATTGACCAATTTAGGATTTAAGCAAGGTGAAGCAGATAAATGTTTGTACACTAGGTGCACAAATGGACAATATGCATACATTTTAGCTTTTGTTGATGATCTGCTCATTGCAAGCAAAAGTGAGCAAGAGTACAAGGACATTGTAAAGTGTTTAAACCTCAATGTTGAGATAAAAGAACTTGGAAATGTGTCATACTATCTTGGTATAGAAATTGAGAAACAAAATGATGGTTCTTATCTTCTAAGCCAGAAGCAGAAAATAAATGAGCTTATTGAAAGTTTAGGTATGCAAGATGCCCAAGTTGTAAGCACTCCCATGATCACTGATTTTCTGAAGGATGAAACAGTAAGAGAACCTTTACCAGATAACATCCAATATAGATCAGCCATAGGTAAGCTTTTATATCTAGCTACCACATACAGGGCTGATATAGCAAATGCAGTAGGAATTTTGAGCAGAAGGGTCACCTCACCTACCAAATCAGATTGGACTGCAGTTAAAAGGATGGTAAGGTATTTAAAGGGTACCATTGATTGTAAATTAAAGATTTCAGCCAATAGTAATCCAAAACTAATATGTTACTGTGATTCAGATTGGGCAGGGGATCATTCTGATTATAAATCCACAAGTGGATATGTGTTTATGTATGGAAATGTACACATTTCATGGGCCAGTCATAAACAAAGTATTGTGAGTTTGTCTTCTACAGAAGCTGAATATGTGGCCGTATCGGAAGCGTGCAGAGAACTGATGTGGATTGAAAAACTTTTGCTGGATTTTGGAATAGCTGAACAGAGACCAATCCAGATAATGGAAGATAATCAGAGCTGCATCCGACTGTCACAGAATGACAAGGTTCAGTCACGTACCAAGCACATCGCAACGAAATACCACAACGTGCGAGAGTTGGCGAAAGAAGGGGTCATCAGTCTACACTATTGTCACACCAGTGAGATGACAGCTGACATCATGACCAAACCGTTACCCAGAGAACATTTTGTGAATCTGCGTATAAAGCTTGGACTTTGTATGAATAAATAATTGCATGACAGTTATGCATGAGAAGGGGTTTGTTGGAATGTAATTGTATTTTACATGCATTGCCTGTCACCTATTATTTCTCTGTGATTACTCTGTGACCTCTGATGTGAATTACTTAGAGAGGTCACACAGCTATGCAACTTCCTGTGGGGGTCAGACACAGCAGATGCAGCACATGGAGCACATGGAGCTCATGTTCTCTCCTAACCTGAGAGGATCTATGGTGGTGTGAGCATCCATTACCATCTAAGCACATGGAAGGAGCTGATAATACAAATGTATAGTAATATGTATATATAAGCCTGTCTGATTATAATCTAACTACAAACTGTGAGTAAACAGATGTTTTGTTACTTCAACTTTAAAGTGACTCAGCAGTGAATTATTCAGGGGTGAATGAGAGAGAGATGAAGAAAGAAATTAACATTTCTAAAGCTGAAGCTGTGTGTACTAAAATCTGCTAATTATTTACTACAAATAATCCAACAATAACCAGGTATGATGATATACCATTCATGACACCCATTGAACCATGTCTCTGTAATGACTATAATGTTTAAGTCTAGGTCTATCAATTTGGCATCTGGATAAAGAACACTATTGGCTAGACTATAAGCATTTGTGCTCATAGCCATCTGTTGGAGGAAAGCTACTGAAACACTACTGTAGCTCTATGGGAACTATGCACAGCCATCCATGTGATTATATGGACCTACATGACATACATGGTCCTACATACATGGCACTATCCTGATTATGATGAGCAAATTCAGACATTCTCTCTCTAAAAGACGCTGTAGCCCAACCCTCCTTGTTCACACTATCACAGTCTCTTTTCTGTAACATTTTATTAGCTTTCCTTGGTACAGGTCCTTAAAATCAGGAAAAGTCTTATAGAAGCCAGTCTGAAGAAGTTAAGCTTCTCTCCAAATTTTAGATAAGTGTACTTTAAAATTTTAGAACTTTCTGTCTGATTTTGCTTGTTAAATTCTATGAAAAATAGTCTCTTTTTCAAATGTCCTGTATCATTTTTTTAAAGGAAGTTCCTCAATCACTGAAAGTTTTTAAGTTTCTTCCATAGGTACGTCTATGTTTAAAGTTTTTTTTCCCTTTTATAGTGATTCTAGTTCACTTTTTTTCTTGTCATATCCTGAGTTTGTTGGACACACCATTGTTGAACTTGACAAAGATTCCTCTGACATCCTTCAGGTAGCAGCACTTGGGTTCTTTTCCATGGTTCCTGCTACCTATCTTTTACAGCTCCGTAAAAGAATGGCTACTCTATCTTTTTAATATTCATCAAGCATAAGCCTTAGTGTGTACTGATTTCTAACAAAATACAAAATAAAAGCATAATTACAATGTCGCTATCTAGGTTTTTGTCCAAATTACAAATAATCTTTCACTTTTCTGTTCACATAATCAAACAAGTATAATTTATCACTCAATCCCTAATGAGGCTTTGAAGACCTCACAAAGCATGGCTGATTTTGTTTGGGACTTTTCAGATCCAGCTATATTTTGCAAAAGGCTACACTGAATGTGGAGGATTTTGTTAAGTGGAGGAGTGGCCTAGTGGTTAGGACAACTGTCTTGACATCCAGAAGTGGCCAGTTCAAATCCCACTGCTGTTCCTTATGATCTTATGCAAGTCACCTAACCCTCTGTTGCCTCAGTTACAAACTTAGATTGTGAGCCCTCCTGGGACAAAGAAATACCACAGTGTAACTAACCTTGAGCTAGTACTGCAAAAGATGTGAGCAAAATCCAAATAAGTAAAAATAAAATATATATTAGGGCATGAGAGGCCTGTAATTGTACAAATATTCATGTTGACAAATGAATGGCTTGAACCTGGAAGCATCTGTTTTGCAATTTCCAAGAGTAACTGATGTCTTTTCCACATGTAGCTGGCTTAGTTTACAAACCTAGATGTTTAAGTGACGCTAATTAAAAAGTGATGCTGCAATTTTTTTTTTAATTTTCATTTTGGAGGCAGAAAAAAACAATGAGGGATTAAGAAGAATTACTCCCTTAATCTCCTGTGTGAAACCTTAGCCAAAATTAGCACTTTTTAAAAATCTGTTCGTCTTTGAGCTGGTGTAGAACCCCATGGGGAAACTTTTTTCCATAAATTTGTATTCCCTTTCTAAAACAGGGAATTCACATGTATAATTTTGTCCAACTTAAGGCACACCCAAACCATATCCCCTTGAAAGCTCTGTATGATGTTGATCTCAACATGTAAATAACAGCTTTCTGAAATCATCATTTCCACATATATCTAATCTACACTTGTAGTGATGCTTCTAAAATAACCCCCACAATCACTTAACACCAATGGTGTTTATTTTCTTTATTTATAAGAACAGTTTTCTTTGGTTGCCTTACCATTAACAGCTGGGAATTATTGGGTTTCCAATTGATTTGTCAGTTCAGCTTTAACTTTACAAAGTCAGAGGAACTAACTTTTCAAAATGATTTGGGTGTTAAACGCAACACAAATTACTCCTACTTGGAAAGAGTTTGCTCAATATTGGGAGTGCTAAGCACCCACACAGCTGTGCGCATTGCCCTCATATAGAAGGCTGGCTGGCTTCTAGCAGTAGTACTACGTGACTACCTCTAGATGTCAGTGGCATCATTATAAACCCAGATTGTCTGACTCACTAAACTACCATGGATCACCTTCAGATAAGTCCTGAAGGATGAGGATGGGATTTGATATACTACCTTTCCGTGGTTACAATCAAAGCACCTTAAATATTATGTACAGGTACTTATTTTGTACCTGTGGCAATGGAGGGTTAAATGACTTGCCGTGAGTCACAAGGAGCTGCAATGGGACTTGAACTCAGTTCCTCAAGCCACTGCACTAACCATTAGACTATTCCCCTACTCCTAACATTGGCAAGGAGTGGGGGGAAGGATTGGAACTGGGAGGGGTATGGAGAGATCAGAACGTGAGGGTGGGAGTGTGGAGGAGGAAATTGGAACTGAGGAGGCTGAGGGACTTAATAATATCAGCTGGCACCCACAAGGCCGGACGTAACAATTGCGGGGCCCTGTGCAGACCAGTTTGGTGGGGGCCCCCTGTCCCACCCCTGCCTAGCCCTACCCCTTGTTGATAAGATGTGTTTTAATGTTTTTTTATTTATGAAATTTCAAATAATGACAAATTAAGAAAAACTTGTACAGAAAAACTAATTCAAATAAGCACAATGTTATCATAGTAGTAAGCAATGAAAATAACCAGAAACTTTGACTGAGTGGACTTGTAGTGGACTCAGTTCAAGTCCACTAGAATTGGGAGTTCCAATACTCATAACATAGAAGAGAATAAAGGACAAATATTAATTAACTAAGAAAAGATCCAGGTATGTGGGCAAAGTACTTTAAAATTCCCCCACTACTTAACCCACCAAAACAGAGAGGCAACACCGGAGATCCCCTAGTAGCCAAAAAAAGATATGACGTACACAGGCTCCCAAAAAGACATATTTCACTAAAGACAAAATCACAACACATTCACAGGTAGCAAAATGTTCCCTAAATCAGCCCAAAGAGAATCCAGGGAACCCTCATCAGGTAGGGTTGCCAACATTTGGCAGAGAAAAACCTGGCACTGCCTTGTTCCATGCCCCTCCCTTGTCCCATCCATGCCCTGCTCCAAGTCTTTTGCCACACCTACTGTTGCGCCCTTTCATCACCCTGCCCCTCTAAAACCAGATGTCCTCAAGCCCTGTCTGATGTTATGACAAACTAAAATGAAATTAAAGTTTTGAAGTCACCTCAGTAAGGCCAACACACAGTCCCTCCACTGCAAAACACTAAGCACAAACTTGTGCAGAAACACACTCAGAACCTTTCTGTACCATAACAGCACTAACTCCCAGGAAGTAAAGAGAAAGAACCTTATCTGTGAAAAGGCAGCAATGTAGATATTACACCTGACCCTAAAACCCCAATACACTATCTACTGAGAAAACAGAACAAATGAGACTGCGAAAGATCTCTACAGAGAAGCTACATGCTAGCAGAATAACGCACCTTGCTCAAACGTGCAAAACACAGACAGACCACCAACAAATATGAAACAAGGAATCACAGACCAGTAATAGAGATATAAAGGCAAAAATCTGAACTGGAAAACTCAAGGAGTCAGACTCTGCATATACAGCAATACTAGAGAAACAGAAATAGAAATGCAAGATATCACAGATGCATATTTCCCAGAGTGACGTGTTCCAACTGATAAATTCAAAACAATTTTTTCTACCTTTGTAGTCTAAGCATTTTATTTGTCCATTTGATTTGGTCTGTGTCTGTTCTGCTTTTCCTGGATCTCCTGTCCATTTGGCATGTCTTCTCTCTGTATGTCTATCATCCATCTTATCTCTGCATCCCTATCTGTCCAGCATTTCTCCTGTGTGTCCCTGTTCATCACCTGCCCTCTTAGCTTTCCCATCCACCCCTTTTCCAACATTGCCCTCTATTCTTACTCTATACTCGGCAGCTCTTGTCTGTGCTCTATCCATTCCCTCTCTCTTCCCTTCCTCCCATACCCCTCAGATCCAGCATTTCTCCCTCTCTTTCCTCTACCCTCCCCCCCCTTGTGGTCTAATATAACTCATTCTCTACATCTGTGGGTCCAGCATCTCTCCTCCTCTGTTACACTCCCTACCCTCCGATCCAGTTTCTGTCACTTCCCTCCCCCAGTCTGGTCTCTCTCTCTCTCTCTCTCTCTCTCTCTCTCCCCTCTTGTGCTTCCCTTCCTGGCAGGTCCAGCACATCTCCATCTCCCTCCAACTTCCTCCTGGCCCAGCACATCTCCATCTCCCTCCAACGCCCCCCTCCCGGTCCAGGACATCTCCATCTCCCTCCAACCCGCTTCCTGGTCCAGCACATCTCCAGCTCCCCTTCCCAGTGTTGAATATATCAATAATGTTGTCATAGTCCAATGAATCACACAGTTCTCTCTCAAATGATAAAAGTGACAGATTATGGAGGTGGCTGGTAAGCACTGAAGCTCTTGATGCTGTTTTGATCCTGTTTACAGTTGATAACAGACATTCCACAGTGCAGGTTAACATTGGCAAGTAATAAATGCTCTTTTAAAAGGACATTGACAAATATCCACATTGCAGTTCACATTGCAGTTGTCTAGTACTTTGATCAACGATTGATAATGTGTACCTTCTGCTACTTTATGTTTTAGATAAACAAACACTGTTAATTCAGCTTCTTCTATGGGGAATTGAATGGGCTTTGTCGCATTTGCCAAGCCGGGAATCACTACTGCAGCTTTGTAAAAGGAGCCCAAAGTTTCCATAAGTACGTATGGGGTTTATGTTTGGTGCTTACTAAGAAATCCGTTATCAAGTGCACTCGGAGTATGCCAAGCACTATATGCGTAGTGTCCCCTCATGTTACATTTGGGCCCCAAAATGTCAAGTCTGGCTATGCCACTAGTGCTAGCTAGTGGACCAAGCAGATGGCAGACATCTGAGCAGTGCTTCCTGCGTCCTTACTCTCCTGCTTCACATGGGGCTATCGTGTTGTCAGACTGTGCCACATATATGCAGTTACTGAATTTGGGAACTTGTGTATGAGCAGCAGGGATGCGGCCTTGTGAGTGCTGCTGGGTCATAGGTGCCCTGTCCTCGTGTGACAGCTTGTCTCTCTCCCTTTCCCAACCTCAAGCCTATTCTGCTCTGAGAATGTGCTAGTGATAAGTTTCTGGCCCATTTGCCAATCAAAACCCATGTGTCCCAGTTTTTTGCATGCATTCAGTTTCAGACACATCTATTTCCCTTCCTAGTACTCCCTTCCCAATTCATCCCGTCTTGCCTGTCTGAGTCTTTCCCAGGCTATCCTCAGTCTTACATGCTCTCCTCTGGCCAGGCCAGTGGCGTAGGAAGGGGGGGCGGTGGGGCGGTCCACCCTGAGTGCACGTCGCTGGGAGCTGCGTTGGCTCCGCTGGTTCCCTGCTCCCTCTGCCCCGGAACAGGTTACTTCCTGTTCTGGGGCAGAGAGAGCAGGGAACCAGCGGAGCCGACGCAGCTCCCAGCGACGTGCACTCGGGGCGGATCGGCGTTCCCACCCACCCCCCGCTTTCGTATGGCAGTAAGAATGCGCTCCGGGGGGGGGGGGTGCGCAGCGGTGACCCGCCCCGGGTGTCAGCCGCCCTCGCTATGGCACTGGGCCAGGCACAAGGAATAAGGCAGGAACAGCCTGACCAGGAGGAGAGACAGCAGTTCCAAAGTTTGGAAATCAAGCGACAACAGCCATTTTGCTAATATCTCTGTGCTTATGAGGTCAATGCACATGCACACATACGACAGTACATGCTGATAACTGGATGCCCCTTCATATATGAGTACTTACATTTGTTACAGTATATGCACCTATTCTCTAAAGAGTGCCCTTGGCTGTGCAGTCTTTATAGCATACATGTGTACATTTGGACACTGTCATAAGCGTGAGCTCCTTTTATAGAATTGATCTTCACATGTATAATATCTTTGTGAGGTCTATTCCTCCTTTGGCTCAGGGAATACACAGTCTCAGCATACTCTGATTCTTATAAATTGCTTCATAGGCCTGTAGGTATGGTTTCAATCAGACAGGGTCTTTAAGAGGCTAGTCTAATTCCAAAGCTATCAGAGTGTGTGGGAATTTCCAGCTGATTAATGGCTTGTACTTTTTTTCATGGTGTTAAAGCACTTTTCAATATCAATTTTAACCTATAATATTCATGATGGCGGCCTGAAGGGAGCGCGGCGAAGTAGCTCGGTGGAGTTTTCCTACAATAGCGTTTACCTAGCATGCCGAAGCGGAAGGGTAAGCGGGTGCCTGGTCCTGGGGCGCCCGCGGGACACGCTTCAGGCGCGATGGATCGCTTCGTGGTGGTGGGAGGCAGTCAGCTGAACTCGGACGTCTTGCTGCCGGGAGGGGCGGAGAGAGGCGAAGCGTCCCTGCTGCCTGAGACGGAGCTCAGCCAGGAGGTGAGGGAACCGCCTCCCATGCCGGCGACGATGAGAGCCGAGAGCGGACGGGGCTTCCTGGCCCCCGAGGAGGGGGCGGATGGCTCGGAGTCAGGACCTGCTCTTGGCAGGAGTGCACAGAAGGCCCCGGGAGGGGAGATTTCCAGCGTGCAGGGAGGCGGCGCTCCAGGGGGACAACAGATGGAGGAGGAGGCCGGCTTCTCTATGGGATCCCAGAGGAGTGCTGAAGTTTTGAGTAAGTCTTCACTTTTGCCAAAACCTCCAAACTTTACACTGGAAACTATTTGGGATGCATTGCTTACTTTGGAAACTTCATTGTCCCAGAAAATGTTATTATTGTCACAGGCCTCTCAGCTTCCAACCGAGACTGTTACTCAATTGGGCTTGCAAATAAAGACTGTGGGAGAAAGAGCGGAGGCCCATGATCTGGCTATTAAATCGGTTCAGACAGTACAGACTACTATGATTACTGATAATAAATGGTTGCACAGGAAGATTGAGGCGCTTGAAAATCGGCAGAGGGCTAATACTCTGCGAGTGATCAATTTTCCTAAACAACAGTTGACTGCACCGATAATGACTTTTAAAAAATACCTCTTTGAGGTGTTGAAGGTGTCTGAGCCGGCATGCCCGCCTATCTCGCAGATTTATTACTTACAGCCTTTTAAGAGAGGGGTTCAAGGAGAGCGGGCTGCTAGCGAGGAGTCTGCTGGGCGGTTTGACACCTTGGACTTTATTCGGGAGTTGGAGGGGGAAGAGGGGCAAGGGGAGCGAGCTACCCTCATAGTGACTTTTGTTACACAGATAGATAGAGATAGGATTTTGAAGTTATTCTTTAAATATCGGAAAGAAAAGTTTTTGAATGTACAAGTACGGATGTATCCTGATGTGACCAAGGTAACGCAGAGGAGGCGACAAGCTTTTCTTAAGTTGCGCCCCACTGTGTTTCAGTTGGGGGGCCTTTTTTGGCTCAATTATCCCTGTAAATGTGTGGTGAAGTTGAATGCTGTAAAATATGTGTTTTTTGAACCGGTTCAATTAAAAGCATTCCTGGATTCCCGGGGGGGCAGGGGGACTTCTTCTCCGGCACCTGGGGCGGTGGTTACATCTCCACCTCAGTTATAATGGCCTTCCATGACTCCCTTCAGTGCCTTTTTGTGAGTGGGTTAATTTTGGTTTTACTTTTCCCAGAATAGTGGCTTGGTCTCTGGCCTTAGTTGTGGACTAACAGGGGAGGCGGGAGAGTATGTTGATGGAGATTTTTCTTTGTGTAACAATGTTCTTACAGTTCTCCTTGATTGTACAAGAGGTATTCTTGGTACTGTATATGTGAAATGTATAAATAAAGATATAAAAAAAAAAAAACCTATAATATTCATTACTGATCTTTTCTCTCAGTAACTTATGCTTGTTATTTTTTCCTTTCTCTGCTCCTAGATATTTATATACATCTTCCTGTTCAAGGTTCTTTATTTCACAGTCATCAGTCAGAGTGAGTTTTCAGTTCTGCTCAATTTTCCTCTAAGAAAGGTTGCCTTAGTACATTTTCCAGGCCAAAAGTCATCTGAGAAGCCTTTCACTACACTTTTTCACTAACTAGTGATCACTGGAACAGTAGAACTTAATGCCATCCACAACCAGTAGGTGTGAGGTAATCACTAGATTGTTTCCATCTTTAGGATTAAGACTAAATAACCGAAAGAATTAATAAGAGTACTCAGAGGATTAAAAGGGCAATTCTACAACAGAGCACCCCCAATATGTGCCAGTTGGGCATGGAAGAGTACACTTTCATGGGTAAGTATAGACTTACATGTGTAAGCGGCAGCAAAACACCTAAGCAGTATTCTGCTGTAGCGTACCAAGGGCAGGGCAGTGAGGGCAGTCTGCCCCAGGTGCAGGCAGCAAGGGGGTGTGCTGAGCAGTCACGCAGAAGTTGGTTCTGCTGGTCCCCTGCCCCCTTGACATCAACGTCCTGTTCCTGGGCAGGGGACCGTCACAACCAACAGACATGCAACTGCTCAGTGTACCCCGTTGCTCAGAGGAGAGAAGGTGGGGGAATGCACCTGGAGGAGGGAGTGCTCCGCCCTGGGTGGCAACTAAGGTAGGCACACCACTGCTATTCTATAAGGGTGTTCATAAGTGGCATATCATCTAAATACAAGAAGTGCGTTCATAATGGTGGCGCATGAGAGGTTTATGGGATTGCCAATTATTCACACAACTTAAAAAATACAGTTAAGTTATGAATGCCCTGGTTGCATTTGGATGCCTGCAGTTGCATCAATTCTATAGCTGGTGTAATTGCAGGCACCTAAATATAAGCTCTGCCAATACAGGGTTCTTCTAGTATTCTGTAATAGAATCTGGGTGCCCAGGTGACATTATAGAACAGGCTTTCACTATATAGCATTGGTGAAAGCATGCAGCATGTAGCCTCCTCTTAGGCACCCACTTAAAGAAATAACCCCTAAGTGCCAGACAAAACAAAAGTGGCAACAGGGAGTTGTCCTGAAATATTCCTCACTGTCAATAATGATGAACCATCCATCTTCATACTTCAAATGGAGGGCAGTCTGTCACATTTTCATGCTGAACTTAATGAACTCGATCAATTCAGGGTTTATTTTGTATGTTTCAAGGTAAATTATTATCCAGAAATGTAGGATGCTATCAAAGGCTTTCTTATGTGTATCCATGCTATACTGAGCTTTCTGCTTTTCTTTGCTCTGGCCATGAAAGCACTTTGGCTATTTTCATGCATGAGCCTGAAGTGCTACGTAATTGAGCTCAAACTACCTAAAACTTAGAAGAAAAGCTGCAGCTGTGATATCTATTTTTAAACCAGTGTATTTTATTTATTGTGTAAGACTTGCAGACTTCTAGTTTCTTTCTATGTTCTATTAACTTCAAAGCAGACATCTTTATTTATTGCGTAAGCCATATAAACTTTAATCCAAACAGTACTTTGTGATTTTTTTCGTATTTGAATATTTACATAAGAACGTAAGGGTAGACATACTGGGTCAGTCCAATGGTCCATCTAGCCCAGTATCCTGTTTCCAACAATGGCCAATCCAGGTCACAAGTACTGGCAGAAACCCAAATAGTAGCAACATTCCATGCTACCAATCCCAGGACAAACAGTAGCTTCCCATATCTGTCTCAATAACAGACTATGGACTTTTCCTCCAAGAACGTGTCAAAACCTTTTTTAAACCCAGATACACTAACCACTGTTACTACATCCTCCGGCAAAGAGTTCCAGAGCTTAACTATTCATTGAGTGAAAAAATATTTCCTCATATTTGTTTTAACTGCTTTAGGCCTGTTGATACTCTACCAACGGTAGTATCGTAGCCTTTTTTTGTACCAGTGACAGTTTTAGTTTTTGTCTTCTGTAAAGCTCAGTTTTTGTTTGGATCAACATATCTGGTGCTAAGATTTACCTATAAGTAACTCTCTATAAATCCCTTGGGCCTCAGAACTCATGCCTCTACCCACTGGAAGAATCCCAAATCAGGATTGCAGTGCGTTTGCAAGGGCTCTGCAATACTCAAACATGACCCCTTACCTAATGGAGAGGGTGCCCTAGGAAAAGAGGCTTACGTCTTTATGTACCATAAGAAAAGGAAAAGGGGTTTGGGATATAGCTCATGCCTTTGTTCAATTGTAGCTAAAGATGAGTTACATTTGGGTACAATAAGTACTTTCCTGTCCTTGGAGGGCTTCCTGGAGGGCTTACAATCTAAGTTTGTACCTGAGGCAATGGAAGGTTAAGTGACTTGCCCAAGTCATAAGTAATGCCACACTGGGAAAAGACCAAGGGTCCATCGAGCCCAGCATCCTATCCACGACAGCGGCCAATTCAGGCCAAGGGCACCTGGCAAGCTTCCCAAACGTACAAACATTCTATACATGTTATTCCTGGAATTGTGGATTTTTCCCAAATCCATTTAGTAGCGGTTTATGGACTTGTCCTTTAGGAAACCGTCTAACCCCTTTTTATACTCTGCCAAGCTAACCGCCTTCACCACGTTCTCCGGCAACGAATTCCAGAGTTTAATTACGCGTTGGGTGAAGAAACATTTTCTCTGATTTGTTTTAAATGTACTACACTGTAGTTTCATCGAATGCCCCCTTGTCCTAGTATTTTTGGAAAGCGTGAACAGACGCTTCACATCCACCTGTTCCACTCCACTCATTATTTTATATACCTCTATTATGTCTCCCCTCAGCCGTCTCTTCTCCAAGCTGAAAAGCCCTAGCCTCCTTAGTCTTTCTTCATAGGGAAGTCGTCCCATCCCCACTATCATTTTAGTTGCCCTTCGCTGCATCTTTTCCAGTTCCACTATATCTTTCTTGAGATGCGGCAACCAGAATTGAACACAATACTCAAGGTGCGGTTGCACCATGGAGCAATATAACGACATTATAACATCCTCACACCTGTTTTCCATACCTTTCCTAATAATACCCAGCATTCTATTTGCTTTTCGAGCTGCAGCAGCACACTGAGCAGAAGGTTTCAGTGTATTATCGACGACGACACCCAGATCACAAGGAGCACCAGTGGGATTTCAATCTGACTACCATGGTTCTACTGCTCTAACCGTTAAGCCAACGTTTATCAATCATCTGTGGCCATGACCCCATTCGCACAGCTATAGAAAGCATGTGACCCACAAAAGCACAGGCCAAAGATATCTTTATTGACACAACCTCCCAGCTTGTAACCCTAAATAAGGGTTTTATGACCCCCAACCCACAGTTTGGGAAACCCTGCATTAGGCTATTCCTCTAATCCTAAGAAACATTTTGGTTTGTGATAATAATACAGTTTTAAGGAAGAACAAAGAATGATTAATGAACAGAACTGTATCAAGTACAAAAGATGATTATTGAACAGAGCTGTTATCAAGTCAGCTAACAAATCTCTTAGGTTATTTCTGTTTTTCACTAAAATATAGAGGAGTGCCCTAGTGGTTAGGGTAGTAGACTTTGGTCCTGAGGAACTGAGTTTGATTCCCTTGTGACTCTGGGCAAGTCACTTAACCCTCCATTGCCCCATGTTAGCTGCATTGAGCCTGCCATGAGTGGGAAAGTGCGGGGTACAAATGTAACAAAAAAAAAATAGAGGAGTAGCTTACAGCAGTGGCGTAGCCACAGGTGGGCCTGGGTGACCCGGGGCCCACCCAATTAGGGCTCAGGCCCACCCAACAGCAGCACACATATTAGCGGTAGCAGGTGGGGATCCCAAACTCCGCCAGCAGAAGACTTCCCCCTGATGGTAATGAAAACGCTATTCTCCAGGATACCAGCACCTGCGCATGTTCAGTTTTCAGCGCATGCCTGCTGCAGACTGCTAAGGTGGAAAGAAGCGTTTTCCCAACAGCTGAGATTTTTTTTGCTGGTGGGTGAAGGGAAGGACACTTGGTGCCCACCCACTTCTTGCCTAGGCCCACCCAAAATCTTTCATCTGGCTACGCCCCTGGCTTACAGGTTAGAGCACCAGGCTTACAACTAGGGAAATTTGGTGCAAATCCCACTGCTGCTCTTTGGCCCCAATGCTCAAAACTCCAGTGTTGTTCTGAATAGTGCGGTAAAAATACCACCAGAACAGTGCAGAAGAACAATGCCCTAATGCTGAATGCTAAAGAGATGCAAATATAGGCCTGCTCATAGCATTGAGCATTAGGGAGTTTGGCGGGAGGATTGTGTTTGGCGCATGTGCAGAAGAGTTCCCACAGTAAACTCAGCTCCTGTGCACATGCACCTGGCAAAGCCCAAATGTGAAGCACTCATTGGTGTCTGTTTTCTATGGCTTAAATATAAGCATTTTTAATTTTTTTTTAGTTTGGGATGCTTATATTTAGACACCTGAAACAGATGCCAATGTGTGCTTCCACTCTGGGCATTTTCAATTTTTTTTAGCATGGACATTTTAAATTTAGACACAGGAAACAGACGCCCATGTATGCTTTCGCTTGGGTCTGCTGTTTCTCATGACCAGCACTTAAGGGCTTGCATGGGCTTCCTTCTGCTTCCAAAAGCAATCAAAATTGGCAGATTTTGCAGAAAGAATCATGAGAGAAGCATAAGATTCATGAGAAATCCTCTCTTCCAACAGCCTAATGCCTGTTCTGACCTGGTGTTATTTTTTGCAGCGGTAAGGCAGTTTTGTTTTGGGTATTC
The DNA here is from genome assembly GCF_901765095.1 of Microcaecilia unicolor. Taxonomy (NCBI): domain Eukaryota; kingdom Metazoa; phylum Chordata; class Amphibia; order Gymnophiona; family Siphonopidae; genus Microcaecilia; species Microcaecilia unicolor. The sequence goes on from NC_044032.1 coordinate 445,670,549, forward strand.
TTTTCTGAGCATTGAGGAGGAATACAAAACGACCTCATCGACATGAGCTTGACTACATTTGCATGCTCTCTGTGCTAAGGCCTGGCAAGCACGTTTGCTGCGCTAGACCCCTCTGAACATTCTGCAATGGTAAATGCAGGCATTAGTATGGTGCTAATGACCTCTAGCGCCCACGTTTACTTTTGAGCATTGGGGTTCTTGTGATCTTGGGCAAGTCCCATAACCCTCCATTGACTCAGGTATAAGCTCTTACAGGAACAAAGAAATACCCAGTGTACCTGAACGTAACTCACCTTGAGCTACTACTGAAACGGTGTGAGCTAAATCTAAATAAATCCAGAATCATACCAATGTATTTCCCTGGTGATGATCACTTCCAGCCATATTCTTATTCCAACTAGCTGCCAAAAGCTAATGGGTTTAAGCAAAACTCCCTTGCCTCATGAAAATCACTTATTTTCTTATAGAGATATGCCTGACAAAATGTTTGGGTCATTTTTGGACTTTGCCCTGATTTCTCTGGGGTTTAAAATGGTGGTGCTGACCGTAGTGGTAGTCTCACTTCTAGGAGTCAAATTGGCAAGGTTACTCAGTGGCTGTGACCTGGAAGTTATGCAGTCCTATTCTTTTGTGCAGTCTTATCTGGCTGCTTAACTATGCAGGCATCAGTACTGAATATGGCCCGTGCATGCGTAAGTGCTGGCTATTCCCCAACTCTGCCCTCAGACCACCCCTGCACTGCCTGGCTCTGGAATGAGTAGTTAGAGCTGATATAGAAATTAATTTACACTGGGCAGTTGTAGAGCAGATACTCAGCAGCTCTTCACCAGATAGAGCCACTGAATATCTGATGTGAAGTCATGGCACTATCCAGTAAGCTCCAGGGTGGTCCAGGAGCTGGTGCCTGGCTAGTTAATTGGGCTTATTGGACTACATATAATGCTGTCCTAACTATGCCTGGTTAGCTATCCAGGTATAGCACTGAATGTTGGCTATAGCCAGATACAGTGGTATTGTTTGGTCGGCTGCCACTCGGGGTGGATCACTGCTGCGCACCCTTCCCCCCGGATGCAGTGTCATTCCCCCCCCCCCCCGGTGCATCACCTCCAAACACCCCCCTGGGTGAATTGCTCTTACCTGCTGGTGTGCTGGGAGCAACTGCGCGGCTGTCGGCTCCGCCGGTTCCCTGCTCCCTCTGCTCTGGAACAGGAAGTAACATCAGAGGGAGCAAGGAACTGGCAGAGCCAACAGCCACACAACTGCTCCCTGCACACTCCCTGCAGCGTGCACCTGGCGCAGACCGCCCCCTTCCGCCCCGCCCTTGGTACGCCGCTGCCACCAGACTGCCGGATATTCAGTACGGATAATCGGAGAGGGGCTGACACTGAATATCTGGGCCTAAAGTAGCCAGTGGCAGCCAGCATTTGGCTGAATGGTGCCCCATATCTCTCAAAGTTAGGAGCATAAATATTGGGTCAAAAATGTCATTTTGATCATTTGTTTCTGGTACAAGGACATGAATATCATTGATACAAAAAAATGCTTTTTTTCTAAACTCTCAGCTCACTATATAAAGCCACTTATCTTTATTCCGAATTTCCTATACCACCACAACTGACATACAGACCTCAGTGGTTTACAGACTAAATAACGCGGGATAGGAACTACATCTTTTTGATAGGACAGAGAGGAAGTCACGTCAAACAATCAAACCTAGTGTAAAAGAAAGATAGAGAGGGCAGGAAGGGAGAAAGATGGCACGGAGGAAGAAAGGGAGAGGACAGAAGGGAGAAATGGAAAGCAATTCACAGGACCACAATGGCACAATAGATTATTGATAGACTTGCCTGAAAAGTGAGGTCTTAATGGCTGCTTTAAATGTTGTTAAAGAGGGTTCACAATGAATTTCCAAAGGGAGATTGTTCCACAAAAGGCTGAATGTCTTCTGCACTCATGTTGCATTAGTCTCAGACCAGGTAGAACCATACATTTGTCATTGATGGAATGGAGAGTATGAGAGGGAGAATACAGGATGGTAAGGAATGAAATGTAAGAAAGTTGTCCTAAGCAAAGGGCTTGAAAGGCTAAGAGAAGAATTTTGTACTGAATGTGAGATGCTATGGGTAACCAGTGATGATCCTTAAGAAGAGGAATAATGTGGTTGAATTTTTTGGCAAGGCAGTGGAGTCTGATAGCTGCATTTTGAAGTGACTGAAGTTTTTTTAGAGCATCTTGAGTCAAACCTGCATAAACGATGTTACAGTAATCCAGTTTAAATGTGACCAAAGACAGAATAAGGGCATAAAAGGAGTCATGATCAAAAAATTTGTGAACATAGAATAATTGTCTTAGAGAGAAAAACCCAGACTTTAGGAGAGAAGAAATGTGAGGTGTAAAGGATAGTTGAGAGTCTAGAGTTACCCCAAGGTATTGGAGTGTGGTAGCCGTGTTAGTCCACTCTTAAGGTTATCAATAGAAATCAAACAAAATAAAACATGGAAAAGAAAATAAGATGATACCTTTTTATTGGACATAACTTAATACATTTCTTGATTAGCTTTCGAAGGTTGCCCTTCTTCGTCAGATCGGAAATAAGCAAATGTGCTAGCTGACAGTGTATATAAGTGAAAACATTCAAGCATTACTATGACAGTCTGACAGGGTGGGAGGATGGGGGTGGGTAGGAGGTATGCATGGGGACATCAAAGCATATCATTGATATTCTAACAGGATGGGTGTGGATAGGTGAGGGGTGGGGTGATCAACAGAGACATACAGCTTTATGGTTTATAATGGGCTAAGAACCCCAGAATCACTATACAGCAACATTCCACATGCGGATGGCATAGCTGCATGTGGAAGACTCCTAAAAAATCCACACTGGACCATCAATACTCACCAGAAACTATTACAAAATTAATCAAATTCATTTTAACTCACAACTACTTCCGCTTTAACAATGATATCTATCTACAAATAATGGACACTGCGATGGGCACCAGGACAGCACCCCAATATGCCAACCTTTTTATGGCTGAGCTGGAAGAGACATTTCTGAATACACACCAGCCCAAACCTCTAAAATACTACCGGTACATCGATGACATTTTTATGATTTGGACGGAGGGTGAAGAAACTCTGAAACAATTTTATTCTGCCTTCAATACATACCATCCTACAATCAGATTCAAAATTGACTACTCCCCAGAAAAAGTCAATTTTTTGGACACCACGGTCTCAATCAGTGATGGCTGTATACAAACATCTATATACAAGAAACCCACAGACAGATGCAGCTACCTCCACAACTCCAGCTTCCATCCTTCACATACAAAAAGATCCATCATTTACAGCCAAGCCACAAGATACCACCGTATCTGCTCTGACCCAGGGGACAGAGACAGACACCTTAAAAGCCTGACTGCATCCTTCAAACAGAAAGGCTACAACCCCAAAATAATCTCCAAGAATATTGCCTCCTCCATCAAAACACCCAGGGAGAATCTGCTACAGTACAATGAGAAAAAATCCACAGACAGAATCCCCCTTGTAGTGACATACAATCCAGAGCTGGAAAAACTGAGGAAAATCATAAGAGATCTACAACCTATACTCCAGGAGGATGAATTACTGAAAGAGATATTCCCATCCCCACCAGTACTGGCCTTCCGACAGCCACCCAACTTAAAACACAAGCTAATCAGAAGTAAACTTCCATCACAGACTGAAAAGGAAAAGAAGGGCACACTTCCCTGTAATTTATCCAGTTGCAAACTATGCCAAAATATTTCACAGGACCCCAAAGTCATCCACAAAGGAAAGATATTCAACATAAAGGGATCTTTCACTTGCTCATCTTCCAATGTGGTATATATCATTCAGTGTAAAAAATGTAACGAAGGATGCTATATTGGAGAAACAGGCCAGATGCTTAAGACAAGATTCAATTTACATAGACATCACATGAACAATGCTGGTGCCAGTAGGGTTCCCACACCTGTTGGTCAACATTTTACAGGACCAGGACACTGTACCAGTGACTTCACAGTGAGAATCCTGAAAGGTAACTTTAAAACCATACAAGAACGTAAGACCTTTGAAGTCAGAATGATTGAATATTTTAACACCCAACAGAAAGGACTTAACAAGGATCTGGGGTTCTTAGCCCATTATAAACCATAAAGCTGTATGTCTCTGTTAATCACCCTCCCCTCACCTATCCACAACCATCCTGTTAGAATATCAATGATATGCTTTGATGTGCCCATGCATACCTCCTACCCACCCCCATCCTCCCACCCTGTCAGACTGTCATAGTAATGCTTGAATGTTTTCACTTATATACACTGTCAGCTAGCACATTTGCTTATTTCCGATCTGACAAAGAAGGGCAACCTTCGAAAGCTAATCAAGAAATGTATTAAGTTATGTCCAATAAAAAAGGTATCATCTTATTTTCTTTTCCATGTTTTATTTTGTTTGATTTCTATTGATAACCCCAAGGTATTGAAAAGAATCTACAGGAGTGATTTTAGAACTGTCACAGCTCCCGCCGTGACTTGCGTCCCAGCTCACCTTCCAACGCCATGGGGGCATTGGGCTGGGTCCATGCTGCTCTCCATCACTCCTGCCTTGTCTCATGGCCTGGTCTCCTGGCATTCACTCCATTGCGGTGGCATCGAGGGCAATCCCTAGGCGTGCGCGCTGTGTGCCATTTTTTCTAGGGCCAGTGGTGTGTCTCTCTGGAGGCACGCCAGGAGTGATGTCATAGGCCTAAGCACATTTAAGAAAGGCCCAAGCCCTTCTTTGGGGCCTTTGCAACAAGGTCTTCCTGTGCCTTGCTTCCTGCATTTGCCTTGCTGAGTTCCTGCCTTGATGTTCCTGTTCCAGCCTGGTTTCTGTTCCAGCCTTGCCTAGGACCTTGGACTATGGACCGTGAACCATGCCTAGCCTTGCCTTTGAGTTCCTGCCAAGCTCCAGCCCTGTCTTGTCTCCGAGTTCCTACCAAGCTCCAGCCCTGCCTTGTCTCTGAGTTTCTGCCAAGCTCCAGCCCTGCCTTGTCTCCAGACTTTGCCTTGGACCCAGCCAGTCTTGCCTTGCCTTGAACTCTTGTTCCTACCTCAACTAGCCCCGTCTTGCCTAGACCTTGCCTTTCTCCGTGCCTTGTTAGTGTTAGTGTTTAGTCCCAGCCTTGTCTGTCTTGCTTGCTGCCTTGTCTAATCCCATCTATGTCCAGTCCTTGCCTTGCCATTGTCTTGACTGTCTGGATCCAGTTCTAGCCCTGCTGCCTTGCTTTCCTGCCCTATCTGGATCCAGTCCTTGTAATGTCTACCCTTGCCTTGTCCTGCCTTGTCTAGTCCTGCCTTGCTCAATCTAGCCCTCTCCTGTCTAGTTTTGCCTTGTCCTGTCTGCCTTTTATTCCAGCCTAGAGAATGACACGGGGACAAAGTTTGTCCTCATCCCAGCCCCATCCCTGTGGGTTCTGTCTCCATCCCCACCCCATCCCCACAGGTTCTGTCTCTGTCCCATCCCTGCCAGCTCTGTCTTCATCCCCGCCTCATTCCCGCAGATTCTTTCCCTATCTCCACCTCATCCCCGCGGGCTCTGACCTCATCTGCAAAAGTCTCAAACACTTATGATTTTATATTTAAATCGTTTTATTAAAGTATAAAAATGAACAATATGTTGTGAAACTGTTGTTTATAAATCACAAATAGAAAACAATAATAACAACGAGCAATTATAATAACCCACCACCACCACCATCCTCTACCCTTCCAACTCTAACAATAGCTGACTTCTACTACTCCAAGAAATCCTAATCCACCCTGTTAAAATGTCCATGGATAGAAAATACAACCTGTTCTGTATGCCCTGACAAGGGAGATATATGCCATATGAAGCACTGTTATGATTTTTTAATCTGTGGATGAATAAGTCATCAACAATCTCAGGATTCAGTCTAACTCTCCTGTCTTCCATAGTCCTTCCTGCAATAGAAGAATTTTTCAAAGAGGATGTGCTGGTAACAGGAATGTACAGGATCCCCCATGCCAATTTTGCCAGTTGTGGCCAACATGTTTGCTTAGTTTACCCAAAAATCAAATATTGTCTGCATCACTCAAACATAAATAGCGGTCCAGTTCATTAACAAGCTTCAAAGTAGAGAATGACACTGGGACAAAGTTTGTCCCCATTCCCACAGACTCTGTCCCCATCCCTGCCCCCACGGGCTCTGTCCACGCCCCATCCCCACGGGCTCTGTCCCCATCCTCGCAGTTACTGCAGGACCCTAGCCCCATGTCATCCTCTATTCCAGCCTTGCCTCAGTTCCTGCCTTGGTTCTCCTTGCCTAGACTCCTGCCTTGTGCCAGCGCAGGGGACTTGTCTGCCTCAGCTTTGGCTGTGGTCCAAGGGCTCACCGTCTTGTGTTTGTGACACTAAGCAGTTATCTAAGTAGCAGCACTACAGCCTTCCCTTGATTTCAGTGGCATTATTGAGATAATGCCACTGAAAATCATTGCAGGCTGCTCCAGCATTATCTAAATGTTGCCAAGGTGGTCTAAGGACTTCGGGACGGTGTTATAGAGAAGGCCCATCTTAATTTGATTAGTGCTGAGGCCCATTCAGTTTTAGCTTTGTCACTGATTATTAGATACTCTGGAGGTAACAGTAAAGGCAAAGTGCTGTCCTAGGCCCAGTGCTGTCTTACTGCACTGAATACAGTGGTGTGCTGGAGCGGGCTCTCACGGGCTCGCGAGAGCCGTTTGTTAAGTTTTTAAGAATTTTGGGATCCGGTTGTTAAAGTAGGCCTCCCCGTGGCTACTTTAACAACTGACTCCCAAAATGTGGGCTTGGGCCTCCTCCTGAATTCTCTTTTACTTTGCTGGCAGTGATGTTGGCCCCACTAGCCAAGTAAATAGACTGCTGCTGCTCCCTGCGCCTTGTTTCTGACTCTGAGAATCAGGCTGGGACTTTTCATGCAAGCACAAGAAGGTTCCATCATGCTGCTCAGAGCCAGAAACAAGCAGCAGAGAATGGTGGCAGTCCATTTATTGGCTGGTGGGGCTCGGCAAAGGTATGCCTAGCGTGCCCGCACAAGGGAGGGAAGAGAGAGGCATGTATTCCCCCCCCCCCCCCCCCCACCCCAAATTTCAGGGCTGGCTATGCCCGGAGAGAGAGCCCGTTGTTAAAAATTTACCAGCACACCCCTGACTGAATGGGATGTGATCTCCAGCAAAAATTAAGTTCTGTAATCCTGTTACTTACATTAGGGTCTGTGGATGATAAATTCAGAAGAAGAGGAGCGTGATGGGGCTAATGAGCAACTACAGTAATATCCTCCCTCTCTTCACCCTCCCTTTTCTCAAGTTGGTTTTGTTGAGCAGTATTTCACTGCCGCCACTTAGAAATGAAGGTCAACAGCCAAGCTGTAGGTGACACAATTTTATTGGACCAGCTTAATACATTTGTGACTAGTTTTCAAGAGCTCTGTTTCCCTTCATCCCTTACTGCTTCCACTTGAAATTCCACTCAGGTGCCAAGCAGCTCACTAAGCAAATCAGCTACAGCCACAAAATGAAAGGCAAAGAGCCAGGTACAGCTGAATGGAAAACTCTATGATAATAGCCTTCCTTCTGCCCCCTTTTCTTTCACTGTTCATTCTTATTTTAATGTTCCCTCTCCATTCTTTTATCTTTCCCTGTATTCTTCTAAGCTTTCAGAATCCTTTCTTCCAATAATACTCTACACCAACTGTCTAACACTTTCTCTTTTCTCAAACTATATTTTCACTTTTCACACCTCCCTTACCACAAATTAATTATCAATTATCCTTGTATGGTCCGCCTGAGTTGCTAAGTCTCATTATTTAAGAGGGAAATCGACCTTTACATGAAATGTTACTATTTATCCAAATGTACCCTCTTAAAAATTTCATGATTCCAGTTCACTTCAATGAGAAATCCCCTGTCCTCTAAATAAGGTTCCTTCTTAACAGTTTTCAAACTTGGCACGTGATATGTAGGCTATTAATAGAGTATGCACAAAAGGATCTCAGTGCATGCCTCCAGTGTATTCTGAGGCACAAATTAAAGGGCTCAGTAGTTTCAAGGATTTTAATGGACTTCGTAGGTACTGAATGCATGCTCTGGAGTGTATTTCACTTTCCAAAAATTTCCAACAAGCAAGAGAGCTTACTTATCTTGATTTTCACCAGAAAAATAAGCTAACTTTAAATATTGTTAATTGTATGTTGAACTGATTCAGATGACTTTTGAGAGGGAGGAGTATGGCGCACATTGTGATATCAGTTTTAAGCATTATAGAATGTTCTGATAGATTGTCAGCAATATGATTGGCTAGAGTATAAGGGTTAATCGCACAGAGTTGCTCGGTTTTTGCCTTGAATTTTCAGAATGTTTATGTCAGTGTCACACCACGCTACCTTCAGATCCTGCAGTCTGCTGTCATCAGGTCATGGTTCCGGAAGCATGGCCACGTCAATCAAGACACCGTCCTCCTGCTGCAGCGCCCCTCGGCAGCACACTGTATTCTGGCCACGTCTCGCCCTGTGATCTATAACAGCCACTTCCAGGGAACGCTCCCACCACCCATGGGGTCAGGATGATGCCTGCCATCACGCTCCTCTGCCCTTATTTTAGGGCTACCCAGTCACATCCATGCTCCGGCATCAGGTTCGCTTGCTCGTCCTGCCTCGGTGCATTTTCTTCGTGACCTGTTCTTGTCTCCACTCCTGTCCTGACTTGATCCGCTTGGGCTGAATCCCTGCCTAGACTTCTGTTTGGTTGTTGACTACTATTGCCCACTGCCAGCCTAAACCTCTGCCTGGAAACGGATTCCCCTCGCCTGCTGCCTGTCTAGACCTCTGTCTAGACATGGACCCCTCTCGCCTGCTGCTTATTTGACCTGTTTTGCTATGATCTGGCCATTACTCTGGGTTCCTCACCCATAGTTCTTCCTAAGCCTTCCCTAAGATCTGCCGGCCGCTTACACCCAAGGGCTCAACCCTCAGGGAACAGTGGTTGGTACAGGTGAAGTTCTGTGGTTTCTTGACTACCTTACCAGTTCTCTCTGGCACTGGCATAAGGGCTCACTTCCTCCCCAGTGCTTTCAATGTGACAGTCAGCTGCTTATTTTCTTTAAAAATGTCTACAGTAAAAGAAATCCTAGTATAAATATTTGTTTTATAATACCATTAATCTCCTCTGGATAAGTTATGTATTGTCAATTTGGGAGTAGAAAAGGAGGCTCCCCAATCCCCATCAAAGTAAAACACAGAGCAGTGAAGCACTATGCTTTTTTTTTTTAACCTCCTCCCCTCTTCTACCATTTTTTATGACTGTCCAACTACTCCACATATGAGCACAAATATTTTTTCATCCACTTACATCAAGCTAGTCCACAGTGAACTATGAAGGAATATATATCTTTAAGGGTAGCCATCTGCTGCATACAGTTTTCATTGGATGACCTCTACCTTAACTTTAAATAGCTCTAATTAATGCAATTCTGTATATCGAATATTAGATTATCTTGTTCTAAGATGGAGCTATGGGCGGGGAAACAGTTCGGGAGTATGGAGAGTTTCCACTCCGCTCTTGTCAGATATTGTGTTTATCATAGTCCTACTGCTTTTGAACATGATGTGAAAATTGAGAGGCTGATATTAATAAAATATGGGAGGTTTAGTGTAGAGCTTAGCATAGATTCTGTGCATAATTTTCTGTACTATTATGTCAGCCCTATTCAAAGAGATTAGTGCATGGGAAACTTGTACATAAAAAATGGTACAGATGGCAGCATACTGTCCATTAAAATATGATGGTAACAAGATCATCAGCAATTTGACCAGGAGGCAAAGAAGTATGCAGAAGACCCAAAGGAAGAGCACTGTGGCTTTATCTGTTGATCTATGGAGGATTAAAAAAATGCTGTTTTTCTAGCCACCTGCATTTTTTTTTTTGCCAGTTTGTAATGTTTTGTAGTAGCATGAGCTACTCACAACTTTTTTTCTTGCTTTACTGTCTGAATCAGCCGAGAACGAGAAAAACAGCTGGAGAAGAAGAAGAAAGAGAATGAGGAGAAAATAGAGGCCAGGCCAATGATGTGGAAGAATGAAGGAGAGATGGCAGCCTTGCATATTTCAACCAAGGACAACAATGCTAGGACTGCCAGACAAATGTTTCCAAATGCAGAACCCAAGAAGCAGAGCTTCGGAGTGCTCAGTGAGTGGAAATGACGATGATGCAGGAAAAAGAGATTAAGATTTGTTAGGAACAGGGCAAGATTCTGGGGAAGGGGGAACCTATTCTGAGAAGATGGGCTCCACCTTAACCAGGGTGGAACCAGGCTGATGGCACTACTGATTTAAAAGGCGGTAGAGCACCTTTTAATCCAGAACCTGGGAAAAAGCCAGCAGTCGCTCAGAAATGCGTTGTTTGGAATGAGGTATCTTAGAAGGATACTATCAAAACAAGGAAGTTAGGGCATTCCAATAGAGAGGTTGCAATAAAGGCATAAGTAGTCCAAATGCCTTTTAGTGAAGAACAGACATAGTTTAAAGTCTGCAAATGGCCACCTAGTAGGATGTGCTAAACGGAGCTCCTTAATTGCCACTTAACTTTTCTTACTTTTGTTCTGACTTTCCTCTCTTGAAATGCCTAAATGTAGGGGGAAGGTTAAAGGTTCTCATCTCTTGAGGCCTGAAACTCCTTTATTGAATTATGTTCTGATTTCAGTGTTTACTGAGCCGTTATCAATTTGAGCACTCCTGTGTTGACTGAGGCAGAAAAGAGCTTCAGTCTGGAGGGTCCTGTGGCCCTTCCTGTCTTGCAGAGTGTAGAGCAGTGGGTGCAGGAGGTTACATAGGAACTCCCCCATTAACCTGAACAATGGTGGAATAGCTAGCTCCTTCCCATGCAGAAAGATCAAATTTGATGCAGGGCTTTCAGCCCATGCCTGATGAAGGACTTACTCTGGGTCCACAAGTGATAAGTGGTTCAGCTCAACTGGAGAGATATCACTTGAGAGTGGCTAGTCTTCAGTTTTGCCTTCAAATGGAGCTGATGTACTTCTATCACTGACAAGATCCTGTGAGGCAACTGTAGGTTAGATATTGACTGCTTTGGAGGCACTCCATAAAGTCTGTGTCTAGTTTTGTTACTGATTCATTGTATAATTCTATATCTTTGAAAATCTTGGATAACTGTAAGGTTGATATTGAGAGAAGTGTGAATGTTCTGGAAAGTTTGGTCACCAGATTAAGGAGACCCAATCTCAATTAATTCAAGATAGATCTCTCTAAATATATAAGATGGAAAATATGGATAACTTTACTTGAAATTTAAACTGATTACTGAATTTGCCATGTTCTCCTTTCCTTTCACCTTGTGAGATATTTTAAAAGTTCCTTAAAGAAGTTTTTCATTATACTGAAAGAGGGATGCCTCTCTTACAGAAAATGTATTATTTACCGCATAATAGACCATGAGCTGGTTCTGAAGTTTCTGGAATACAGGCAACCTCCTTAGAAGATTTAAATATTTCTACAATGCTTGAGAGTAAACAAGAGGAAATTTCATATTGGTCAACATTACTTGTGACTTTCACCTTTTTACAAAATAAGGAAGCATTATTGCATTTGCATTTGAGAATATCAAGTCTTACTTTCATGGCTGAGCGATTCCCAATATTCCCTGATATTTCACAACATACTCAAGATCAGAAGAAGAAATTTTTTGGCATAGAAGCAAGAAATGTTAGCTTTTGGAACAACTTTTCATCTTTGTTTGCTCTGTATTATGTACTTAAATTGAACAATATAGTTTATCATTTATCAGTTCCTTGTTTTCCTAGATAGTAGAACTCCTCCATGATGACCATATCTTTTCAAAGGGAATGTTGATAGTTAATGGTTCACAAAAAAAGCAAAGGGAGTGGAAAAGTCCTTCCACAGCAAACCAGCGAGCAACAAACAGGGTAGAGGGATGTTCCAAAGAACAAACAGGAGCCAATAATCTTCCAAAGGGTTTATTCTTCTTAAACATTCACATAAAAACCTGGACCCGACAAAGTCCGTGTTTTGGCTGTTATGCCTTCTTCAGGGGTCACAACTCTAAAAATATGTGACCGTGATGACTAGAGAGGAAACCTTGTATTTAGTCAAACAAAATGGTGTAAACCTTGAAATGATAAGAGTACACGTAGGGATAATAGTGCTGAGGTATCAGTTCCTACTAAACTTAGAGGCCCTTTTGTGAAAGCTTTGTGTGCTATAACAGAATTAGTGTGCACTAAATGCTAAGAAGTCTATAGGTATAAAATAGGCTTCTTAGCACTTAATTTAATTTATCAGAAATCTTCAACGATATCAAGAGTGGATTGACCATCATGAACTCATGGGCAAACTCATTTCAATTGAAGCTGAACATCGATAAAATGCATTGCCTTATCCTCTCATCCCAGTACAACAATTACAAACCCACAACCTTGTTCACTCCAGATCATTCCCTTCCCATCTCTGATAGTCTCAAAATACCAGGTGTTACTATTGATCGAAATCTTACACTTGAGTCCCAAGTCAACTCCACCGTAAAGAAAATGTTTCATTCAATGTGGAAACTCAAGCGTATAAAACCTTTCTTCTCAAGGGATGTTTTCCATAATTTAATTCAATCAATGGTATTAAGCCACGTTGATTACTGCAATGGAATCTATGCGGGATGTAAAGAACAACTCACAAAGAAACTCCAGACGGCACAAAACACAGCAGCCAGATTGATATTTGGTAAGACATAATTCCAAAGCGCCACAACCACTCCATGAAAACTGCACTGGCTTCCTATCAGAGAATGTATATCTTTCAAAATCTGCACCTTAGTCCATAAGATTATCTACGGCGAAGTCCCAGGTTACATGATTGACCTAATCAATCTCCCAATCAGAAATAGTACCAGTTCATCACAGTCTTCTTACCTGAATCTCCACTACCCAAATTGCAAAGGACTAAAATACAAGACAACCCATGCGTCCAACTTTTCTTACATAAGCACGCGCCTGTGGAACGCACTGCCACAAGTAGTGAAAACAACTTATGATCACCTAAAATTCAGAAAATTATTACTCACCTATTCGGAAAGGCATATCTGACTGACCTAACTTAAATGACTCAACCCTGCAACACTTCACTATCAAAGATCGTATTGGACATTAACAAACCCTTTTACCTCAAACCCAACTTGATTGAATCTTATCTTCCCTATCCCACTACAACATTTTGTACTTATCCCGTACCAGACTTGGCCAATGCCTTCACGGTATTATGTAAGCCAAAATGTGGGATACAAATGTAACAAATAAATAAATTAATGTGTGCTAATTCTGTTAACGAGTGGTAAACTTTAGCAAAAGGGCCCCTTAATTTTCTGTTATTTTAAATTATTTAACTTCTCTTGATTTATGGATTCTTGCCCCCCACCTTTCATGGACTATTACGAATACTAAAGCTTTTTGTGTGTATATTCCTATTTTACTTATCTTTTTCTGAGCAGTACTCTGTTGCAAAGATCTTGTTTGTGATTTATTTTGAGATTCTGATACAAAAATAAAGTTAAAAAATGCAAGTTATCCCTGTCAACTGGTAAGCAGATTACAAATATAAACAAAAGGATTACTTTAAAATGTCTATATAAAAATGATAGAAGCCAACAAATGAGAGTTAGAGTGTATAGCACTGAATGACGAGATCAGTATAATAGTCATTTCTGAGGCCTGGTAGAAGGACGATAATAGAACACTGTAATACCACAGTACATACAGTATGATATCCCATTGACAGAATAGATCAAATTGTTGGAGGAGTCACACTGTATGATAAAGAGGGAATTGGGTCAAACAGAATAAATGTTCTGCAGGAAACAGAATGCACCGTGCAATCTTTCTCAATATAGGTTCCATGAAAGAAAGGAAAAAGAATAGTGGTGGGAGTAAAATGCTGTCTACCTGGCCAGAATGAACAGAAAGATGTTGAAATGTTGGCAGAAATAAAGTAAGTAAACAAATTTGATAAGATAATAATGATGCTGAGACACAGTGTAACTCAAAAATCCAAAGTGTTTTTATAAAGTACTGAAGCCGCACTGATAGCTGTTCATGAAATTTAACAAAATATGAAAGTGAGGATAAAAGACCTCAGCTATTACACGTCAGCTCCAAACATGTGGAGGGGCTACATATTTTTATTTTTAGTTTGTAGTTACTTATTCCATATTTGGTGAGGATCTATCTGCATTATATGTGTGTGGAAGAGACTTACAAAGTTATGTGGTGTTCTGTTTGTATTTAATGAATGTGCAGGATCAATCTGTACTAATCTGGCTTGTTTAGTTTTCCAATAGGTATATTGATGTTCTAGTGCTCACCACAATGTTTATGGTGCAGTCTTTCCTTATCTAGGCTCTTCTTGTGAGACTCTTGGAAATTAGTGCTATTATGGTATAATAGGATTGCTCTACAGTTTGTAAGTGACATTTGTAGTTTTTTTTTTTATTACTTTAAAATATACCTGATACTGGATTTTGGATTTGAATTTAGATTTAGATTACGCTTTTCTCAGTAGTAGTTTAAGGCAAGTTACATTCAGGTACAGTAGATATTTCCTTTTCCTGAAGGGTTTGCAGTCTAAGGGTCCTGTTTACTAAGCTGCACTGTAAGCATGCTAGCATTTTTAGTTTTTGCTAAAAAATTAGCGTGTGCTAACACTAGAGACACCCATATATTCCTATGGGTGTCTCTAGCATTATCATGCGCTAAAAACACTAGCACACCTTAGTAAACAGGGCCCTAAGTGTGTACCTGAGGCAATGAGTTGTTAAGTGACATCCAAGAAATCAAGGATCTGCAGTTGGAACTGAACCCTAGTTTCACTGGTTGGCAGCCTACTGCTCTAACTACTATAGCTGATACAGATAATGCAGACAAAAATGTAGACACTTTTGGTAGTCGAACTCTTACACCGTGACAAAAGTGTCTACATTTTTGACTGTAATAAAATTCAGAGCCATTCAAAAAATGAGTATGCTGGTGAATGTCTTAGTTGTCGTACATATGTCCCCTGATGAAACCATAAAGCAAAACAGCATGGCCATTGTAGGGATAAGTGATAGAAGGATATGAGATGTATATATTCAAATTAATATGCTAATATGTCAGAGCCCACCCTTTGCCCCCCCCAAATGGAACAGTGAAACTACGCTTATGATCTTGCCAGGTATGTGTGACATGGATTGGCCACAGTTGGAAACAGGATACTGGGCTTGTTGAACCTTCGATCTGTCCCAGTATGTCAACGCTAATGTTCTTATCTTCTATACATGGCACCCAGATTTGGGTGCCACAATTTGGGCACGCAGCTAAGATGCATCTTAATTGGTCAATGAGCCATTAACGAGTAATAACTGGAGACTAAGCCAATTGTTGATGTTAATTAGCACCAATTGGGATTTGCGTATGCATCTAGCTGCATGCTACTCTATAATGCTGGGTGCCAAAATCCTATAGTACGCAACTCAAAAGGGCTGTGGCCATGGGAGAGGAATGGGCATGTCAGGGGCATGTCCAAAAGTTGCATACATTGTTACTAAATCAATTCCACAATATTAGGGGGCAAAGCAAGTAATTCTAAATTTAAAAAAAACAACAAGCAAAAAACATCAGGATAACTCTATTACCCAAACAGTCATAGTTAACAAACAGGCCTTCTTTAATTGGACAGAAGGGGCACAAGAGTTTTTCAATTTCCTGAAGCTAGCATTAACTTTGGCACCAGCTCTGATATATCAGACCCTACACAACCATTTATAGTGAGATGAATGCTCCCAAAACTGTAGTAGGAACCATTCTATCATAACAAAGAAGGCCAGAGAATCCCATTCTATTTCTGAAAGCTATCATTAGCTTTACTATAGTGTTTTGGAGAGAAAATTGTTAGTAGTCAAAAAAAACATTTGAGGAATGGTACCACCTTCTGAAAGAGGTATGCTTGCTGGTACAAATCTTTACAGATCATAAGAATTTGGAATATTTAGTAACATAGTAAATGTTGGCAGATAAAGACCTGCATGGTCCATCCACTCTGCCCATCAAAGTTGCTAGAGCTGAATCTGGCATTCTGCACAGGTTCCACTTCTTGATTAAATAGTGGTATACTTTATCTCCGTTTCTCCCTGCCAGGACACGGACTGTAGAAGCCTGTCCAGCACCAGCCCTACTTCCCAACTACTGGAGTCACCATCGATGCCCACTCCAGCCTTGACCCTGGTCTGTTTTTACCATTTATGAGACCCAAACTGTAGAAGTATGCCCGGCATTGATCTTACTTCCCAACCTCAGAATCTGCTGTAAAAGCTAACTTCAGTTATGAGGTCATTTAAGTTTTGCTTTAATTGGATTCCATCCTTTTTCTATAGAGAATTCCTTTGTGTTTATCCCACACATTCTTGAATTCCATTACCATTTCTGCCTTCATAACCTCTTGCGGGAGGGCATTCCAGGCATCCACCACCCTGCAACCTCAACTCATGACCTCTGATTCTACAACTGCCCCATCTGTGAAAAAGATTAGCTTACATATTAATACTTTATAAGTATTTAAACATCTGTATCATATCCCCCCCCCCCCCATCCCTCTTTTCCTCTAGGGTATACATATTGAGGTCTTCAAGTATCTTCTCATATCATTTTGTCATCTTCCTCTGAACCGCCTCAAGTCTTTTGATGTCCTTAGTGAGATACGGCACAATATTCTGAATGGGGTATCATCAATGACTTATACAAAGGCACTAACACCTACTTTCTACTACTGGATATGCCTCTCTCTATGCAATCCTTCTGGCTACAGCCACCACCTTGTTGCATTGTTTAACTGCCTTAATATCCTCCAACACTGTCACCCCAAGGTCCCTTTCCCGGTCTGTGCTTATCAGCCTCTCACCCCCTAGCAAATACAACTTATTTGGGTTTTTTACACCTCATGTGCATCACTCTACACTTCTTTGCATTACATTGTAACTGCCAAACATTAGACCAGTCTACTAATCTTTTTAGACTTTGAGGATAGCATATTAACCTAGTCTAGTGCTCTTTGTTTTTCTCTCACTTTGTCTTCGCCATAGGGGTATGTTTACACTAAAGTGCGTTTTTTGCAGTTATTGCACTTTAAGTGCAAATTTTAAAGTGCAGTAAGTGCAAAGCTATGCAGAAGATGCAGAGGGTATAATAAGCACCTGCCCTGCATTTACCACACAGGCCTGTGTTACTTGCATTGGTAATTAGAGTGGGTACACCCACGCTACCTGACGATACACGTAACGTGGACCTTTAGCATGTATAGGGAACTGCTGGTCACCCTTAAGCCCTCTTCTTCAGAGGGTCACCACTAGAGTGTTCAGTAGGAGGGCATGGTTCAGTTAGGGGAGACAAAAGCCTAGAGTAGAGATAGCCACAGAGCAGGAAAATGCAGATCCACACAGTACTCCTATAAAAGCTACATTTGAAGGGCCAGAAGGGTAGTCATAAGGCAGGTAAAGCCTTTTACCTTGCAAACTCTGTGCACATTGTGATTCTTCTATGGTCTGGAAGGAACTAGACCCATTGTTTATTACCATTGAACTCCAAGCTGCTTTATACACACTCCTGCACTAACAGCCTATGAGAGGAACAGGTTTTTATGTTTTTCTTTTCAACCGCACTGTTGTGTTTTTCTTCACTTTTACACCATGGTATGGCTGTTTATTGATGGGTCTTTGCTCCAAGTCCACTCATGCTATAACTGCTCTCCATTTTCAATTAACAAAAATTACAGATAGAATGGATTAGTAGACATAAAGTGAGAGACAGCTAGGCAGAGCTAGAGGTAAACAGTGATATGAAGGATAGGTATAGGGGTCAAAGAGAGAGATACTAAAGAAATTGGAAGAAGACAGTAAAATGAGAAAAGTTGAAACAAGAACTGAGGAAATAGAGACTGAACCAAGGTAGAAAAGACTCAAAAATATGAATAAACATATAGGATAAATAGAACCAGATGTGGAAAATAGGTTGGTAAAGAGTTCATCATATGTTTGGCTATATTTGGGGTTTCTGTGCTAATTATATTGGCCTAGTTCACGTTTTGGGTATTAGAGCCAAGCCTGGCTCCTTGGCTTATCTCACCTATCAAACCATCTGGCTTTCTCATCTCTGAAATCAGGTAGTGAAAGGCAGAGGTGCCAACATTTCAAAATGATTCGGAGTGCCAAACATAATACAAATTACCTTTCCCGGGACACAGTGAAGGAATTTGCTTAATATTGTGCATGCTTAGCATCCACTGGCACCAACAAAGTTGGCTTCTATGAGAGATGAATGACTATATTCTGAACTAGAATCATCAAGATTAATGGGTTAGAAAAATTTCTGACAGAAAGTTATTCATCAACTTGGTAAATGAAAACACTGTAATCACATCCTATGTGAGGAAAAACACTACTACTCAGAAGCCAAATGTTTCTCAGGGAAACTGAGGAGATTCCATTTATAAGTGTTTTATGTAACCAACCTTCACTAGGAATTGTAAAATACATGATCAGCTTCGTTACAATATACATTGTGATAAAGTCACCTCCAGGATAGTTGGGTTAAGGCAGTTTCAGTCTGAAATACAAGTCCCAAAAGGCATTGCAGGCAAGGAGCCAGGGGGTGAGATGAGGAACCCGGACTGGACTTCTAGCTGCAATAGGGGAAGACAAGTGAATAAGCTGGCAGGAGGTGTAGATTGGCGGCCACTAGGGGGAAAGAGAGATAGGAAATCCTGTGTGTAGGAGCTTCTCATTAGGCGCATGCTCAACTCAGCTGGTATGGGTGTGTAGAGAAGCTAATGAGTGGAGAATGATTGGTTGTGAAGGCAGAAGCCAGGGATTGATTAGGCAGGTGGGAAGGAGTCTCAGCAGTTCAGTTCAGGGAGAGCAGCAAGGACGGGGAGAAGCAGTGACAGGCTGAAAACCCTTGGGCAGGGAGGTCCCTAAAGTACTGAAGTCTGAGAGGCAATTGCAGGCTGGAAACCCTTGGGCAGGGAGGTCCCTAAAGTACTGAAGCAGGCTGAGATTCCTTGGGTGAGAGGAAGTCCCAAAAGTATTGAATTCATTGTGAAGCTGATGCAGGGGAAAACCCTTGCGTAGAAGGAGTCCCTAAAATATTGAACTCTCCTGAAGGTAAAGAGGATAGAAGGTAGAAACTGCTGCTTGGTGACTGAACTGTGGTGATGAACTGAAAGAACTGTTTGCCTTGGAAATTGAATTACTGTTTATTGTGCACTGGATAAAGAGCCCAGACTGAAGCCTGTAAGCCTGTATTGAATCCTGGTATGTGCTATGCTGCTGTTGGAACTGTGTACTAGAAACCTGCATGGAATAAAAGTCCTTAAGATTGAAGTTACTGGTGGACATCTATTTCTTCATTGTACCGGGAGCCTGTGGCTGGAGGAGATTGTTCTATCCTTGGCTGCACAAGAGAGGTACCTGGTTACAACATGGAATGCAGAATTACAGAGGATTACTAGAGAAATTTAGATAACTCTTCAAGTATCCAGGTAACAACAATTCCATAGCAAGAAAATCACCTCTAGAATCAATAAAGCCAGCCAGTCTTTTGGGCCAGCTTTGAACAGAAGTCCTTAGCTAATATAGCATCCATCTCTCCAGTAAACTGACACTTTTTACTACAGTAGTCCTAACATCTCTCTTCTGTGATCTTTCATATGGAATCTACCAAAGGCACACTAAAAGTGTATGCAATTCGGTGGGGGCGGAGCAAGATGGCGGCCGTAACATTCTAACGCGAAACAACTCGAGGAATTTTGCTGGAGTTAAGCCTTTCACATTTGCCTTATAGTTGTTGCTTTAAACAACGATTTACTCTTACCTGTTTACCACGATGCCTCATACTAAGAGAAAGGCTTATGTTAGAACGGGAGCCCAGCCGGTTCTTACATCGACACCAACCCAGCAAACAATCGAAGGATATCTCGCGAGAACCAGTCAGGCGTTGGGAGTTCCCGCTGAGCAATGTGCGCAAGGAGAAGCCATACTCCAGGGACAGGACATATCGTTGTCCCCCCCAACGCGTTCTCCTCCGCCGCAACCGGCAGAGATCGGCTCTAGAGGGGAATCACGGACCCACGAAAGTGGAGGTCTTGTATCACATCTGGGCCCTATAGCTGAAATCTCTCCCGAGGCCCTTTTACCAACTGAGGCTCAAGCTGCGCCGGTAACACTTGAGGCAATATGGGGGACGCTCCAGACTGTTTTGGCATCAACAAGTAAGATAGAATCTTTAGTAGTAAATGTTCAGACTTTGACTTCTTCTTTTACTACTATGAAAAATGATGTTGCAGATAAGATAAATCATTTATCAGAAGAAAATATTAAGCTGAAGGAAACTACTGTAAAATTAATACAAGACAATACTTTGATACATGGGAGATTGGAATATTTTGAGAACTTTAATAGGAAATTAAACCTACGCTTTTTGAATTTCCCCAAGACTCCAATCTACCCACCGCATGAAATTTTTAAAAGATATCTAATAGAAAATTTGAAATTTTCAGAAGATAATATACCTCCGTTGAATAAAATATATTACCTTCTAAAAAAAGATAAGGAAAAAGAAATCGATATTCAACCGGATGGAAAAGACCTTAACATATCAGAACTATTGGAATCTTCTCTGACAGAGTTAACTGAACGCCAAACTCTCCTGGTATCATTTATTTTTCAGCAGGATCTGGAAAATGTTAGGAAAATTGCGTTGAGAAATTTACAAACCCCATTTTATGGGAGTAAAATTTGGATATTTCCAGATGTAACGAAACAGACGCAAGCCAGGAGAAAGGAGTTTTTGGCACTTCGACCAGCAACATTGGCTCTAGGAGCCTCCTTCAACCTGAACTATCCATGCAAATGCAACATCAAATATCTCGGGGTTAAATATGTTTTCCTAAACCCTGAACATTTAAAACACTTTATTGCTCAGAAAAAGATAATTTAATACATGTTTTTGCCTAACAGGTATAATTTGCCTTAAGTAATAGATTTAAAGAGACATAATGTAAAACCTGGTTCAAATTTGGGCTAAGCCTTTCTACTTTGTTGAATTATTTTTTCTTATTTTGAAATCTCATCTCCTGAGTAACTGCTCAAACCCCTCACCTTATGGTGGTCTAATACAAGTGATACAATTTTTGTTTTTGTATATTATGTTTATATTATTAATATGTACTACTTTGCCTACTCAAGATTTAAATGCTTGTGAAAAAATTGAAATTGATAAAAAAAAAAAAAAAAAAAAAGTGTATGCAATTCCACATGTACTCCCTCCTCTCAGTGATGAGTGGGACAGAATTACCAAAGTTAAACTCTTTGAGAGAATAAACACAACCAGCAAAGAGGAAATGCTGCTGAGATATAATTCAGGGGCGCCAGATATGCCATCAAAATGGATGAGATCAACTATAGAACGAGGAGGAACGCTCTATCCCTACGATCGATGTATGCATGAATCAAAGAGTAGTGTGGGTTGATTCTTCCAAAGAACACAAGGGAGATGCCAAAGTACTTGTACATAAGGATTTATTGAAATTACTCCAAAAGACTAGACACGGCAACTGTGTTTCAGCGTAGAGGCGCCTGCTTCAGGGGCCGCTTGATAACATTGATCATAATATGATCGGATTTGATATTAGCTTTGAAGTGAGTATACATAGGAAATCAAATACATTAGTGTTTAACTTTAAAAAAGGAGACTATGATAAAATGACAAGAACGATGAAAAAAACTTAGAGGAGCGGCTGCGAAGGTCAAAAATTTACATCAGGCATGGATGCTGTTCAAACACACCATCCTGGAAGCCCAGGCCAAATATATTCCGTGTATTATAAAAGGAGGACGGAACACCAAAAGACAACTGGCGTGGTTAAAAAGTGAGGTGAAGGAAGCTATTAGAGCTAAAAGAAAATCTGTCAGAAAATGGAAGAAGAAACCGACTGAAAATAATAAACAGCATAAGGAATGTCAAGTCAAATGCAAAGCGCTGATAAGGAAGGCAAAGAGGGACTTTAAAAAAAGATTGCGTTGGAGGCAAAAACACATAGTAACATTTTTTTTTAGGTATATTAAAAGCAGGAAGCCAGCAAAAGAATCGGTTGGACCACTAGATGACCAAGGAGTAAAAGGGGCAATCAGGGAAGACAAAGCCATAGCGCAGTGATTAAATGAATTCTTTGCTTCAGTCTTCACTGAGGAAGATTTGGGTGGGATACCGGTGTCGGAAATGGTATTCGAAGCTGACAAGTCGGAGAAACTTAATTCTCTGTAAACCTGGAGGATGTAATGGGGCAGTTCTACAATCTGAAGACTAGCAAATCTCCTGGACCAGATGGTATTCATCCTTTGAGCAGGGACTATCCTTCTTTGTTAAACTGTACAGCGCTGCGTAACCCTAGTAGCGCTTTAGAAATGTTAAGTAGTAGTAGTAGCTGAGGGGAGATATGATACCGGTCTATATAATAATTAGTGGAGTTGAACAGGTAGATGTGAAACGTCTGTTTATGCTTTCCAAAAATATTAGGACTAGGGGGCATACGATGAAGCCACAATGTAGTAAATTTAAAACGAATCAGAGAAAATGTTTCTTCACTCAACGTGTAATTAAACTCCGGAATTCGTTGCCAGAGAATGTGGTAAAGGTGGTTAGCTTAGCGGATTTTTAAAAAGGTTTGGACGGCTTCTAAAGGAAAAGTCCATAGACAATTATTAAATGGACTTGAGGAAAATCCACTCTTTCTGGGATAAGCAGTATAAAATGTTTTGTAGTTTTTGGGGATGTTGCCAGGTATTTGTGACCTGGATTGGCCACTGTTGGAAACAGGATGCTGGGCTTGATGACCTTTGGTCTTTCCAAGTATGGCAATACTTATGTTTGCATGTTGTTGATCAAATCCTTTGTTCAAGGATATGGAAAATGCTGCTACGCAATATAAATAACCTAAATGTTAGGTATTATCCACCGGGGTGGGGGGGGGGGTTCATCTTAAAACTCTAGCTGCTTTTTTATCTGAAGTATTGTTGCGTAGTCTTTGGGTATAATTTCAGTAAATCCTTATGTATAAGTACTTTGGCATCTCCCTTGATTTCTTTGGAAGAGCCAACTACCCTACTCTTCATGCATCAAAATGGATGACCATTGTCTTCCAAAATAAGGGGGCAATTCTATAACTTAGCACCTCCAGTTAGGCATGCTGATACCATGCATTGAGTGCCAATTCTATAACAGTATCTGTGTACCAAGATCCCATATAGAATACTAGCTTAAACTTGACCTAAATTTAGGCATGGCTATGTATACCAAGCAGGCTAAATAGGTGCACCTAAGTGTGTTATGACAAGCACATAGCTAATAGTATTCTATAAGTTATGTGTTAAATTGGAGACCCAGTCATACCCCTCCCATACCCCACCCAAGTGTACACCCCCTTATATAAAAAGGAGCTGCGAAAGGGCAAATAAAAGAAAGGTCATCCACACAAACACTTCAAAGAAAACCTGAAGAGCAGTTTTTAATTGGCAAATAGCTCAGGAGAGGACTCACTGGTGGTCGCAGCAGTTTCCAGCTGGTTTGAGAAACTTTTCTCTTGGCTGAACATAAAAGGTACCTCAGAGCCACATACCCAGGCTTAGCAGTAATGTTCATTACTGTCCTGGTAGGTGTAAAACTAACCTATTGGGAGACATTTCCCTCCTTTATCATCAAACAGCATTACTATG
This sequence comes from Microcaecilia unicolor, assembly GCF_901765095.1. Taxonomy (NCBI): domain Eukaryota; kingdom Metazoa; phylum Chordata; class Amphibia; order Gymnophiona; family Siphonopidae; genus Microcaecilia; species Microcaecilia unicolor. The sequence continues at coordinate 445,694,425 of NC_044032.1, forward strand.
GACTATCCACACCCATCATGTGGCATGACTCTGTATATGAACGTTCAGTCTTCAGAATCTGATGTGAAAACACAAGTGAGATCTACAACAATACTGTTATCATAATCAGTGATATACTAGCAATATCCAAATAAGGCAATCTGTAACTCAAGTCATGAGAAGCATCTAGTCAGTATATTGCTTCAAAGAAAGGCAGATAACATGAGGTGCCTCTTCACCATCCACTTTTCCCAATAGGGATAGTCTGTGCTCACATTACACATTTTTAAATTCTATTACAATTTGTTTAATTAATTTGATTTCGAGGTCATCTATCCTGAACAAGGCTCTAACTGGCATACAGTATGAAAACATAAAACACATAATTATCAAGAAATTCAATAAGTGTATAAAACAATGTCAGTTAATACAGAGAACAAACAAAATAGCCAAGGTTAAATAGAGATAATTAAACAGTAGAATATGGGACCATTTAACATTAAAAAATTATTATCTTTGTCATCTCTTGTAAAAGTCCCCACAGAAGTACCTGAACCATTCATCTGCCAATCCAGCAATATAGTGTACCTCAAGGGTCCTCAGATCTAATCCCTGATGTCTAGAACCCAGTCTGGTTTTCAGTTTTTCCAGAATGAATATGTATAAGATTTATTTGCATTGCATGTAATGGAAGAAGCAGTGAATGCAAATAGATCTCATACATATTCATTGTGGAAATTCTGAAAACCAGCATGGGTTGTGGACCTCGAGGACTGGATTTGAGGACCCCTAAGGTACCTCATCCAGTGCAAGAAATGCTGAAACAGATTCTCCAAACCAAATCCAAACATACTATCAACATAGGGCCTCTTTTACCAAACTGCGCTAGTGATTCCCACATGGCAATGCCGATGAAGCCCATTCAAAGTGAATGGGCTTTGCTGCCATTGTTCAAGCCTCTCAGGACTTGTTAGACTATAAAGTCTTGATATCTTGAAAGTATAACCTTGGCAAACCAGTACACACCTGAAGTCTCTATTATTTTCTGAAGTTTCTTTATTGAATAAATCAGATAATTTACTCACAGTCAGATGTTCAGAAGTATTGCTTCAGGGCACAGAGACTCCATAATCCTGAGAGCTGTTTCAGTGGAGGTGGAGATCTGAAGAGAGGTAGCTTTATTGCAGAGGTGATAAATAGTTAAACAGATAGAAGTGGTTCAAAGCTGGGTGACTGGAGAGTGCGTTATCTCATTAGGGAAGAGATATTTTCAAGGTAAAAAACCAAGTTCATTCCAGGGAGTTGGGAGCAGGACAAGTGCTGGTCTGAAGCAAGATGGTGAATGCCTCATGGCCAGAGGGACAGGCAGGTCAAGAAGGTTCACACAAGCCCAAGGAGGAGGAGGAGGACCAATGGGGACAGAGCTTGCCATCGGGTAGCAAGGGGAGGTCCTAGAGGACAGCCCTCGATTGGAGGGAAAGGTCGTACCTGGCTGACCTCTCAGGACAGAGATAGTAAGAATGACCAGGAAATGATAGCAGGTAAACAAAGGAGCCAAGCTTGGCTGAGAAAGAGAGGAGGTCTAGGCAGCAGCGCAACCAATGGTAACAGTTCTTATACAGACAGGCAAGTGTGGCTGCATTTACCTGCGAACTACATTACACATAAATGCATTGCTCACATATCTTTGCAGTGAGAACTGCAGCCATGAAAGTCCTTAGAAATGAGAATAACAGTAAAGGCATTAAACACATTTTAGGATCACATTATAATCTAATCCAAGGCTGTCAGAGGACAGAATAGCCATTGCCGTGCAGAGAATGCTAGCACGGTTTAGTAAAAGAGGCAGATAGTCTGCTAGGACTGCTGTTAGGGAGTGCAATTTTCAAAATACAACTATTTACCCAGGTAAAAGGGACTTTTGAATATTGCCCATCCTGTAAGCAGCGGAAGATAAGTGCATGTTCCACAAGATACATATATTGACATACATTTTTATGAAGCTGTTCCTGGGGTGAAGTTAGACTGAGGGGAGGGAATGGAGGACATTAAAACACACACACACACACACACACATATTGTTTTCACCAGAAAAACTACCCACAGGAAAGGCAGATGCAGCTCTCAGTTGGTGCTTCTTAACAAATATCAATACTTTCCCTGTAAGAGCTGGTGCAAAATCTGTGGATTTCAAGTACCCTTTAGATTTTGCTCTTACCTGCAGAGTTTTGAAAATTGCCCTGCTCTCTTTAACTTTATGCAGCATCCCACAACTCTGCTTCTGCATTCCCTTTTTCTGCTTTTATTTTTTCCCTCATTCTTTCTCCTCTTTCTGCCACATTAAAGTCTGACATTTTGAGACATACATTTTCTGTTTTACTTCTATGCACATATCTTGGGGGCTTTGTAGGATATTTATTTTTTACATCTCTTTCCTTTTCTCTGCTTTCTTTCTCTCAGTTTTTGTCCTCTTTATATCATACCTTTCAAACAGGTAAGAATCAGTTAACCATCATGCTGAGCCTTCTTCATTTTCTCTCCCCCCCCCCCCCCCCCCCCCACACCCCCTCCCTTATTTTCATCTGAAGAAACACTACAGTAAGTCTCTAACTAGCTCTATTCATGGGCTGCCAGCTCAGGGATCTGCAGACTGAAGTTAATATCAGATGGAGTACTGTGTCTGGGAGTGGAATTTCAGGAATCTTCAGTCCAGGGTAAACAGAGGCTGGTAGAAGCTTAAATCTCACTCATGCTGTTTTACTTTCCTCTGGTTGTCTGGAATTTCTTTCTCCAGCTGTGAAGAACAAAGTTGCTAACGTTTACTTATTTAACCTAAAAAAGTTACTTGCTTTTGCTATTCCCTCCCTCCCTGCCTCGCCCCGCCAATAAAGTCCCATTTTTCTTATATACATCAGTGGATGATGAAGGCAGGACCTTTTATGCCAACACCGGATCTTGATTTTAAGAGCTTTTCCAGCACTGACATGTTTAGAAAAGAGCATGGGAGTGGAGAAAGAAGCATGATGACTGCAAGTAGCAACAGTGTCATAGAAATATGCAAGGCCTGGAAGAGAGACATAATTCACCAATAGAATTTAATAGTTATTGGCATCAACTCTTCAATGCTCTGGCAGCATTGAAATGCTGCGTTAGGAAGAGTTCTGGAAGTGAAAACACGTACTAAGGCCAGAGTCCCAAGTGGGGCTGAGATACATGAGGTTAGTTCACTCCCAATGAATTTTGAGTATCTCAGGAAATTCAGGTTTTACCTAATAGCAACTGTTGTTAAGTGGATCTGTTTGGGAACCATGCTCATATTCAACTGCATTTTCCCACTTGGCACCCTCTTTGTAGAATTCTCTTCCATCATCTAGTTGTGGTGAGTCCTCTAATAAAATAAATTGACATAGCCCTGATGACACTTTTTTTTTTTTAAGCTGCATTCAATGGAAGGTCAGGTGGGAGCATTTAAGAAGAGATGTAATGATCAGGTAGTGACTGTATTATCCTATTATTATTCTTTAGTCGAGCTGTGCTATCCCTATCCTATTGATGATCAGCATTCTCTTTCTAATTCTTTGCTTACAATCAGGTAAACCACTTTCATGTTAAGAACATAAGAATAGACATATTGGGTCAGACCAGTGGTCTATCTAGCCCAGTATCATGCTTCCAACGGTGGCCAATTCAGGTCACAAGTACCTGGCAGAAACTCAATTAGTAGCAACATGCCATGCTATTAATCCCGGGGCAAGCAGTGGCTTACCCCATGTCCATCTCAATAACAGACTATGGACTTTTCCTCCAAGTACTTGTTCAAACCTTTTTTAACCCATATACACTAACTGCTGTTACCACATCCTCTGGCAGCAAGTTCCAGAGCTTAACTATTCTTTGAGTGAAAAAATATTTCCTCCTATTTGTTTTAAAAGTATTTCCATTTAATTTCACTGAGTGTCCCCTGGTCTTTGTACTTTTTTAAAGAGTGGAAAAATCAATTCAGTTCTACCTGTTCTATATCACTCATGATTTTGTAAACATCAATCATATCCCCCCTCAGCCATCTCTTTGCCAAGCTGGAAAGCCCTAATCTATTTAGCCTTTCCTCATATGGAATGAGTTATATCCCCTTTATCATTTTGGTCACTCTTCTTTGAACTTATTCTAATTCCATTATATCTTTTTTGAGATAAGGCAACCAGAATTAATCACAATATTCAAGGTGAGGTTGCACCATGGAGTGATACAGATGCATTATAATATTCTTGGTCTTATTTTGCATCCCTTCCTAATAATTCCTAGCATCCTGTTTGCTTTTTTGGCTGCTGCTGCACACTGGGCAGAAGATTTCAGCGTATTGTCTACAATGACACCTAGACCTTTTTCTTGAGTGCTGACTCCTAAGGTGGACCCTAGCATTAGATAACTATAATTTTGGATTATTCTCCTCAATGTGCATCACTTTGCATTTGCCCTCATTAAATTTCATCTGCCATTTGGATGCCCAGTCTTCCAGTTTCCTAAGGTCTTCCTGCAATTTTTCACAATCTGCATGTGTTTTGACAACTTTGAATAGTTTTATATCATCTGCAATTTAATCATCTCACCTGTCATTCTGTTATCCAGATCATTTATAACTATGTTAAATAGTACAAGTCCCAGTACAGATCCCTGCGGCACTCAACTATTCACCCTCCTCCATTGAGAAAAATGTCCATTTAACCCTACTCTCAGTTTTCTGTCCAATTCCTAATCCACAGCAGAACATTGCCTTGACTTTTTAATTTTCTCAGGAGTCTCTCATGAGGAACTTTGTCAAAAGGTGGCCAAAATGTTTGGCATAGCACAAAATATAGATATAGAGAGAATGCAAGAGATGGAGCCATCCTAGAGGTTCCTTTGATCGCCTTCACTCCTCCCATTGGCTGGCCTATATTTTGCCAGCTCACATGATATTTTCATTGAACATCCTGAGCCCAGCAGTTCTGTATATCAGTAATTTAGATAACTCTTCAGGCATCCAGGCAGCAACAGTTCCAATGACAAGGAAATCACTTCCTGAACCAGTAAAGCCAGCCAGGCTTTTGGCCCAGCTTTGAACAGGAGTCCTTAGCTAACAAAGAAAGGCAATTTTGATATGACATCCAAGTACAAAAATCAGTGCGTTCTTTCTAGCAAAAAAGGTGCTGGTACTCAAATGCTAGGCCACCCTTCAGGGGTGGGGTGATCACTGAGGGATCCACCCCACAATAGCCAGGCCCCCTGCAACCAGTCACAGAATCTATGACAAGGCAGAATTGGTGTGTAGAGCCTGAGCTATTTCATTAACTCTTGGGGTCCATGGCCAATTTTAGCAGACAATGGAAAAAGTGCCAGAACTCAGTACCCCGAAGTACCCCCCCTCAAAAAAAGCCCTGACAAAAATAAATGCCTATCTCAAAACAACCAGAAAAGCATAGATTATTTATTTGGATTTTTGCTCATACCCTTTTCAGTAGTAGCTCAAGGTGAGTTACATTCAGGTACACTGGATGGTTCTCTGTTGCAGGAGGGCTCACAATTTAAGCTTGTATTTGAGGCAATGGAGGGTTAAGTGATTTGCCCAAGATCACAAGGAGCAGCAGTGGGATTTGAACTGGCCACCTCTGGATTTTAAGACTGGTGCTCTAACCACAAGCCCACTCCTCAACTGATTGTCAAGAAAGATGTTTTTCAATGTTTGAAAATACACTCTAAACGTCCACAGTTAAGATGCACTGCAGACTGACATAGACGTCATCAGATAGTCATGTCTGTCAATGGAAAATAATCTCAGAAAATATTTACATGAGGAAGTGTTCCTGCACTGAAAAAACATTGTCTGCTAACATCAGGACGTCCCTCCATGTGTACCATGTCTATATATGGTGCTGCACGTGGAAGGGTGTTTTCCATTTGGGTTCAACATATCTCTCAGGACAGAGCCAAATTTCTCAGCTGAGGATTTTCATCTCCTTGTCAGCACAGGAGGGAAATTTTCAAGCAGTACCACCACCTGCCACCTCACAATGTCTCCATGAGGGCCTGGAGGCTCGGTTTTTTCCTGTGATGTGCCCCTCTTCATCTGATGCAACTTCCTGTTCCGTGGCCAAGACATGACACAAGGAAGAACTGAGACCTCAAGGCTGCTACTGTCAGTCACTGCTGGGTGTCTCTACTGGCAATGAACAATGCAGGTTAGCAGCACCAGTGGGGTCGCGGGAAGTGAAACAGATGCTGAACCAGGGGCAGGAGGGACAGGAAAGAGAAACCAAACCATGCAGGTTGTGGGGTGGGGGATGCCAGAAAAGATACGCCCAGACACTGGGGGGGGGGGAGCCTGAGCCAAGAATGGAGGGTCTGGGCCCCTGAGGTCCCCTCCCCCATGGCTATGCCGCTGAATAAGTGTTACCTTTGTGCTAGAGCTTTCAGGGAAGCCATTTTATAATGGCACATAGCCACACAGATTGTTTTTAATAAACAAATGCAACATATATGATTGTACTTTCCCAGCCTAGGCACCCTGTTAGAAAATGATCCTCCTTCTGCTTATTAGTGAAGTATTGCTCAATGTTTTAGGGAAAGACTTAAAAGTTCCATCCACCCCCTATTATATAGGCTTTTAAGAGATTTCATATCTTGCAGCTTTACTTAATTAAGTTATCCTTTCCTCAATTAATCTCGCTTATAACTTCCTGCTTTAGCTCTTCCTTCACTGTTTTAACTCAACACCTCTCATCTGTTTTTCATTTGTGTATGTTATCTGGCTTCTAAGCTCTATGATCAAGCACTGTCTCAGTAGATGAGGAATAAATGTACTGTTCTACTGTCTCTGAGAGGTGATATGATAGAAGTTTACAAAATAATGAGGTTTACAAAATAATGAGCGGGATAGAGCGGACAGATGTGAAGAGTTTGTTTATGCTTTCTAACAATAATAGAACCAGGGGACACAAGATTTAAATTAGAATGTGGTAGGTTTAAAACAAATCGGAGAAAGTTTTTCTTTACTCAGCGCGTAGTTAGACTCTGGAACTCATTGCTGGAGAAGAAGGTGACGGCAGCTGGCCTTGCTGAGTTTAAAGGGGGTCTGGACAGATTTCTGAAGGAAAAGTCCATTGATCGTTATTAAATTTGGGTTTTTTTGCCAGGTTCTTGGGGCCTGGATTGGCTGCTATCGGAGACAGAGTGCTGGGCTTGATGGACCTTTGGTCTTTTCCCAGCGTGGCTGTGCTTATGTGCTTATGTGTCTCCTGTCTCTGTCACTGATCTACCATGTTCTCACTCTTCAACACTATGATCTCACCTCTTTCAAGGGCCCTACCATATTCTTCCCATGCCTCCCCATGCTGTGATCCATGCCTCTCAGCGACCTGTATGCGTTCCCTGCTTGGATAGACTGTGATCTCCTCCCTCAGCTGGAGATTGGGAGCCCTGCTGAAAAAGCTGATTTCAAAGTTTGAGTGTTTTGGTCTTTTTTAAAATCTCAGATGTTTGAAAGCACACCTGCTTTACAAGAAGAAATAGAGAGCTTGAATGCTCTCTCTATAAACTTCTCTAAAAGTGCAGCTACAGATATTTAATCTGAAGTCATCCATTTTCCTTATTTACTTTTTCTTTCATTTTTATTTTGTTGCAGTTCAAACTCTGTTAGCACTTCAGCACCCTGAGTCTTGAGGTTTTAGGAACTCAAGAACTGAACAAACTGAAAGGAACACCTTTTTTTTTTTTAGCTCTGTGGTAGACGGCAAGCAAACCTTTGCATCACGGGGTCTTCAAAATGACTGCTCCTGTATCCTGTCGGCACACACCCATGTTCTCTCTACAAATATTTTTCAATGTGGAAGAGGCGTTGGTCATCATGCAGTCACCTGGACAAACACAGTCAAACCTGCCAAGCTTGGGCCACATCACTGACCTAAAATAACATTCTATAAAATAATCTTCATTTGTGACGAACACAAACATGAATCTTAGAGGTGCCTGCCCATCTGTACTTAAGGACATTATGAACTTTCTGGTTCATTCACATGTGCTCAGATCCCTTTTCTTATTACTGACCTGATAGTTTTCATCTGTTTCTTTGGGCTTCCAAAACCTACAGAGCCAGACTCCTCCTGGCTACTGCACCACAAACCTTCATTCACAGCTATCCAGGACACACAGATTCGCTTTTAATATTAGAGATATGCACAGGTCAAAAACTTGAGGTGTTCTCTCAGTTTTCAAACTTGTTCAGCTTGTTTCACAATCTGTCAAGATGGGGCAAGATGGCGCCGACATGCCGAGCGGAGTGAGACTGACTGAATATTTGCTGTATTCAAATCTTATTTTCCCCTTTTTCGACATGCCACATACTAAGAGAAAGGGGATTATCAGAGTGTTACCCTCTCCAGCTCGAGCATCTTCCCCGAGACAGCGAACATTGGACAGTTTTGCAGTTTGGCGCCCACCTGGAGAATCCGGAGTTGAGATTCCATTAGACGCTGGAGCAGGGAGCCCAGCATCATTGGAGCATGAGATCTCTTTGTCTCCTCCGGAAGCTGGAAACCCACCATGCCCTGCCGTACTGCGAGTGGAGAAAGCTGATCTGAAAGACGCGGAAGCCATGGATATTGAGACCAACGGAGGGGGCTCCCTCTCAGAACAGAAATTGGCAGCTAATGTGATCTCGGGAAGGGAAAGCTTGTCTAACCCCACAAGGTGGTAACGCTCGACACCCTTTGGCAGGCTATTGAAAATATGCAAGCCTTGATCATAAAATCAACTCAAGAAACGAGGAATTTGGTTTCTACAGTTGACCAACTCTCTAAATCGGTGGAAAAACTGAAGCAAGACTTTAAAGACCAAGTAAAGAGCTCTCAAGATGATATTATAAAAATGAAAATGTGTCAGCGGTTATTAAAGACAATACTAATATTTGTCAAAAAATTGAACAAATTGAAAACTACAACAGACGTTTGAACATGAGGATCTTGAACTTTCCAAAACCGATAGGAATCCTCCCCTTGGATTTATTTAAAAAATACCTTGTTGAAAATTTGAAGTTTTCTCCTCAAAATATTCCTCCAATAAATAAGATTTTTTTTCTTCCCGTAAAAAAAAAATCATGAGGAGATCCCTGAAGTTTTGGAACAAGAAAAATCTGAGGAATTGAAAGATATTTCATTGATTTTGGAAGATTCATTGACTGAGGTAACAAATAGAGCTACGCTCTTGATTTCATTCGTATTTGAGCAGGACTTTAATGCAATTTTAAAGTTATACTTTAAAAATATTCACCAAAAGATCTGTGGTCAAAAATTGTGGATTTTTCCTGATGTTACCAAAGTAACACAAGAAAGAAGAAAGAAATTTCTAGAAATGAGAGAAGAGAAGAGGTCTTTGGGGGCAACATTTTGCTTGCATACCCATGTAAATGTATAGTAAAATATTTGAGTATTAAGTATGTGTTTTTGTACCGAATCAACTAAGAGAATTCATAGATCTGAAAAGGATAGTTTGAGCTATAACATCAGTACATTACAAGTATTAATATGTGGTGGGGGGGGCATAAAGCCTTTACTCTTTTATTTTTTTTCTTTTCTAGTTTGATTTCCCTGATCTTCTCTTTCCCCTCCCCCATTATTGTGGTCTAAGGAAGGGACAAAGTGAGTTCACTTGTTTTACCCTTTAGTAATTCTCTTTAAGAGAGTATATATTGCCTTATATATTGATCACTTTTGTATCTTGTATTGCCTGTAACAAGATTAATGCTTGTGTAACACTAAAATTGCATAAATAATTAAAAACAAAAATCTTAACACATGCTAACTGATTTAACACACGTTAAATGGATTCATCGTGCACCAATTTTTTTAAGGTACATTGACAAAAACACATCCCTGTTTACATACACACAACCCCCGCTCATCACTCTGGTTCAACACATTCATCCTTGATTCTCTTTTAGGACAAACAAATGTTTGTTCTATTCTCACTGCACTGTGCAAACCATCACAGATTCTCTTATAGCGCTAACCAATGATATCTTTATGTAAAGGGATCTTTGGACCCTTCACCAAGGAGTATGCTCTTCCAAAGTTCGGTGGTAAGAATAGTGAGTGTATTGAACCCTTTGATGTGATACTCTTTCTAGAGCTGCTTGTAGTTGTATAGTCTTAGGAGTTGTTTAGAGGCTTGAGGAGTATTTGAGGAGCTGGGGTTTAGAGACGGAGGAAGTTCCCCCCTCACTCCATCCCCAAGTTCCTGCAGTGGGTGACACAGTCTGTCGTTATAATACTTTTGATACTATACAAAAGTAATTGTTCTCAGGGTTTTCAGCAGAGGATTTGGAAGTATCTCCACCCTTAGGGACTAATTCTTTTACTCTGAGTCTCTCTTTCAGGGGAAATAGGTACAACTAAGGATCCTTGGGTAGTCAGGAACCCAGCAGGGAGTCTAAATTCCAGGAAAAAGAGTGAGATGATCCAGTACACAGACATAGATGAGAAATCCTTAGGCCTATATGCAACTCTGTACTTTGAAATTTGCCAGAAAAGACTGTTTTACTTGAAACTTCCTTTATGCTGAAGACGTTGTTAGTTAAGACTTTATTTTGGAATACCAAAGTCTTGTGTCCTGGGCCATGAAGGTAAATCACTCTCTCATTAGGGGATACATGTCAAGTTTCGAAGAGACAGAACTAATCATTGGTATTAAGTTGTATCCCTAAGTCCAGGGGTCTACCAGAAAGGGAGGAGGGAGGAGTTTATATTTAATTGATCCCAGACTTGCTTTCAGGAAACAATGGTGCTATGTATTAATCTCCAGAAAAATAGGCTATGGTGATTATGGTTCTCATTTTCAAAGCAGATGGATGTCTTAGCCTTTAAAAAAAACGTTTATCTGCTAAAAACGTCCAAATCCTGATTTTGGAAAGTCAGAATTTGTATGTTTCACACTGCAGTTCATCCAAATAGCAAGAGGGAATGATGTGGGTATGTTTTCGGCGGGACTAGGGAGGGCCCAAAAGTAGGATGTCCAACAGGGATTTTCAAATGGGAAGGAACGTCCATGTCTAAAAAGAAGGGCATTTTAATCTAGACCTGTTTTAGCCACATCCAGGTTACAAAAAGTTACTCGAATTGAGCAGCTGATCACTAGAGAGATTACAGTATGACCCCTCCTTAATCCCCCAGAGGTTGCTGTCCCCTTCCCTTTCCTCTGAATGTGAAACCTGAGAGGAAACCAGGCTCTATGTAAGCTGCAGGTATTATAGTCATTCTGAACAAAGTAGTCAGCAGATCACAGGAGTAGCCCAGTGGTGTACCGAGGTTGGTTGCCACCCAGGGCGGGTTGCTGCTACGCCCCTCCCCTGCATATGAATACCCTGGCGCATCACCCTCCCCCCCTGGTGCATCACCCATCTCCCCCCCAAAGTGCATCATCCTTACCACATGAGGTGCATGAAGCAGTCGTGCAGCTGTCGGCTCTGCCGGTTCCCTGCCCCAGAACAGTGGAACATCCATGAAGAGAAGTCTATATTTCTTTTGAGAGCCTTGCCTAAGTTACAGTGGAATCCTGGAATGGGTTAATGTATGTTATTATTTCACTGCTAGGTCATGTGAGCAAGGCATTGTGTGTAGTGTGGTTATGTTAATGCAACCAATCTTGCCACCTCATTGGCAGGCTCTGTTTCTATTGGTCTTTACCTTCTTCTTCTCCTCTGGGTTTGTGTGTGCCCTACTTTCTGGCCCTCTCTCTTTCTCTCTCTATGATCCTGGCTCCATTTTACTTCAGTCAGCTCATGTCCTGTTAAACGCTCTGAAGAGAACTTGGTTTTTTACCTTGAACATATCTTTATGTTAAGATATAACATTTCCAGCAGATCAGCTCTGATCCTCTCCTGTAAACCTGTTCAGCAAAGCTGGGTTTCTCAGATTTCTGTCTCCATCCACTGAAGCAACTGTCAGAATCACGAAGTCTCTGTACCCTGGGGCAGCACTTCTGAACTACTGACTGTGAGTACCTTGTTGTGTTATTCAATAAAGAAAATATCAGAAAAGAAAGAAACTTCAGGTGTGCTGGTATGTCAAGGTTAACTGCAAGATACTGAGACTTTCAGGTAACAGGTCTTAGGAGACTTGTAACACCCATCTCCCCCCCCCCCAAAGCGCATCATCCTTACCACATGGGGTGCATGAAGCAGTTGTGCGGCTGTCGGCTCTGCCGGTTCCCTGCCCCGGAACAGGAAGTAACATCAGAGGGGGCAGGGAACTGGTGGAGCCAACAACTGCACGACTGCTCTGTGTACCCCCTTGCTGCATGTACCTGGGGTGAACCACCCCCACTGCCCTGCACTTGGTAAGCTACTGAAGTAGCCTATTAGTTAGTGCAGCAGACTATCAACCAAGGGACCCAACTTCAAGTTCCACTTCACCTCTTTTTTTTTTTTTAATTCTGAGCCTTCCAGAAACAGAAAAATACCTACTGTGCCTAAACATATAAAAGACATTTACAAGACTGAAGGCTATTGAAGTGGTGTACATTCAAATTCAGTAGATATTTTTCAGGTCCTGGAGGGATCTCATTTACGAAAAAAGAGTTAGATTGAAGTTTGAACCTGTGCCGTTTGGTTTACAGTTCACTGCATTAACCACTAGGCTACTCTTCTGTTCTGTAGGGAGATATGTTTGGCCATATTTTTAAAAATGATGCCAGACAGATGTTCATGTCCATTTTTTTTTGTTCAAAAGTTAGATGTTTCATTTTGGAAAATGACTATTCATTTTGGGCATTTTCAGTGCAAAAGCATCCATCTCACAGTCATAATTGAACAGGGTGATTGTGTCTGATGACCTTACAGGAGGCATTAGTGTACAAGAAGTAAGTCTTTTTCAAATGAAGGAAAAATCTGGAATGAGGAGGCATATGATGAAGTTAAGAGGAAATAAGCTTAGGAGGAATCTAAGAAAGTATTTGTTAATGGAAAGGGTGGTAGAAGCGTGGAATGGCCTCCCGATGGAGGTCGTGAATATGTGGACTGTGTCAGAATTTAAGAAATACTTGGAGATTTTGCTCAGATGATGTCTTCTTCCTGTGGACTGATTCTGAGCAAAATCTCCAAGTATTTGTTGGAGTTAGATTGATTTGTTCAATGGTTGAACACGTTGGACGCTAATATTTCATTCACTATGTCCGCTAATCAACGAGCTATTGAGTTCCTGGATTTGTGGATATATAAAAGGGATAGTGAACTTTTGACATCTTTATATCGTAAGCCTGTCAGTCATAATACCCTGCTACAGTTTAGGAGTTTTCACCCCTATTGTTTGAAGTACAATTTACCCATTAGTCAATTTTTGCGAGTGCGACGGGTATGTTTCTCGTTGCAAGAATTTAAAGATCAAGCTGTGGAGTTGAAACAGCGTTTTGCCTCTAGAGGTTATCCTCAGTCGTCTATTAGAAAAGCGTACTTACGTGCCCGATATGCCCAACACCCCCTGCTGTTACAAGAACATGTTGTATCCAAGGAGGTGCAGGTTGAAATAGAATGTTTGACGTGTGTACTCCCTTTTTCTGAGATGAGCCAAAGGGTGGTACGGAGTATTAGAAACCATTGGCACATTATGCAATTATACTCTTGTTTTCAGGAGTTCCCTCGTATATCTTACACAAGAGGGAAAACTGTGGGAGAGCGTTTGTCTTCAAAAAAAATTTTTAGAACTAGAGAGAGGGAATTGGATGGGGGTCAGGTGGAGTGTGGGCATTGTCAATGGTGTAGGCTGAGTATTACGGGGCAGGTTTGGGATGTCCTGGGGAAGGGTAGAACTGTGAAGCTTAGAGAGAGAGTGACTTGCGATACTAGTAATGTAGTATATAGTATTATATGTCCATGTGGATTGATTTATGTAGGGAGGAGTGCTAGACCTATCAAGATCCGACTGACAGAACACAAATCTAGGATCACTACCAATAATGCTCAAGCCCCTCTGGTAGACCATTGGGTGCAGTGTCATCATACGGTTGAAGATATTAGATGGAGGATCGTTGAGCATGTGAGGCCGGGTGTGGAGGGTAGTTCAATAAAAAAGCTTCTAAACTATAGGGAACAATTCTATATTTTCACCTTACAGACAGTGATGCCAGCAGGTTTAAATGCCGAGCTGGAGTGGACATCGCTGATTTGAAGAGATTTTCCTTCGTCCAATAGGAGTCAGGGGGTGGTACTAAATTGTCATCGATGATGAGGATATTTAAGGAGGGTGAAAAAACGCTGGCGCCATCTTTGAATGAGAATTTAACTGTCAGAGCTGGCGCTAGATTACATTGTAGGTAAGAGAATGGGGTAAAATTGTTTTTTCAAATGCTCTTTGCTGCTGAAGATGTTGAGGGTGATTTTTGGGAGCAAGGAGAGAATTTTATGCCTGCTTTTTTGCTTTTGTTTGCAGGGGAGGTCCTTGAGACAGCTCCTATTGGAGCGAAAAATGCATGTCGGGCAGCAGAGCCCCTGGATCTGATTGTTGAGATAAGTTTCATTATTAGATATAAGAACGAAAAGAAAAGTTCACTTATAATATATTAGTCGGGTGTACCGATGATGAAGTTTGCGTCATTGATACTGCCATATGAATATAGTGTTGGCAGTAGATGCTACTGAGGTACCCTAAGAAATGAATGTTGATATGAAGAAGAGGGAATGTGTGACGTTAAAGCTGTTGTCTGACAGAAATATATGAGTAGGAATTTGGATCCCATAACCTAATATATCGTTCCGCAACTAAATATAGTCACAGAAAACAGGTGATGGGCATATTCTATAAACTATGCCTAGATTTAGGCATATTCTATAAACTGCATCTAACTTTAGACATATTTTTTCAGCTCTGATTTTTTAGGCGTGATATATACTTTATGTATAAGATGTAGGATTTTAAAGATTGACTGAGTGGGGAGACAATGAAGTTTTTGGCCAAACAAAAAGTGTGATCGTATTTATAAGGTTTGGATAATAGTATGACCACTGAATTGTGGAGCGTCTGAAGTAACATGCATTTATGACTGAAACAGCATTACAGCTAACAGGATGCCACAACACTAAGGCCTTCATTTTACAAGCCCTATTCACATTTGATATTTTCATAAAACAGCACTCAAACATTTATCTTGCATGTCTAAGTCCCCGTTTTAAAAAGCTGGGATATGCACACATAGAGAATGGGCCTTTCTGTGGTTTTTGCAACTACATTCAAAGTGGTTTACATAGTATATACAGGTACTTATTTGTTCCTGGGGAAATGGAAAGTTAAATGACTTACCCAGAAAGCTACAGTGGGAATCAAACACAGTTCCCCAGGATCAAAGTCCACTGCACTAACCACTAGGCTACTTCTTTACTCCACAAAACCTAATTGAGGGCAAACAACATAGGGACATGGTCTGGGCGTGTTCTGGGCAGGACAAAGGCGTGGCAACTTCGTAGATGTTTATTCCCCATTTCAAAAGGGGACTAAGGGGCCCTTTTACTAAGCCGCGTAGGCACCTAAGTGTGCTCAACTCATGTCAATTTTGAGTTACCGCCTGGCTACTACATGGCCCTTCCAGTAATTTCATTTTTGACATGCATCAGCTATGCATGTCGGAAAATATACATTTTTTTCTGGTGCACAGGCGGTAATCGAGCAGTAATCGGCATTTTACATGCATAGACCATTACCACCCAGTTACCATGTGAGACCTTACTGCTAGGTCAATGGGTGGTGGTAAGGTCTCAGACCCAAAATGGACACACAGCAATTTTCAATTTGCCGCATGTCCATTTTCGGCAAAAAATTTTAAAAGGCATTTTCTACAGGTGTGATGAAAAATGATTCTGCGCGCACCCAAAACATGTGTCTACTCTATCATAGGCCATTTTTCAGCACGTCTTCATAGACTACTTGATGTAGACTTCATCCTGGCTCTATTTGTCTCTTTTTAGTTCTACCATACTCATAACAGTGAGATTAACATATGGGTAATTTACCCTCCAAATGTTCTACACCAACCTCTTAATGGTGCATTCAGTTCTGCTCCACTTTTAGCAGTCTCTTTCTCTGCTCTTTCCTGGCTCAATACATGTGTCTTTGAGCACTTCAGATGGTATTGGAATTTTGACAAGGTCTAGTTCTTCAGGGTTCAGGAATCCCTTCCAATTCAATATTTTCTCCCACTGCTTCCTTCTGCAGAAGACTCACTGCTTCTCAATAATGATCTCTTCATCTCTAGAATGGAGATAGACCATCCAAGGGGTAGCTCAGAAGACACATCTTTGGCCAAGAAACCCAAGGCCAAGCTGATATCCAGTAGATTTCTCTCAACTGGTAGTCTTGTGTTGAAATTATCAGGCCTTGCACAGACCTTGGCCCTGGCATCTGCACAAAAGATGTTTCAGATGTTGCAGCAGATAACCTAAGATGGAGTCCTGAATGAATGCCCCACCTAACAAGATCATACAATTATACTTTTTGCACCCAAGAGGTGGTGGTTTCTCGAGCCAATCAGAAACATATTAAAAAAACTTGTTTACAACAGGTGTCGAGGCTTCTATGGGAAAGCAAAGATGTTTTTGTTTTACAGTGCTTTTAGTGTCATTCATGGACTGATAGGAGGGAGCCAAACATGTACTTTTGTACTAGCTGGGAAGGCTCTCCCTAAAGCAGAAATATGCAGTAAATATGCTCTTGTAGCAGTTTCTTAGCTAGAAAAGAAAATATGGTCTAAAAAGACCGAGACACACAAAAGAAAACCACAAAAGTGGAGGAACGTGGAACACTACAAAAATAGGTGCTGCAAAGGCGGTCAGATTGACGGCTTTATTCGCAGATACTCAAGGACGAGCCATGCAGCCAGATAAAATCCAGCCGATTAAGTGCATAATTCAGCACTTAACCTGCTGAGATAAAGATAGGACTGTGTTTTATGCAGTCCTTTTTATGCGGTTATCCTAGCTGGTTAAGTACTGAATATCGGCACTGAACTGGCTAAGTTTTGACTCCATCACCAGTACACCCATAAAGTAGCTGGTTTTGACTTAGGTACTAACTGGGCATTTTCAGAGGCACTATCTAGTAAAGGAGCCATTTGTGGCCATTTATATCGATCAAATATTGACCCCCCCCCCCCCCCACACACACACACACACACACACACACAGTGTCTAGCAATCAGGTAGGCCCAAGAATCCTGACTTCCACCACAAATATATCAAAACAAATAAAATATATAAAAATAGCCAGGATTTTTTCAACCTGCATGGGGTAGGCGCTGCTTCTACTCAGTTTAATGTCAGCTCTTATTTATTTATTTATTTATTTATGAACATTTATACCCCACTTTTTTCCACATAAAGCAGACTCAAAGTGGCTTACAATGTACAGATTAATCAATTACAATTACATTGGATAGGGGGGACGGAACAGGGTAAGAACGGAAAGGGAAAGGGAAGAGAGACTAAGATGTGGCCTACTGGTTAGAGCA
The DNA here is from genome assembly GCF_901765095.1 of Microcaecilia unicolor. NCBI lineage: Eukaryota > Metazoa > Chordata > Amphibia > Gymnophiona > Siphonopidae > Microcaecilia > Microcaecilia unicolor. Next base: position 445,711,921 of record NC_044032.1, read on the forward strand.
ATGTGCTGAGACCTGAGAAAACCAAGCTTTAAATCCCATGCTTTCCACTGATACCACTTGTGACCTTGTGCAAGACACTTTTATTTCTGTTGCTTCAGATTCCTACTTAAATTATAAACTCTTTAAGACAGAGGATTACTGTACCTGAATACTAATAATGGTATAAACTGCTTTGAGTTTTAATTAGAAAGGCAGGTCAAAAAATATGTGTTTTATTGTAGAAGAGGTGTGAGTGAAAGAACAGCAGGAAGCATAGTGCTATCCTTTCATTGGAAGAAGAAAATTATAGGAACTAGAGGCAAAGCATGAAAAATTTAGAAGAGCTTGATGAAGCAGAGAGAAAAGAACGTGCTAAGAAAAGGGTCACCTTGCACCAGTAGTTTGACATCTGTTTCTGAAATGTTGTTAAATTAAGATCTTGCATGGATGAAAGGTGATACCATATAAATCCAAATTACTGTTTTTAAATACAGGATAACGACAACAAGTCAAAAACACTGTTTTATTTACAATTTTTTGTTAAGTTTTATCAAATGTGCTGAGTTAACTTTCTTTTATTAATACAATTAAGATTGCAGGGAGTTTCACAGATTTTCTGCTTAGATCTGATTAAAGTATATGTGAGTTTCTTCTTTTCAGCTTACAATTGTTTAAGATTTTAAAAGTCATTCCATGTAACTGTGGCTCTCATACATTGTAGGCATTTGGGTTAATTCTATATGGTGGTGCCTAGTATTAGGTGCTAACAATGCACATTAATGTCAGTATTTTAGTAATTCACCTGCAAAAGATGCAATGTCACCGGCTCTATAGGTTAAGCTAAGGTGCTAAAATAGTACCCTGGCACTTGGGATTTCCTGCCCCCCCCCCCCCCCCCCCCAATTTTTCTGAACTTAATTTTGTGTTGCCAGTGCCCAGACAGCATTTTCCACTTGCCCACCGTGGTTCAGCTCACTGCTATAAGCTTCAGCCGCGCAGTACAGGAAGTTCAGATAAGAGATCTGCAGCCACTACTCCAGGAGGATGAATTACTGAAAGAGATATTCCCATCCCCACCAGTGCTGGCCTTCTGACAGCCACCCAATTTAAAACACAAGCTAGTGAGAAGCAAGCTCTCAGAGACCCAAAAAGAAGAAAATGGCACACATCCTTGCAATATATGCAGCTGCAAACTATGCCAAAACGTTTCACAAGACCCCACAGTCATTCAGAAAGGAAAAATATTCAACATAAAGGAATCCTTCACATGCTCATCTTCCAATGTAGTATATGTCATCCAGTGTAAAAAATGTGACGAAGGATGATATATTGGAGAAACAAGCCAGATGCTGAAGAAGAGATTTAATTTACATATTTTATTATTTTTATTTATTAGGATTTGTTTACCGCCTTTTTGAAGGAATTCACTCAAGGCGGTGTACAGTAAGAATAGATCAAACTTGAGCAGGAGACAATTAGAGCAGTAAAAATATTCGAACAACAATACAAAGTATGGCATGGTATACTACTTGCAATGACAACACAATATGTACTGCAACATTATAATTGGAAGTGAAGGGTAAGGCAAAGTTGTAAGATATAGATGAGTAAGACATAGACATTATATGAAAAATGCCAGTGCCAACCAGGATGTTACCTCTGTGGGACAGCACTTCAGAAAACCAGAACACTGTACTAATGTACTAAAGTTTCCCTTAAGTGTTCTCACCATAAGGTGAGAACACTTAAGGGAAACTTTAAAACAATACAGACCTTTGAAGTCAAAATGATTAAATATTTTGACACCTACCAGACAGGACTTAACAAAGATCTGGGTTTTCTAGCCCATTATAAACCATGAAATTTCACTGCTTTGTCACCCTCTGATCACCATGCATATCTCCCTGTCCCCCATCTTTTCAGCCCTCTCTGTTTCTCACCTAGCCCACCCCTCCCTCATCATTTCAGACCGTTACTGAAATACTTTGATGTTTCACTTATATATGCTGTTACTTATCAAAATTTGCTTATTTCTGATCTGACAAAGAAGGGCTACCCTCAAAAGCTAATCAAAAAATTTATTAAGTTAGTCCAATAAAAAAGGTATCATCTTATTTACTTTTCTATGTTTTATTTTATTCTATTTCTGTTGACTTCTTTTAGAAGTGGACTAACACAGCTACCACATCCCTCTACTCAATGTGGGACTTGAAACTGCAAGCGTACCCAAACTTCCTGTATCACGCAGCTCAAGCTTACACTAGTAAGCTGAACCACTGCAGGAAAGAAGCAACATAAAGGAAACTGATGGCAAGAGAGAGAGAATGAGACTATCAGACTCATTTTCGAAAGAGATGGACATCTATCTTTCGACATAAATCGGAACATGGACATCCATCTACCAGGGACGTCCAAATCTGTATAATCAAAACTCGATTGTGGACGTCTCCAACTGCAGTCCGTCGGAAGGATGTCCAAATCTCAAGGAGGCGTGCTAGGGGTGTGTTCAAGGCGGGACTTGGGCGTTCCTAAGATTTGGACGTCTTTCAGCGATAATAGAACAAGACAAAGACATCCAAGACAAACTTTTTGAGCTAGACCTGTCCAAGACTAAAACTTAGACGTTTTGAGCTAGACCTGTTTTTATAAAAAATAACTGTAGTGGGAATTGAACCCACTTCCCCAGGATCAAAGTCTGCTGCACTAACCACTAGGCAACTCCCCTACTCCACACAAAAGGTGCCCCAAATGACCAGATGACCACTGGAGGGGATCACCTCCCCTTACTCTCCCAAATCACAAAACATTTTTCCAAACAGCACTTTCAAAAGGAAAAGATAGACTTTTTTTTTGTAGAAAATTACGTTTTCTGTTCTGATTTTGGACATTTTACAAAAAATGTCCAAATTTAGACTTAGATATCATATCCAAAAATGCCCTTTCTGTATTTGACTTGCCCAAAGTCTCAAGGAGCAGCAGTGGAAATTGAACCCATATTGCCAGGATCAAAGTCCACCGCACTAAACATTAAGCCACACCTCCTCTGTTTTGGACATCTTGCATTTAGATTTTTTTTTTTTCAAAAATGGACCAAAAACAAGGACATCCAAATCACAGGACTTCCTTGGTATTTTCGAAACAAAAGTGGATGTCCTTCTTTTTTCGAAAATGACCTCCCCGCTTCCGAATTTGGATGTCTTTTTAAAACCTCCAAATTCCAACTTAAATGTTTCTTTCGAAAATGCCCCTCAATGTAAAGCCTGGGGAGGGGAAGGGGGGATATGAGAGAGAGAATACGAGACTGGGTAAAAATTGGGGAGGGGGGATATGAGGGAGAGAATATGACACTGGATAAAGACTGGGGTGTGGGGAAATATTTGAGAGAGAATATACAACTAGGTAAAGATTGGGAAGAGGACATATGAGAGAGAATGAGATTGGGTAAAAGTTGGGGAGGGGGAAATGAGGGAGAGAAAATGAGACTGGGTAAAGGCTGGGGTGTGGGGGAAATGAGAGAGAGAATATGAAACTAGAAGATTGGGGAGGGGGATATGAGAGACAGCGAGTGAGTGAGACTGGGTGAAGGCTGGGAAGAGGGGGACAGAGAGGAGATCCTACATGGCTGGAGCAGGGGGGCAGAGGGTGGGGGAATATGGGGACAGAGAGAGAGAGAGGAAAGGAGATGCTATAGGGCAGATAGAAAGAAGAGATCCTGGATGAGGGAAGGGGGAGAGAGAGGAAATCCTGCATAGTGGGGGCAGAGGGAGAAGAGATGTTACACGGAATGTGGATAAATACACAGGAGATTCTGGATGGGAGGGCAAGAGAGAGGATATACTGTGTCACGTCTGTGGCCGTGACCACCCTCAGCCTTACCTTCTTTCTGGGGGGGCAGCAGCTCTGCTGGCTTCTGTCTGTGTTAGTCTTGTCTCTGTCCTGGTGTGCTGGCTGCTTCCAGCATGAACCTGATTGCTTCACTAGATCTCACCTGTGTGGGCTATGTCTCTCTAGGGAGCCAGCATCTAAGATGGCTGCCACCGGCTCTGTGCCAGCTTCCAAGATGGCTCCTGCTTGTCTTTCCTGTGGGCTCACTTCCTATGTGTGTCAAGCCTCTCTTTGGAGTCTGTGTACTTCCTGCTTCTGCCCTACTGCTGGTGACTCATCAGCGAGAGCCTTCATAAGGAAGGGCTGTGCTTGCAGTCAAGGCCTTTGCATTTCGTATAAGGTCCCTGGTATGCTAGAGTGCTCTGTGCACTGCTACATTGTCCAGTTCTGTGTGATTGCCTAGTGTTTGACTAGTTAGCTTGGGCACAGCCTTGCTTGGTAGCCTGTATACAGTGTAGCTGGGTCACCCATCCAGGACCCAGCCAGGCTTGACCCTGCTTAGCTGCCTCTTCCTCCACACGACTGTTGCCTTCACTCCACAGCAATCTGGCTCCTCTGAGCCTTGGCTCCAGGCCCTGCGAACTCCCAGGACTTCCTCCTTCCTCCGTTCCTTTCACAGAGGCACATTCAAAGCTCAATGTTTATAAGTAAGAGCTTTTATTTTCTTGCTTCAAATCAACAAACACCCTTCACTCCAGGTTGTTTAGGCTAGCAGCCCAGAGCACAATTCAGGTTCAAAAACAGTCCATATAACTTCACTTCACTTTAGCTCAGATTACTTCACTTAGGGAACAGTACAATATCAGAGGGAAAAACCCAATAGCTTGGTAGGTTGCAGCCCAGACCTTTTTAGTATGAAACAGTTTACACAGTCTTTCTTGTACCTTCTTACAGCATGGTTACACAGCTTTATTCCCACCTGGTTCAGGCTGGGGTTTCAATTGTGCCCAGCTCTCTTTCTCTCCCACAGGCTGCACCTGTTTCTTCTTTAGTAGAGATTTCCCCCAGTGCCTTAGCCACTCTCCTCCGGTCTTCCACCAGTCTCTCCAAGGTACAGCTAGCCACCCTCTTACAGCAGCTTTTTGGGTTTGAGCCAGGGCTCCAATCTCCATCTGTTCCTCCCCTAGCCCTTCAGTAATCTCCATTTTATCCTCCTCTCCAACTTCCCCCGCCCCCAATCTCTCCAGCTGGCCCTCATCACCTTCCTCAGAGACCATTTCCCAATCTTATATCTCCTCCCCTAACTCTTGCACAGCCAGGTGGGGAAGAGAAGGATTCTGGGACTGGTAGTTCCTCCCCTTCTTCCTTAACCCAGCCAACCTCTCTGCCTCCGGTAGCCCAGCTTTCTGGATGTGGGTGTTGTGCACATGAAATCTGCCCTGTTGGGATTCCCCGGCTCCCTGTACCCCCTTTCTTCGTACCTTCCCGGATCCCCTTTCACCTGCACTCTCACAACAGCTTACTAGTTCTTCTGTGTTTGCTCTGTGTGAGTTCCTAGTGTTTGCCTAGTTAGCTTGGGTACTGCTCTGCTTGTTAGCTTGTGTACAGCTTCTAGGTCTCCTGAGTTTAGCCTCTGGTTTTCCTCGGTGGGGTTTCCTTGGTTTCTGGAGCTTCAGCCCTAGTCTTGTCCTTTGCCAGTTCTCCTTGTTACTGGAGCTCCAGCCCTAGTCTTGCTATTGGTTCTGACCCTTGCTTGTACCTATCTACTGCTCTGTTGGCCGCCTGCCCAGAGACTCCTGCTTTGAACCTGACCACGCCTGTCTCTGCCTATTGCCTATATTCAGTTATTCTCTGCTAGCCACCTGTCTCTGCCTATTGCCTGTACTCAGATCTTTTCTGCCAGTCACCTGTCTCGGACTATTGCCAAAACCCAGACATTCCCTGCCTGCCTGTCTCACGTTAGCCTAGGTACCTGGGAGCACTGCTGGATCCTGACTCCGGTTGTTCCTGTTGCTGGTTCCAGTTCTGGTTTTCCTGTAAGCCCTACCGGCTGCTCGAACCTGAGGGCTCAACCCTCGGGGAAAGGCAGCTAAGCGTAGGTGAAGCCTACTCCAGTGTGTTCCGGTCCGGTGCGTTCCAGTCCCGAGTGTTCCAGTGCAGGACTCCAGTCCGGGGTTCCAGTCCAGCCTTGTCTCTTCTCTGCTCCGAAGGTGATCTTGCCTGCCACTGCCGCTCCTCGACCGTGGTCCAAGGACTCACGTACCCCGGGTTCACGGGGAAGAAGCCTGACAGAATGCCAAGGTCCTCGAGAACACGACATACTGCATGACTGCTAGCACCAGTAATGGTGTGCGCTGGGGGTGGAACTATTGCCGGCACTTGTGTTGGGCCGGCCGTAGTTCTAGGTTGCCATGTGGCAACCCTTTAATAAAAAGGCCCCTATGAGAAGATAGGAAAATAGTAACCAGAGACTGTGACCTACCCACTAGAAAATTTAAATGGCCACAGAACAAATGTAGAAAATAGAATTTTATTTTTAACTTAGGGTGAAATAATATGGAAGCTGTGTTAGTCCACATTAACAGAAATAAAAGAGATACCTTTTTATTGGACAAAATACATTTTTTACTAGATTTTGGAAGCCAAAAAACCTCGGGTAAGTAAATTATCTTGACCTGAGGAAGGAGGCTTTGGTTTCCAAAAGCTGGTCAAAAAATGTATTAAATTAAACCAATAAAAAGGTATCACCTTATTTTCTATTTTAGTTTTATTTGTATATATTAATTTGTGCTTACTTATCCCATTCTTGGTGAGTCTGCCTGTGTTCTGCATTTGTGAAAGAGGCCAGTTATTCTGATAGCATTGAATGTCTGTATGGAATCAATGTGTACTAATTCAGTTTGTCTAGTAGGTATATCAATGTTCTAGTACCCACTCATATGTTTCCTATGTAGGCTCTTCTTGTGTGACTCCTGGAAATAAGTGATATGATGGTATGGGAGATTTGCTTTATAGGTCACGCTTGACTTTAAGGTTTAGTATTATTTCACAATATGCCTCTCACTAGATTTTGGATTTAGATTTAGCTCGTCATTCTCAATTGTAGCTCAATATGACTTACATTCAGGAACACTAGTTTTTTTCCTGGAGGGCTTATCATTGACGTTTGCACCTGAGGCAATGGGGGATTAGGGGGTCCTTTTGCTAACCTGAGTAGACGCCTACGTGCTCCCAACATGTGCCAATTTGGAATTACTGCCCGGCTACTGTGTGACCCAGGCAGTAATTTCATTTTTTACGCACATCCACTACGCGCATCAGAAAATATTTTTTTATTTTGTGGCAGTAATCGGCATTGTATGTGCATTGATCATTACCACCCGGTTAACACGTGAGACATTAATGCTAAGTGAATGGGTGGTGGTAAGGTCTCAGACCCAAAATGGATGCGCGCCAGTTTTTATTTTGCCGCCCGTCCATTTTCGGAAAAAAAGGCCTTTTTTACAGGCGCACTGAAAAATGGATCTGCGTGTGTCCAAAAGATGCACCTACACTAGCACAGGCCATTTTTCAATGCACCTTAGTAAAAGGGCCCTTAAGTGACTTGTCTAAGATCTCAAGGAGCAGCAATTGGATTTGAACCCTGGTTTCCCTGGTTCTCAGCTCACTGTTCTAATCATTATGTGCAGCTAATACAGAATCCTTTCTGAGAAGTTCTGAGAGAAGAGGACATTTCCCTGGTAAGTGAACACTATTTTGCTTTGTGTTTTGGGAACTTGAAGATTGGGGTTTAAAGGAGGAATTGTAGGTTAGTGATAGGCAAAATAAAAATATAAAAAGCAAATTTTATCAACTAATCTCCATAGTCTTTTCCACTTAGTTTTAAAAACTTTGTACCACGGCATTAACAGATAGAATCTAGCAGGCACTGCAGGATCTAGTTTAGTCTGTAAACTGCTTAGGTCTAAGCAGTACATAAATACGTAAATGAATGAATTGATATGATTTTTATACTCACATCCCCCACCGCCACAACCCAGACCTCCTCCCCTTCCCTTCCCTTCCCTTCCCTCCCTACCAGGTTAGCTCAATCCCATCCCTCTAGCATGAGTGGTTTTGAACTATACAAGCCAGACACCAGCACCTCCTAGCTGCTAACCTCACAAAGTAAGTTGCATCTTTCCACAGCCTTGACCTGTGGCAAATTCATGAATGAAAATTTGTCACAGTTCAAAAAGGTTCAAGCTCTGTGACTGAGCAGAAAAACACCACCACCACCCTAAGATAAATAACCCCATGCAATCCACTGGGGCCTTTTTAAAAGTGTCTTTTGCACTATTCACAGTTTCTTCTATCCCTTTTCTTTGACTTTGCAATAGTTAAGAGTGTCAAATTCACCAATGTCATTGCATTGGAAAAATATTGATTTAAGCAGGCTGTCCAGAGGGGGAGTGATAGGCACTTTGCATAATTTCCATATATTTTTGCATAATTTCCATATATTTCCAGACACACCTTTAAGCAGATTGAAAAAGGGAATTTTCAGACAGATAACTCATGTAAATCTCTATTTACCTTGATATATGGCTCTGAACATCAATCTCTTTGATAAGCAATAGAGAGCAATATAAATTACACTTCTCACTAGAGGAAGATTCACCTGCTTTAAAAAATTATTACCCAGATGGATTTTGGAAATTCATCACTTATCACTGGAATTGAGCTTTGAAGAATTGATCTACTTTTTGGGATCTGCTGGGGACTTGTGACCTGAACTGGTCATTGTCAGAGACAGGATGCTGAGCTCAGAGGACCCTTGGTTTGACTCAGCGTGGCTTGCCTTATGTTTTCATGTTTTTTATTTTTTATTTTATTTTATTTGTTACATTTGTATCCCACATTTTCCCACACATTTGCAGGCTCAATGTGGCTTACATAATACCGTGAAGGCATTCGCCAAGTCCGGCATGGGAATAGTACAAAATGTTATAGTGGGATAGGGAAGATAAGATTCAATCAAGTTGGCTTTGAGGTAAAAGGGTTTGTCAATGTTCAATACGATCTTTGATAGTGAAGTGTTGCAGGGTTGAGTCACCTAAGTTGGGTCATTCGGATATGCCTTTCCGAATAGGTGAGTCTTTAATAATTTTCTGAATTTTAGGTGATCATAAGTTGTTTTCACCACTTGTGGCAGTACGTTCCACAGGCGCGTGCTTATGGAAGAGAAGTTGGACGCATGGGTTGTCTTGTATTTTAGTCCTTTGCAATTAGGGTAGTGGAGATTCTATGCTTTGCTGTCTTTTTTATCATCTGTCTTTTCCTTCTCTTCTTCTAGCACTCCTACAAACTTTGCTACTAGGTCCTTTCCAGTTGCCAGAGGTAAGGAAGCTGAAAGCAGTAAAACTAATTGAGCTTTGCATGGTTCCAGACATGAGATGGAGGAGTGAGATAAGACCAGTGCAATCAAAGCATCAGACAGAGCAGCCAAACTGAACCCTCTTAACCCTGCCATCCAGGCAGACCTATAATTTGACTTTCTTTCTTTGATGCTGTGTAACTGCCTCCAGTGATCATCAGAAAAAAGGAACCTCTGTTAATGCACATGGAGGATTTGAACAGAAAAATAAACATTTACCCCGAATTCTATAGATCGCACCTTGATTTCCGTGCAGAATCCAAGTGTATTCCATAACAATGCACATAACTTAATTAGTTAACAAGCTAATCAGCACTGATAATTGGATGTTAACAAGCACTAACTGGCATTAATTAGAATTTACGCACACTACTTGCTAAGCGTAGTCTGTAATGTGGTGCGTGTAAATTCTAAGTCACATAGGTGAAAAGTGGGCATGGTTATGGGCAGGTTGTGGCCATTTTTTAAATCTATGTACATTGTTATGGAATACACCTGGTCTGCCCCTAATTGGGCATCAGGATTTACACCAGGTTTTAGTTGGCATTATTGACCATGACTACATTTAGTCTTACAGAGCAGCACTTGGCGCATTCTATAACATATGCCCAAATTAAAGCATACTTTCTAGAATACACTTGGATTTCTGTGCGGAAATCGAGGTGCGATATATAGAATGTAGCCCTTGTGGGCAATTCTACGCAGACCTGCCTCCAAGCATAGGTGACCTGTTGTAAAATTGCCCTCTTACTGCTGAAGCAGAGCTGAAGTTTGCAGCTCATGATAATCTGTTAAAAGAAAATGATGTGAGAGGGTTTTTTAAATTATATATTTGCCAATGTATATCTAATTTAACTTGAATTAGGAATCTAAAAAAATGTGTAGCTATATTATAATACTAATTACAAAGAAACCATTCAAAAAAGAAGCAAATAAAAAATTACATTTCACAACCCTCAGCATGGAGTTAAGACTGCCAAGCCCGAAAGCACATAGAGGAAGCATATAAAAAGAAAATCAAAATAGGACAACTAAACCAAGGAGCACAACTTCACCCCAAACTTCAAGAACTTTCAAATCCTCGTACAGTCATTCAGCTCCGGTCTCTTGGATCAAATTCTGTTCAAAAGAACATCACAACTGAAAAGGGTAAAAAAAAACCCACCTCAAATTGGCCAATTTTAGTAAAATATTTACAAGGAAATTTGAAAAGAAATGATGCACCAAGAGATAAAGCCACATGACACAAAGCTAAACCTCATTTTACAATCCTGTATCACCCATACTTTTTGACCCACAAATACTGTATTTTTACTCCTCGAGTGAAATAGGAAGTTGCATCAGAGGAGGTGGGACACACCAGAGGAACAGCTTGAATGCTGGCAAATGGTAATTGATGTTGTTGACATGAAGAACAGAGTCTCTGTCCTTGGAAAAACAAAAGTAACCAGAGGCATTGTTCTTCTACTGTCTTCTCTAAAGGATTCCTCAAGGAGCCCAGATACTTTAAGACTGTTCATAGAGACATTCTCGCCTTGTACACCCTCTTCTGGTTTAGGCACCCATCTCCCCAAAAGGAAAATATAGATCTTACTAACTGGGTAATAAACCTCTTCTTATACTCCCAAAAAATCAAAAGACACTTTTTTTTAAAAAGTTCCAGATAAGGTACTAAAGAAATTATAGAAAAATTCAAAACCTTCTAATTGAGGGCTGTTACTAAATTTTCTAAATTTTTCTGTCTCTTGTTTACCAATGATTTCCTTGAATAACACCCACTTGCACTAAAGCCATTTGCACCAATTTTTGTTCAATAGCTGCAGTCTTGGTATGGTGTCCTTGCAGAATGTTGGCCTGAGACAATCCTTAATTTTGTTAAAAACCTTAACCAAAGCTGTCATTGATTTATCAAAGGAGTCTAGTACTGTCCATGCTATCTCAAGGATAATTGCTGGATGGATAGTAAGGATGGAGTTGAGTAAAATAAAGATTCCACATGACACAGATAGCAACATGGAATCATTATGGATAGAAGTTCCATATGTGAAGGGAAGAAATATTCTTATAGGGCTGTACTACCGTCCACAGGGACAGAACGAACAGACAGATGAAGAAATGTTTACAGAGATTAGGAAAGCTGGCAAATTGGGCAACGCTATAATAGTGGGTGATTTAAATTACCCCTATATTGACTGGATAACTGTTACATTACGGAGTGCCAGGGAGAAAAAATTCTAGATATAATAAATGACTGCTTCTTGGAGCAGTTGCTCCAAAAACCAACAAGAGGGGGAGCCATTTTGGATCTGGTTCTTGGTAGCATGCAGGGCATAGTGTGAGGTGTTGTGTCCCCTGGGAAACAGTGATTATAGCATGATCAAGTTTGAGCTACTATCTGGGATGAACCCACAAAGGAAATCTACTGTAACTGCATTTAATTTTCGAAAGTGTGACTATAATAAAATGAGGAAAATGGTTAAAAAGAAACTATAAGGATCAGCTGCAAAAGTTAGGACACTAAATCAGGCATGGACGTTATTCAGAAATACCATCTTGGAAGCTCAGTCCAGATGCATTCCACGTATTTGCAAAGGTGAAAAGAAGAGAAAAAGTCAGCCAGCATGGTTAAAAGGTGAAGTAAAAGGGACCATTACAGCCACAAGATTGTCCTTCAAAGAATGGAAAAAGGACCAAATGAAGAAAATAAGAAGCAACCTAAGTCTGACAAGTCAGATGCAAAGCATTAATAAAGAAGGCTAAAAGAGAATATGAAGAGAAACTTGCACAGAGGCTAAAACTCACAGTAACAACTTTTTCAGATACATCAGAAAGCCTGTGAGGGAATCCGTGGAACCATTAGATCACTGACCCAGTATGGATACTCTTATGTTCTTATGTCCAACCATTAGCATAAAGCCCTTCTCCTACTGTCTCCAGGGGACTGAGCACTTCTCCACCCAGTGCAACCGCTTCATGAACTGCTATTATCACTGGCATCTCCCTCCTTCCTCCATAGCTCTCTAATGGCTGTCCATAATGATTCTTAGTGCTGTACTGCAAAACCTCCTGTTGTGTCAGGGCTTGTGGGCACTCTATCACAGAATCAAAATGGCTCCTCTTGCCCAACTGATCTTTGCTCACTCAGCCTCCAGGAAACACCCATTGTGTACCAGCATAGTCCTCATATCTGAATTCAAGACACTTCTAGCCATGAAGGATCCTCCATTTTCTCCTGGATAGCAGGTGAGCCACTGGTGGATATAGATCATGGGTGCTCAGTCATTGCCCTCTGCCACTAAGAAATGATTTGTGAAGGACTGGAGGATATATGCCTTACTTTCCATTAGAAAATAGAAATAAATTCAGTAGAAGAAATTTCTAAGTAGAATGACAGTGCTACCTGAACATCTAAGCCAGTTCTTTATACAGCAAACATCTTGATATCTTGATCCATTCACTGATAAGAAGTTTGTCGAATCAAATTCAGATTTCTTTAGTGCAATCTAACTTGATTAAAGATATTTATTCATTGAGATGGGAGGTGGATTCTCTTGAGGACAGTGTGCAGAACATCTTCATATACTTAATTTCTCCTATATGAAATTTGTAGCACTTCCCTCAGGTTAGGAAGATATATTTGCTGCCAAGAGGGAGGGGAGGGACAGGCATTATTATTCTTATTATTAACATTTGTATAGCGCTACCAGATGCACGCAGCGCTGAACACCTGACACAGAGAGACAGTCCCTGCTCGATAGAGCTTACAATCAAAAATAAAAACTATTGTATTTATGCCACAGTTTGTTGAGACTTTTCCCCTTATCTTATATAGACACTTTTTCACTGCAGGTGTGTGTTTTGAGACTATCAACGTTAGTAAGCAGTAGAACCGATCTGTGTGGCAGAAGAAATACAGTGGTCTCTCCCTGACTTGCTTGCCCAGGTGGAGACCTGGTAGAGAAGGGTGTTCTTATCTGTAGGGAGTCAGTGTCCCTATTTCCCAGCTTTCCTACAGGGTGTGATGTATATGGAATGATCTTGGTCATCACTTAATATGTGTAAGTAAATAGCAAGTGACACTCCCGGGTAGTTCAAAGATCAAGTGAGTTGAAATCCCTTGAGCACTTTTAAACCGTAAATTATAGTCATGGACAAAAAAAAACCCATTTTGTCTTATTTTTTTTCTTTTTTATATTGAATTCACTATTCAAACAAAAACAGTAAATGAAAAAAGAACTTTCTATATCAAACATCCTGTTTCCTGTTTTTGTTTGAATAGCGAATTCAATATAAAAAAGACAAAATAAAACAAAATGGGGTTTTTTTGTCAATGATGACTTTTTACTGTGTGCAATTAACTATTGTGTTTATGCCACAGTTTGTTGAGACTTTTCCCCTTATCTTATATAGACACTTTTTCACTGCAGGTGTGTTTTTTAAATGTTATCTCAGCCAGGGCAGGCGTGGATAAACATGTCCTGCTGCAGTATGTGCAGCCTGTGTCACTTCATGTGTGTGTTTGTGTGTGTGACACTAAGAAGTTAGTTACCTCTTCCATTAAAGGCCTGGTTGAAGAGCCAAGCTTTCACCTGCTTCCTGAAGTAGAGGTGGAGGGGCATAATCGAATGCAAACGCCCATCTCCATGGACGTCTATGTCCGAAAACGGGTACGTGAAGAAGTGGGACAGACCGTATTTTTGAAAAAAATGGGCGTCCATCTTTTGTTTCGAAAATACGGTTTGGACGGACCAAATGCCATGGATTTGGTCCTTTCTGAGCTGGGCGGGTTTTTTTTTTGTTTTTTGTTTTTTGCGATAATGGAAAATAAAAACGTCCAGCTCAGAAACGTTCTAATCCAAGTCATTTGGTCATGGGAGGGACAAATGTACAACACTGCCATAGCTCTTAGGGGTGAAGGGGGCAACTACATGTGGGTACAGCGGGTTTCAGAGGCCTCCCATTTACCACCACAAGTGTTACAGGTGGGGGGGGGGGGGGGGGATGGGCCTGGGTCTGCTTGCCTGAAGTGCACTGCAGTACCCACTAAAAGTGCTCCAGGGACAGGAGTTGTTGCTGCTGTATAACCTTGGCACACCAGTTCACACCTGAAGACTAATCTCGCTGAAAACGTCCTTTATTTGAATAAACACCTTTACTCACAGTTAACTGCAGATCAGAGGTTGTGCCCCACTGGCAACGAGTCTCGCTGGTACTGAGATTAGCAGTAGGTCCGAGCTGGCAGAATGGTGTACAATGACCTCTTTCAGCAACATTCAAGGTAAGAACTAAGTGCTATAACATAGCTAACACATGAACAGGATCTAAAACTGGCTTACAAAAATGGCCACTACCTCATGGACTACCGGAAACAAAACAGGGCACCCTCTGACCCAGTAAGCAGAGGGAAAAGCACCATGGGAGTAGAGCCTACCAACTACCAACATCGTGAGCATTTAACACAAGCTAGTGGAATCACGGAGCCCAATACCCTACACCCACATAACAGAAAAGGTGTCACACTCACCCGAGAGCCACATCAGAACCAGGGAAAGGCTGTCACAGGATAGAACACATTCTGCTGTCATGGAGGTGGGTACGGCATTTGAGGCTGGCATAGAGGCTGGAAAAAAGTTTTTAAAGTGTTTTTTTTTTTTGGTGGGAGGAGGTTAGTGACCACTGGGAGAGTCCGGGGAGGTCATCCCCAATTCCCTCCAGTGGTCATCTGGGCAGTTGGGGCACTTTTTTGGGACTTGTTCGTGAAAAAAAAGGGTCCAAAAAAAGTGACCCAAAATCGCTGTAAAAATGCCTTTTTTTCGATTATCAGCTAAAGACGCCCATCTCTCCTCGGCTGATAACCACACCCCAGTTCTGCCTTCACCACACCTCCGACACGTCCCCATCAACTTTATTCATTCCTGCGATGGAGGGCAGTTGAAGATGCCCAAAATCGGCTTTCAATTATACCAATTTGGGCGCCCGCGAGAGAAAGACGTCCATCTCCCGATTTAGATCAGAATATGGGCGTTTTTCTCTTTCGATTATAAGGTAGATAATCTGCACTGTGAATAAGGACATATCAAATAAAACTCTCTTCTTGATGAAAAATATAAAGAATCTTTCCAATAGAGAAATGCAAGAAGGTATATCTTCAATTCCATTCATCCCAAGAAAGAACTGATATGTCCACAGTGTAGTGCAAGACCTGCTGCTCAAAGAGAAAAACTCCATGCTGTGAAAAAGTCAAATATGTCCAGTTCAAATGTATTTATTTATTTATTTATGGCATTTACATTATCCCAAACAAGTTTGAGTTCAATGTGGCTTACAATAAACAGTATTGAATACATAACAAAGAGTAATGAATAAGAAAGTAATTTGTTGTAAGGATCCAATTTTACAATACAGTATCATAAACATACTAGGATAGCTATAGATATTTAACATTTAGAAAATCTATTATGAATGAGAAATTATAAGTGAAGCAAAAAGAAAGTTAGTGATAAATAGAGTAACATTAAAATTGATGTAATTGAACTATGTGTTAATAACACCTGTTTAGTTTTGTGAGAGAATTTGCTGAAGAACAAATCTTTCATGATTAAATGATTGGTTTAATCATGAAAGACTAAAATTCTTCAGCAAATTATGTCACAAAACTAAAAAGGTGTTATTAACACATATTTCAATTACATCAATTACAGTATTCAAAGACTAAGACAGAAAGGTCTTCAAAAATGACAAGAACATTCTCAGATAAGTATAGTAACTAGACATTTAAATCCTGTTCTAAATCCTGTTCTTAGAAATTGTTCTTATAAGCTCAATCAGTTTAAGATACTTTAAATTGTGTTTCACCTTTTTGTTTTTCAGGTTTTTCAGTGATCCTTCTCCTGTCCACAGGATTCTAACCAGGTAAGTACTGTTTCTATGTTTGCATGTATTTATCTTTCTTTCTCTGTTTCAGCATTGTTGTTGTCTTTATATTTCATTTCTATATCCATGTGCACTCTTTTATTCAATTACTGAGTCACTTTCCTCAAGTTGTTTCTCTTCCCAGATGCTCTCTTGAATGTCTTCTCCTTGCAATGACAGTCATCATCCCCAGGTAAGAAAGGACATCTTCTTTTGATTATTTTGTGCCCTTCTCCATAACTTTAATAATTAAATAAGAGGATCTGTCTCTCTAATGAGTGCAAGCGTTTCGGTGTGTCTTTCTTCTGCACACTTTTGTTGGCTTTTCTAGTTAAAATAAACAGGTAATTATGGAATTTCTAACTATCCCCCCCCCCCCCCCAAAACAAAACATTCACCACGGCATTCACACTTTCTCAATTACACTTCAAAGTGTGTTTGTCAGATCTATAGCTAGTTTAAATGTTAGTATCAAAGTATATTTATGTGCATAGTTTACAGTATTTTGTAAGTTAAGTATGCAAATGTTGGCCCTGCCTATGCTCCGCCCATGTCCCCTCCCCTCTGAACATCCCCCTTACAATTACAACCTGATCTATTTGAGCGCATAATTACTGAATAGTAGTTGGGCATGCATCTGCCATTTATGTGCATAAGTACAAATGGCAGTATTATATATATTTATTGTGCAAATGGCACTTAAATGTTGGCGAACTGTAAAAGAATGAGGGGACGAGAGATGAAAATCAGCACTAAGCTCTTTAAATCTGCCCCTGCTGCCACCCACTTTTTAATCTCCTAAATTTAGGAGTTCAATGACATTTTGAGGATAATTTTAAGTATGCAGCCCTAGTAAATTTTAAAAGAGGTATCCCTGATTATCTTTCCTGTTTGACTATTCCTTACTGCCACTCTAGGACCCTTCGGTCTGTTAATGAACATCACCTGGTTTTACCCAGCCCAAGATTAGCCTATCTGGAATCTACACAATGCAGTGTTTTTTCTTCTTCTCCCCGCACACCTAGAATATTCTCCCCCCTTTCTCTCTGTGGCAAGACATCTTTTAAGAATTTTAAGACCAAATTAAAAACTTGGTTTTTTAAACAGACGTTCAGAGAGTCTGTCTGACTACAGACATCAGCTAACCTATCCTGCCTTTTACACACTTTTGATTCATACACCCTTCCCACCCTTACCTATCATATCCTTGTTTTTTTCCCCTTCCCTCCATTTTTGACTCGGTGTGATTGTTATGCTTTCCTATCTTATAATGGAGTTGTTTTCTTACCTATCTTTGTTTTTGCCTGTACACCGCTCTGCTTTGCTAGTCAGTTAGAGCAGTATAGAAAGTTCTAGAAATAAATAAGGGGCCCTTTTACTAAGTCGTGTAAGCGTCTACGTGCGCCAAAATGGAGTTACCACTCAGTTACCACATGGCTGTTGCGGTAATTTCATTTTTGGCGTGCGTACAATACGTGCAGTCAAAAAATTTTATTTTTTTTCGGACTTGCATGTCAGATGCGCGCCAAGTGGCATTTGATGCATGTAGGTCATTCCCACCTGGTTACCGTGTGAGACTTTACCACTAGGTCAATAGCTGGCGGTAAGGTCGCAGACCCAAAATGGATGTGTGACAATTTTGATTTTGCCGCACATTCATTTTCGGCAAAAATTTTAAAAAAGGGCTTTTTTACAGGCATGCTGAAAAATGGATTGGTGCAGGCCTAAAACCCACGCCTATACTACCACAAGCCATTTTTCAACGCACCATAGTAAAAGGACCCCTAAATAAATAAACTCTCAAAGGGGTCCTTTTAATCTAGTGCGCTAATGGACACTAGCATGCACTAAATGCTGGGCGTCCTATTTTATACCTATTGGCCACATGGCACTTCACGCACACTAAAGTCTGTTAGCATGTGCTAAGCTTTTACTAAAAGGACCCCAAAGTTAAGAACACAAATCTTTTAAATAACAGAACATAACCATCCGATTTTATAAAGGTTGACAAAAATTACAAGCATAAATTTAGACACATTCCCTGTTTGTGCACACAATTTAATTGAATAACTAGCCAATTAGTGCCAACAATTGGCTTTTTAACAAGCAGTTATTGGTACTAATTAGATTTAATTGGAACCAACACACGTAATGTTAGGTGTGGGATCCACGCCTAAAATTTACATGCAGTCTAAAAAGGGGTGCAGAAATGGGAGGGTCATGGGTATTTTGTGTGGAACAGGGGCTTGGCTTCAAGTTACGAGTGTGATTACAGAATAATGGTGTTCCATGGTAAATTTAGGTACGGGCATTTGCACCACATCTTCAATTGTGCAAATGGCCGTGCCTAAATTTATGCACAACTGTCCACTTAAGTGTATATTCTATAAACCATGCCGAACTTTAGACATGGCTTATAGAATACCGTTTATACGGGTCTTTTTTGTGCCGATTTTTTAGACACTATATTTAGAATCTAGCCCTAAGTGTTTATCCTATATCTTTTTGAACTCCATCATTGTTTTGTATCCATCACTATCTATGAAAGAGCATTCCAGGCATCCACTATCTTTTCCATGTAGTCTTGATGTTATTCCTTCCTTGTAGCTCCATATCATACCCACTAGTTGTACAGCTTGCTTTCCTTGTGTAGTAATACCTTTCAAGTATTGATTTATGTAGTAGGATGTTTTTCCTTCATAGCTTCTTTCCATGATAAATGAAAAGTAGGTACACAAGCTAAACTACTTATTATGATGCTGAAATACAGATTATCTTTGTGACTGACCCAATGTGTGTTGTGGTTGTGAATATGTACTTTGTATCTGGAATGGGTACATTTTTTATTTTTTTTCAGATTATTATTCATCCAGCTACAAGGATAGATTGCATTGTGACTTGATGTTGTACTCTGACATGGAAGAAAGGAAAATTCCAGAAGATACCATGGAAGACCTGGATAGTGTTACCCAACAGAATTCTGGATATTCATATCATTCCTTGGAAAGTGTAAAAAGTTATCATTCGAGAAAATTCAAATATGTTGAGATAGTCCCTCTTCAGAGCACAAAAAGCCAGTAGCAGAATGTGGTCCAGGAGAATCGATGGCTTAAGAGAAGGAGAATTGCCAATGTAGACACTGCAGAATGACAAAAGTTTGAGAAAATAAGAGAGGAGACAGACTAAGACAAACATTTGTGAGAAGGTGGCAAAAGAATTTTTAAAAAAGGAGAAAAGAGAAAGAGTGAAAAGCTAAAACAATCTCATGTAAACTATTCCTTCCCATCATACCAGAATAAAATTAGCAAAACACTGTGGCTGACCAAGAAATAGAATACATAGAATACAAGCTGAGGCAAAGGCTGGAACCTAAGCCAAAATAAACTGCTCCTGAACAAGCCCTACATCCTCCTATTTCACTGGCATTGTATGAAGCTCCTTTTAAAATGTTGTTTGGAACAATTTCACTACATAATCAGAGCTGGGAGAGCTACGCCCTCCTTTCCGCAGCTCTGACAGCTCGTAAATAAGATGGAGAGGCTCTTGCTCTCTATCTTATGGTGAACCTGGGGACATCCTGACAAGATCTTTCTATCATGTCCCATCAGGCTGATTTTTTTCCCTGTCCTGCACGGGCTAGTATTCACAGAAGCATGCTGGGTAATGCCAACTCTAGCTTTTCAAGACAATATTAATCAAAGTGAGTGGTGGAAGGCCTGTAAGGCAACAGGTACAGCAAGTGATGTGTCAGAGATCTCATCCTCTTGCATTGGTTTGGCAAAAGTGAGTGAAAGCAGAGCATTTGTTTCTGACTCTGGTCACTTGTAAGAAATACTAATATATTGTAAAGTCCTAACATAGCTCATTTCATCAATGCAGGTTCTTTATATAACCATTTATTCATGGTGTCCTGACAGTCTAAGGAGGTGCGAGGGAGTGAGTGGTATAGTGGCAGGTGTACATGGAAACACTCCCTTACTGAGGTTGCAGTTCAGCCACCTTAGGGCAGGTGGCGCTAACTCTACCATGTCAGAGGCAGAAGCAGAGCTAATGAGCAGGGAGTAAAAGCCTTCTGGCAGAACAGCAGACCTTACAATCATCATTAGTAGTAGTATCCTCAATAAACACAACAACCATAGTTCAAAACATTTCAGTAGCATAATTTCCTTCTGTTGCACATGCCATCTAAATAAACCTTCAGTACACATTTTTTAAAAATTGTTTTTTTTCACCCTATTACACTCTCATCTGACTGACCTAGTCAGGAAAAAAAAACAATCTTCTAACTGTTGTCATTGTTGTGCAGGTAAGATTTTGTTATACCGGGACTTCTATTCTACCTTTACCTCTGCAGTTCAAGGTTGGATCACAACAAAAGAAGCCAGATCAAAAATCTGGGAATTACAATATTGGTAATAAGTGATGAGTAATTAGCGCTAAACAAAACACAGCCAAGGGAGTCTTATTAATTACAATCTGAGGACGCAGGACCAATTTGTCAAAATAAAAAAGATTTCAATTTTTTTCTGAAAGTTAAATAGCGCCAACAAGTTCTTAGTATCGGTAAGGAATTCCATTGTGTGGCCACATGATATTGTAAAGAAGAAGAGAAATATTTTTGTGTTTGTTTGTTTGTTGCATTTATACCTATATTGCATTAAATTAGGACACTTCGGCTATTTCTTGGTAGGAATGTACTTCATACATTGCTTCACGCTCCTATCACAGGTTATCTCATTTATTGTAATTCACTCTGTAATAATATTTAGAAATCTTCATTTCAGTGATTACAGTTAATACAGAATGCTTCTATTCCTCTCTTCCACAATGCTAAAGCATCTGACCATATTCTACCAGATTCTATATATGGCACCTCAAATTCCACGCAGAAATCAAAGCGCATTCTATAACAATGCATATAACTTAATTGTTAACAAGCAATTATCAGCACTAATGTGCATTAATTGAATATGCTATAAATTCTAAGTTGTATAGTTGAAAAGAGGGTGTGGCCTTGGGTGGGGCATGGGCATTTCTAAAATCTATGTAGGAATACACCCAATATGCGCATAATTTAGGCATCGGGATTCACATCAAGTAAAGCGTGGCCTAAGTGGGCACAACCAAATTTGGTCACATGGCAAGACACTCAGTGTATTCTATAAACCATGGGGAAATTTGTCTATTCTATAAAATGTCAGCATACTTTAGAGATTATGCCTAGACATAATTTTTTTCCACGCAGATATATAGAATCTAGCCCATTATGCCTCTGTCTCCTATCATTGACTCCTTTTATATTCCTGTTCCCCTATTAGAAATTCCTTTCTCAAATAATACTTATGCTTAGAGACCTCTTTACCCAAATTTAAGGCTGCCTTTAAGGTACCAGTAGATTATTCTGAACAAGTATTTGGTTGCTGATGGGTCGGGCTGATGGATCCTATTTTCCCTTCGGTTAATTTTCTTTTTCAGTTTTCCTTCTGTGTTTTTTTTTCTATCTTCTATTCCGTTTTCATTTTTCTCTGCTCCTCCATTATTTTATTTTATTTTATCTTATATTTCTATTTGATTCTGCATCGCATTATTATTTGTTGAATTATGGTACATCAAAACTGGCAATAAATATAAACATAAACAAACCTGTGAACAAGACGGTCTACCCAACAGGGTCAGATATACCGAAGGACTATTTCCATTTAAGATACTTTTTCAATAATGGCCTAACTTTTCAGTCCATTCAACTGGGCAATTTTCAACTGCAAGGTACCTACTTACATTATGTTTGAATATTTGCTTGCAAGTTATGTACCAGGCCCTTCATGGTGGTGCATTGTACAGAGTCTTTAGTAATGTGTGTTTATTAACCCATTTCTTTCCCCATGTTACCAGCCATGTGGCCATGTTTTGCACCAGCTGCAATCTCCTCAGAGTGGTCTTAATTAGTCTCAAAAATAAGAAGTTGTGGCATGGACCTACCATCTCTATTTGCTGGTGTAAATAGACTGTCTAGTTTTCTTTTTATGTTTATTATTGTAGCAACAAAAAATACAAAAGGGTAAAGGGTTATGGATTTGATATACTGCATTTCTGTGATACAAACAAAGCAGATTTACAGGTATAAAACAGCATCAAAAAGGTTACAAATGCAGTTGTAAAATGATATCAAAGTAACTCCCCAGAAAATTAATCGTATTCATATTAGCAGATTACTAAAGTGACCATATTAAAAACAAACAGTTCTGCTCTGTAAGAAAGAGGAAAAGCATATAACTCTATGCCACATATGGAGGGGCAGTTTCAATATGATGTCTAAATACAATTTTAGATGTTTTGCTGAAAATGTACAAAAATCGAGCGGCAAACGTAGCGATTTTTGAACCAGAAAAATGTCTCTTTCTGTTTTGAAAGTGGCTATTTGCTAGATGGTTTTGTGCTCAATGCTTCTGTCTTTTTGGACCATTTTTGGGGTCCAGCATTCATAGTAGACTGGTCACACAGACATCCCAGCAGAGCAGTGGGGCACTCTAAGGAGCACTGCAGTGGACTTCACACAAAAGGTCCCAGGTACACATCCCACCATTACCCCCTTATATTGTATGGTGAGTCCTCCTAGCCCCACCAAAAACCTACTGTACACCACTACAATAGCCCTTATGACTGCAGGCATCATCTATTTGTGGGTACAGTAGGGGGGTTGAGGGGGGGGGGGAGTTGGACAGCTCACACTTTTCTCCACAAGTCTAATAGTTAGAGTGGGGTTTGGGCCTAGGTCCCCTTCTCTGCACCAACCAGTAGGCTACTTCAGAGACCTGCTTGCTGTTCTGATAGGACTAGCCATAACATCTGAATCTGTCCTAGAGGCTGGTAGGTACTATATCTTTGGGGGGTGAGAGGAGGTCAGTGACCACTGGGAGAGTAAGGGGGGTTCATACCTTAATCCCTCCACTAGTCATTTAGGGCACTTTTTTGTGACTTAGTTGTGATTGAAACAGGTCTAGACCAAAATGTCTAACTTTTAGCCCTGAACATTTTTATTTTGTTCCATTATGGCAGAAAAGCGTCCAAGTTCTGGGAAAGCCCAAATCATGTCCCCAACACACCCCTTTGTAATTTGAACTGCATAGAAAAACAGCTTAAAAATGGGTTTCAAAAATAGCAATTTAGATGTTTTCGCAAAAAAAAATCCATCTGCCACTTTGTGCCACTTTTTGAAAAATGTTCTATGTTGAAAATGAGCCCCATAGTCAATGACATATCACATTTGTGTTCCCTGTCACCTTTTATAATTTTGTTCTCATACACACTCATACTCAGACATTCCCGAACCAACACCTAAAGTAAGTGGATGGTTATATATGCACACAAAAAGAAGGATGTCTGGTTGAGAGCATGGTCGATGGGTTTTAGGGGAAAACAAAGAAGGGGTGGGGAAGATAGGCACTTTTCAAACAATGGAGAAGACGTATGATTGTAATTAAAAAGTAATGTTTATTACAACAACTCAACTCAACACAGCCTCGCGTGGTTTTTTTTTTAATAAGTTTTAGTCCACTGGACCTCTACAGTGTCTGCTCAGATGTGATGACTAGACACCAAGGGGTGATCATAAAGGCTTTATCATGCACATATGTCTTTATATTCACCTAAAAGATCTCTTATAAAATTACCCTACTTCACAGAAATACATGTTATGACAAGTAGGTGCATATTTCTGTGCCATCTGAATGTAGGCATGCTTGGGGGCAAATTTTAGGCAGAGAATGGATGGAGTCACAAAGTATGTCTATAGGTTATAAAATATGCACCTATGTGCATATTTAAGCTGCAAATATTTACACCTCAGTGAGTATAGATGTGTGCAGCTGTGTTTTAGCTTTGAATTTGGCTGCTTATGTGAGGCAATTTTACAAAGACACATTGGAAGGATATTTTCAATATGATGTCTAAGGCCCCAAACAATTTCTATTGGAAAAGTCCCAGAAAGTGAAGTGGATGACTGAAAAAAAATAAGTCTACTGAGGTTCAAAAATTCACCTTTAAAACATCCAAAATGAAGACGTACTGCAGAGTGACATAGATGTAATGAGATAGACGTGTTCACCAATAGAAAATAACCAGCAGAAAATGTCCAAATGCGCAAGTGGCCCTGTGGTGAAAAATTGTTCTCTGCTGACCTCATGATGTCCCCTCCACATGCTGATGGGCGAAGTGGAGGAGTGACCTAGTGGTTAGAGCACTGATCTTGCAATCCAGAGGTGGCTGGTTCAAACCCCACTGCTGCTCCTTGTGATCTTGGGCAACTAACTATCCCCCCCCCCCCCCTCCATTGCCTCAGGTACAAACTTAGATTGTGAGCCCTCCTGGGAGAGAGAAATATCCAGTGTACCTGAATATAACTCACCTTGAGCTACTACTGAAAAAGGTGTGAGCAAAATCTAAATAAAAAATAAATGCTGCACATGGAAGGGTGTTCCTCAGTTTGCTCAGAAATATCTCTTAGGAGAGAATCTAACTTCTCTAGAGAGGAACCTGAGCACCTGATGTGATACTACACATGTATACTAGATCTTAATTTGTCCTTGCCATTTTCAGGGCACACACCATAGAAGTCCGCACGACATTGGCCTTGTTATCCAACTTCTGAAGTTGTCATCAAAGTCCAACTCCAGCCCATCCAAATCTATCAAGGCACAGATCGTAGAAGTCTGCCTGGCACTGGCCTTGTTCTTCTGTTACTGAAGCTGAAATCTGTCCAGCCATGCAGGGCATAGACCGTAGAAGCCTGCCCGGCACTGTCTTTGCTTCCCAATTACTGGTGTTGCCATCTAATTATCGCTAAGCTTGTTTGGTTCCATGCCTTCTATAGGATTTCTTTGGGTTTATCCCATGCATTTTTGAATTCCATTATTGTTTTCATCTCCACCACCTCTCGTGGGAGTGCATTCCATGTATCTACCACCCTCTCCATGAAAAGTACTTCCTGACATTATTCCTGAGTCGGCCCCTCTGCAACCTCAATTCATACCATTTTTGTCACTTTTCTCTGAACTGCTTCAAGTCTTTTTATGTCCTTAGCAAGATACGGCCTCCAAAATGAACACAGTACTCCAAGTAGGACCTCACCAATGACTTTTACATGAATCCATTATATCAAACTACAAATAAACTAATAGAAACATAAAAAAGATTCTTTACTGACTGTAAGTTACTAACGGACGCTCTTCCTAAAGAATGCTAAACCCAGCATACATTTTGACCAATGCTGCATGCTCATCTTATACGTTATAAGTTTGGGATTTTAATGTATGTAAATCGCTTTGACGCATTGCCCCAGGTGATCAATCAAATAAATGCAACCTTGAACCTTAATATATGCATACATACATACATGTGCATATGCCACTATGCTAATGAAATATTCATGTGCATAAATGTGAGCATATATAGAGTTGCCTTATATAGGCAAAAATGCATTTCTGTTATTATTAAGTGTTGAACTATGTAAGGGTTAAATTTAAAATGGCCTGTCTAGTTTTATAAATTTTACATTGAGCCCTTCTTATATTCAGCTTTTAACTTTTCCGGTTGTATGGAAATCATCACGATTTTATTCTACATTTAATTTAGGTTTCCCAACTATAAGAAATATTCAATGTAAAAGTCTTCTTGATTGTCATTTTGTGTACCAATCTAGTAAAATTTGGAACAATATTCCCATTCAAACTCAAACTTTATCAGAATATTGGATTTTTTGCAAGGCTTTGAAAACATTTTTATTTAATAAGTACTTCAAATTGTGATTGGGGGTTTGTTCTTTTTATTGAATCTTTTTGTGTATGGATTATTGTTGTAACCCACTTAGATTCCTTTTGATACAAGCAGGATATACATGCTGAGAATAGAATAGGGAGTGGGTGATACAGGTCTGGATTTCCTTAGTAACATTCCTTCACTGAAGCAGAGTCAGCTCAAGAATAGGTATTTCAATCTGACTAGCCAGAAGGAACAGAACGGGAGGTCCCAAGCGAGGATCTTCCTGGGGTGTTCTGGCTTGGCTACGGTACCTGAGGAGAGTTCCAGAGAAGAGGAGTGGCCCTAACTCAGATGCTGGCACTCTGTGTTGTAAGAAGCCTCTATGCCTCCAGGGATTATGTGAGATGTAACTAAAGACTGCCAAGGTAGGCCAGTTATTCCTTGGCTATTTGCACTATGGGTCCATATATTGGAACTATGATTAGATTAGAGAAGGTTATTGCATACTGAAGTATAGAGTCATGTCAGGGACAGGCTACTGAAACTGGGACTGTGCATGAAGAGACTTTATTAGAAGTACCAAGCCTGTGAGGATACAGGGCTGACTTTCCCTTGTGTACATAAATAAAGTGCTTTGACTTTTACCTGCAACCTGTACTGCATTTTGTGTGGTCCTGCAGCCAACCGCTAATCCATGCTACCAGAGACTGCATGCAGACTCTCCCTTCTCAACATTTCCATTTCAATTTGGCTGCATGTGTTTCTAATTTGTGGTCTCTTACTCTGTTTTAGGTGAGGACTGGTTTGTGCTCTGAAAGTTTGACCAATAACAAGATATTTTACTTATGCTTATTTTTGTGTAGGTATCTAATTTGTTCTAGTTTTTCCATTAAGAGGCATATCAATGTTTTATAGCCTGGTATAATGTTCTCACTATTGTCTTTTCATATATAGGTTTATGACTGAGCCCTCAGAATGAACTATGTTGTGGGCCATGTGGCAAGTATGATTCATAGGTTTTCAGTGGCTTTTTTGTAAGATTGTGTGTTGCTTCACAAAAAAGGGTAATTTTAAATGGCATTTCTGCAGGTAAAAGTATGCCTTATGCACAGAAATAACCATTTCTAAAATTGCCCAGACTATATGGGGGTAATTCTATCAGAGATGGGTTTGTTACTTTTTATTCACTGTGACTGTATAAGTATTGATCATCATTGCTTTTCATTTTAAAAGTTGTGATTTTATCAAGTGATAAGTGTGCACCTAATTGTAGTTTGAGACAAAAATAAAAAGTGAAATTTTATTTATTTGGATTTGCTTTTTTCATTACTTACAAGCAAAGTAGGAGTGGCCTAGTGGTTAGAGTACCAGTCTTGCAATCTCGAGGTCACTGGTTCAAATCCCACTGCTGCTCCTTGTGATCTTGGGTAAGTCACTTAACCCTCCATTGCGTCAGGTACAAACTTAGCTTGTGAGCCCTCCTGGGACAGAGAAATATCCAGAGTACCTGAATGTAACTCACCTTGAGCTACTACTGAAAAAGGTGTGAGCAAAATCTAAATAAACTAGTAAACAAAGGCCCATTTCTGAGCGCAATGAAACGGGCCCTAGCAAGGGCTGCATGGCTCGTCACAGTTTTACCTGGTTCGTGGCGTGCACCGCTGCTGTTTCCGTTGTAGCTCTGTGTAGGTGGCAGTTTTTGTGCCCCGCCCTCGACGTCATAACGTTTGACGCAAGGGCGGGGCCCAGAGACTGTGATTTTCGTGGCTTCAGAGCTTTGAACATACGAACCTTGGCTTCAGGACATCAGCAGACAATAGAACATTGAGGGTGAGTTTTATATATATAGATAAAAAGTACAAAGTGGACATTATTACTGAGTGGGCTTTTTTCCTCCTCATCCCTCTGACCTAGTTGCTAAGCTAAAATATAATCTTACATATCCCCCTAGAGAAGCAGCCCTAAAATTGTACCCAAGTGAACCCAGATTACATGTCCATACCTTTTTTTATTTAAGTGATTTTAGTCAGAGTATGGAATGCTCCTATCTCAGCATAAAGATAGCTCGACTGATCTTGTTCTGGAAGAGACATTACTTCTGCTGTACCCTGCTTGGAAGGATATTGTGCCTAATTATGGACTCTTCTAATTGCAACCACACATGAAATGATGTTTAACTGTGGAATATTTACACTTCCTACCAAAACAGTCATTTTCTTCTAAAGACTCTCATCCTGATTATCTCTCCAAGTTACATGTTCAGTAGAAAGCATATTTCAGAGTGGTTCTATTTTTCACTTTTTCATGCTGGAATACATGGAAAATTAGGGGCTCCTTGACTGGCTTAAGCCCTTAACACATGGTTAATGCAGGCTACCACGTTTTGTGATAGGTTGCCTGTTTCCATGTGTTAAACCACATTTTTCAGATTTTTTTCCCCTCAGAGGTATGGCATAGGCAGAGAGTAGACGTGGAAGGAATAGCTAGCTTATGCTGAATGTTCTTCCCATGTGAGTGACTGTGGGGTCCTGTGATATGTGTTGGCACAATTTACAGCTTGGTATATTTCAGGGACGTGTGGCATTCTCTTCTTTTCAGTCTGTTGGGTGTTTGCTATTCATTAATTTTTGCTTCAGATTAGGTAGTTGTCAGAAGCTAGCATTGGTAGAGCTGGGAATATCTCTTTCAGTAATTCATCCTCCTGGTTTTTTCAGTTTCTTCCTGAATAACAAATATGACTTCATTTCTTAATTCAGGCAGCATGCTATTCCACAAACACAGCACCCTTCCTGAGATCATATAGCTGTCAGTGTGACAGTGTGATGTTGCTCCTTTGGCACCAGATTCCACAGTTTTGGAACTGCACAAAAAAGGCTTGTGTGCCTGTTCACTTAAATTTCATGTCATGCATAGCCAGCACACACATATGGTTTTTATTACTTGCCTTTCCAAACCCAAACTTAAGGCAAGTTACCTTGTCAAGGCTTGATCTCAGTGTTTGTGTCAGTCTATTATATCTTACAGCTCAATATTGCGACCCCAGGGGTCATGGAGGTTAGTGAATAACCAACTGCTATACTAGTAAAATCCCAAAGGTCCAAAAGAAAAGCAGAAACGTTAAAATAAATCCTTACCTGAGAAATGTGCTTCTGTTTCCAGCAAAAATCCCTTTGACCAAGCACAGGATTCTTGGGGGAGGGGCAGCTGGAACCCACACATGAGAGAGAGGCTCTGCAGGCAACCGCCTGGGAAGGAAGCTGCATCTACTGAGATGTAGTGCAGAAGCCTGTTGCTTCCCAGGTGGTAAAGGCAATAGTGGGATCTTTTACAAAGCCACACTAGCGTTGTAGCTTGTGGTAAAAATTAACTGGCATTACACTTTGTAAAAGGCCCCCTAAGCTAATCAGCATAGCAGTTCCAGGAAACACTCTAGCAGGGAACTGCCAAGGAGAGAAGGTAGGAGAGGATGATCCAAAAATTCGTGGGTTACAAGTAGTCCCAAAGGCAGAGGACGACAGGCTGAAAATCCCTGAGTTATTGATATCCCAAAAGAAGAGAAGATAGGCTGAAACTCCCTGGGTTATTGATAGTCCCAAAAGGAATAAAATACTAGAGGCAGGTAAAAGCCAAACTCAGCAGACTAGAGAAAAGTCTGGAAGAAAAAAGCCTAGCAAGACTTTCAGTATACTTGGTAGCCTAGGTGGGGGTTTGGAATAGCACTGGTTGTGTGAAAGGGGTTTGGAATTGCCCTGGTGTGTAAAAGAGGGTATGGAACTGCCCTGGGTTGTGAATAAAGTGTGGAACTGGCCTGCATTTAAAAAAAGGGGGTTGGAATTGTCCTGGGTTGTAAAAGGAATTTGAGAACTGCCTTTGGAATGGCCTAGTG
This sequence comes from Microcaecilia unicolor, assembly GCF_901765095.1. Classification (NCBI taxonomy): domain Eukaryota; kingdom Metazoa; phylum Chordata; class Amphibia; order Gymnophiona; family Siphonopidae; genus Microcaecilia; species Microcaecilia unicolor. The sequence continues at coordinate 445,741,695 of NC_044032.1, forward strand.
ATTAGAGCAATGGTCTTGCAATCCTGCTGCTGCTCTTTGTGATCTTGGGCAAGTCACTTAACCAGTGCCGTAGCGAGGGCTAATGGCACCCGGGACGGGTCACCGCTGCGCACCCCCCCCCCCGGGTGCAGCACGGCGCGACCCCCCCCCCCCTCTGCGGCGCACCCCCCCCCCTCCCCCGAACCGCATTCTTACCTGCGGGAGGGCCGATTCGCCCCGAGTGCACGTCACTCGGAGCTGCGTCAGCCCCGCTGGTTCCCTGCTCTCTCTGCCCCAGAACAGGAAGTAACCTGTTCCGGGGCAGAGGGAGCAGGGAACCAGCGGGGCCGGCATCCCCCCCCCCCCCCCGAGTGTGTGCACCCGGGGCGAACCGCCCCTCCCGCCCCCCCCCTTCCTACTCCACTGCACTTAACCCTCCATTGCCTCAGGTACAAACTTACATTGTGAGCCCTCCTGGGACAGAGAAATATCCAGAGTACCTGAATGTGACTCACCTTGAGCTACTACTTGAAAAGGTGTGAGCAAAATCTAAATAAAAAAGGGGAATGTGTTTAAAGGGAAACTTGTGTGTAGTGAAGGGAGGTCCTGCAAGCTAGTACCAACAAGTAAAGGTTTAATTAACTTTCTATTATATAACTGTGCTAGGAAACCAAGAAATACTTTTGTTGCATTCTTACTCTCTGGAAGATGAAGAGACCAGCATTGTTTAACTGAATGAAAGTTGTGATATCCAGAATAAATTGTATTTTGTTTATTCCAAACCGTGTGAAGCCTTGGTTATTTGCCAGGCAACTGCCTAGGCCAGGGAGGTGGCTGATACCTGAAACCTTAGTGAGCAGGGCAATTCGGCTATAGTAGAAAGGGAGTCCCTCAGGGCTAGCCCTCTCCACTACATAAAGGTAGACAATTCACGCAGTCCTTAGCACCAGTGGAAGTACTAGGACCGGGACAAGCCCACTAGTACACCCCCTAACAGTGACAGTGTTCAGTTAGCAGCGGTTAGCTTTTTCAAAAAAGGCTGATCACTTTGGGCTGAATTAGGGCCTGATATTCAGTGCTGGCACCTATGAGATATTCAGCCCACTACTCGATTAGCTAATAAGGTAGTGAATTGAATATTAGGCATTCTTGGAAGTGAGCTTAACCCCTTTCCCAATCTTCCCCCACCCTCACATAAGAATACAATCCTCTCTTGACACTCCCCCAATAGCAGCCCCCCTCCCAGACCCCCATGTGCCTCCCATCTTCTGAGGTACCCCCCCCCCCCCCCCGCCCTACCTTCAGATCCCTGTCCTTGAGGATACACCAAGCAGGAACAAATCTCAATTGCTCCTAGGGGAAATGCAGGGCTAAAGTTTGCCTATGGCAGTGATGGCGAACCTTTCAGAGACCGAGTGCCCAAACAGCAACCCAAAATCTAATTATTCATCGCGAAGTGCCGGTACTCATTATGGGCGGGGTCACCACATATGACTCCACCACTATGATAGCCACACCCCCTTACACCAGCCATGGCGCATATAAACAGACATCATTGAAAATATTATACTAGTATAGGAGAAAAAAATAACATGATTTTCTTTCATTATAAATCATTTCTGTAAGTTGTTACAGCTCCAATATACCCAGTGCAAAATAAGACAGCAGATGTAAATTCTCAAATTGGACATATTCCAAACATTAAAATGAAAATAAAATGATTTTTTTCTACCTTTGTTGTCTGGTGATTTTGTTTTTCTATCCATATTGGTCCTAGTCGCTGATTCTGCTACTCTCTATCTGTTCTCTTAACTCCGTTTCCAGGGCTTCCTTTCCATTTATTTCTTTACTTTCCTCCTTTCTTCTTCATTTCTTGCCTTCCATCCATGTCCAGCAACCCTCCTCTCCCCTCCAGCTACAAATGTCCAGCCACCCTCCTGTCCCCTCCAGCCACCCATGTCCAGCCACCCTCCTCTCCCCTCCAGCCGCCCATGTCCAGCCGCCCATGTCCAGCCACCCTCCTCTCCCCTCTAGCCGCCCATGTCCAGCCACCCTCCTCTCTCCCCTGCCCTCCCCTCCAGCCACCCTCCTCTCCCCCCTGTCCTCCCAGCGGCAGGCCTCCCTCCCACCCAGCACCAGGCCACCCACCAAGCCCCAGGCCACCCACCCAGCACCAGGCCTCCCTCCCTCCCACCCAAGCACCAGGCCATGCACCCACCCAGCACTCCCACCCAAGCACCAGGCCTCCCACCCAAGCACCAGGCCACCCAAGCACCCAAGCCTCCCTCCCTCCCACCCAGCACCAGGCACCAGGCACCAGGCCATCCACCCACCCAGCACTCCCACCCAAGCACCAGGCACCAGGCCATCCACCCACCCAGCACTCCCATCCAAGCACCAGGCTGCACTCCCAACCAAGCACCAGGACACCCACCCAAGCACCAGGCCTCCCACCCAAGCACCAAGCCTCCCTCCCTCCCACCCAGCACCAGGCCATCCACCCACCCAGCACTCCCACCCAAGCACCAGGACTCCCACCCAAGCACCAGGCCGCACTCCCACCCAAGCACCAGGCCTCCCTTCCCTAACAAGAAATGAGGGCGGGACCAGAGCATGAGAGACGGAAGGCTGAAGGAGGCGTGCCGAGCCAGCAGCACGCGTTTCGCTGCTACTGCTGATGCCGCCTTAACTCGGACAAGGGAAAACTTTTAAATTTTGTGCTCGGAGGGAGGGAGGGATGGAGGTCGGGCGGGCTGGTGCCGGGTGGGAGGTAGGGAGGAAGGAATGCTTGACGACGGGTGGGTGGGAAGGACGACGGAGGGCTGGAACGGGCTGAGGCGACCGGCGGCGCGCGTGCCAACAGAGAGGGCCTAGAGCATTAGATACCCTTGGGATGGCCCTTCTTAGTCCCAACTTCCTCCTGTAAACTCTGACATGGATCCTCCAATGGAGAAAAAATTTACTTTCAGGGTCCAAAACATGAGACTTATAAAGCAGTAATAAAAACTCTTCTCACAAGTGATAGTGTTGCAAAATAAAGTCTTTACTGAAAATATCAACATAAAGTAGATTTACAAGTGAAATAGTCCCTTTTGTAAATGTTAAAGCACAAAACTTCAGATTCATGATCCTAGTCCACATACCCTCCTGGGATTACCTCACTCCCCCCCCCTGAAGTAATTTCTTTTGGAACTGATGTTTGGCTGACAATTCCCCAAGAACTCATGTTGTACCTTTTTCTCCAAGCAGTTGAATCTCTGCTCCTTGGACTAGAGCACCGGGTAGGCAGCAAGATAGCTAAATCTGGGTCAGATTTTCTGGAAAATGGAGTCTAATAGATGTACATGAACAGGGCCGCCGAGAGACTGAACCGGGCCCGGGGCAGAGCCGTCACCCCCCCCCCCCCACCCCTTTGCTGCTGCGCCCCCCCTGGATTGCTGCCACCCGCCCAGGGGTGTGCTGGTAAATTTTTAACAACAGGCTCTTTCTCCGGACGTAGCCAGCTCTGCAGTTGGAAGGGGAGGGGAAGCAACACTTGCGTCTCTCTCCTCCCGCCCTTCGTGCGGACACGCTAGGCATACCTTTGCTGGCAGCCAATAAATGGACTGCCACCACTCCCAACATCTTGCTCTGAGCAGCATGCTGGAACTTCTCTCACATGCTCGAGAAGTCCCAGCCTGCTGCCCAGAGCTGGAAACAAGGAGCGGGGAGCAGCAGTAGTCTATTTACTTGGCTGGCAGGGCTCAGCATCCCCACCAGCAAAGTAAAAGAGAATTCAGCAGGGGGCCCAAGCCCCCATTTTAGGAGCCAGTTGTTAAAGTAGCCATGGAGGGCCCTACTTTAACAACCGGCTCCCAAAATTCTTAAAAACTTAACAACCGGCTCTTGCGAGCCTGTGAGAGCCTGCTCCAGCACACCACTGCACCCGCCCCCCCACAATCCAATTACCTTCGCTGGTGGGGATCCCGAGGCCCTGCCAGCAGGAAACGTGTTCCTCCAGTGCTGCTCTTCTGCTGCCTGCCCCAGCCCCTATGGCTGCTTTTCCTCTTAGGCACACATGTGTCTGATAGGAAAAGCAGCCGCTCAGCTGGGCAGAAGAGCAGCGCTGGAGGTGCTCTTCCAGGTCCTCCCCAGCCTCCAAGGGGGGCCTAGCCGCGGCGCCAGAGTTTTCTCTCTCCTGCTCCTGTTGGCACGCGATCGCTCGGATCCCGACTGAGCAGGAGAGAGGGGCCCCAGGGAATTTTGTCCCCCTTGCCCCCCCTCTCAGCGGCTATGTACATGAACAAGTATCCGATTGTCTCCCTTGACAGATTTCCCCAGGGAAGCTCAACAGAGCACAGCGTTGTGTCTCTGTTTTATTGCTTATTGTCTATTTTCTATGTTTTATATGTATCTGATTGTGACATATTTCTTGATTGTATTGGATGATACCTGTTTCATTCGATGTATTCTTTTATACTGTTATCTTAAGTGCAGGTCCAAAACTGTAAACTGCTTTGATTGGCTTTTTGCTAGAAGGGCAGTACATCAATTAACATAAATATTATAACACCAACGCACCATTTTTGAAACTGTGTGCATCCCCTAATTTTATAAAAGTTGCCAAACATTGCGCATGAAAATTTGGGTGTGCGCCCAATTTGACCATGCAATTTAATTGAATAACAAGCCAATTCATGCCAAACAACCAATTATTGGCAATAATTATATCTGAATGGTATTTTCCTGGGTAAATTTAGGAGCAGGATCTGTGGCCTAAATTTTATGCGTGGCCCAAGAAAGGCGGCGCGGAAATGGATGGGTCATGGACATTTCAGGGTGGAGTGTGAGTGTGGTTTTCAGTTACATGCCCAACTGGGGCAACGTGCTTAAATTTAGGCATGGGCATTGGCACCACATTTGTGTTGGTGCAAATGGTGGCACCTAAATTTATGCATGACACCTGCACTGTATTCTACAAACCATGCCTAACTTAAAGCACAGCTTATAGAATAGCGCTTTCTTGGCGCTAATATTTTAGGTACCATATATAGAATTCACCCCATAGTGCTTATTTTTTGGACACTCTGGAACATTCTTTGTCACCACCCAAGACCCTTGAAGCAGTTTCTTAATGAAACCTATGGGGTCAGGAGCTAATGAGAAGCAAAGGGGGACATAATGCAGCCATCAGATATGTAATAGCCTTATCAGCAATTGGCTCATGAATTAAATGCAGTGCTGAGCTTTGCCATATGAGGTAAGTGACTTACAGTACCACTATTTTAAAATTATTTTGACACTGTGACTATTTGATTGATCAGTATTCTTTTTTGGTTCAATGACTTTAAACAACACTAAGGGGCTCATTTAGTAAACAAAAAAAGGCCAAAAAACATCATAAGGTTTTTTTCTCTCAAAAACGTCCAATTTGCAATTTTAGAATTAATATGGCACAAAACGGTGCTCTAAATGACCATATGACCACTGGAGGGAATCAGGGATGACCCCCCTCTTACTCCCCCAGTGGTTACTGACGCCCTCCCACCCCCAAAGATATGATTAAATAATTACTTGCCTTCCCCTATGACAGCTTCAGATGTTATAGCCAGGTCTATTAGAGCAGCAAGCAAGTCCTTAAAGTAGTGTAGTGGTCAGTGGAGTACACTATAGAGAGGAGGGCCCAGGCCCATATCCCACTCTACCTGTTACACTTGTGGTGGAAAGTTTGAGACCTCCCAACACTCCCCCAAAACCTACTGTCCCCACATATATGTGACCCCTTCACCCAAAAGGGCTATTGTACTGGTGTACAGTTGGATACAGTAGGTTTTTGGTGGGTTTTGGAGGGCTCAGCATACAATATAAGAGGGTAATGGTGAGATGTATACCTGGGAGCTTTTATATGAAGTCCACTGTAATGTCCTTTAGGGTGCTCCATTGTTCTGCTGGGGTGTCTGTGTGATTAGTCTATTAAGAATACAGGCTCCTCCTACATTCCAAAGGCTTGATTTTCTACGTTTTTCACTTGGACTTTTTTTTTTTAATGGCCCAAAAAAATAAAGCACAGAGCACGAAAACATCTTGCATGTGGCCATTTCTGAAAAAAAAATGGCCATATTTCCTATTTGGATTTGAGACGTTTAGCATAAAACATCCAAAGTCTGACTTAGACGTCATATTGAAAATGCCCCTCCATGTAACTTTGTATGTCTAAGTGCTTTGAAAATATGCCTCTTTACATAATGGTGTTGTAAGGGCATCTGATGAAAGACAGTTCATAGTTCATGTTTGAAAGTCACTTGTATGGTGGATGCTATTGTGTGACATTCTCTGAGAGTGCATCTATATATTTAAAAATTTTATTTAAAATTTATTTACGAAAAAAAGATTTATATTTAAAAACTTTTTAATCATTGAGTCTCTGAATATTTTTACTTTGGTATTTTGCAAGTGTTCAGTAATTGAGGGCCCCTTTTACCAAGCTGCGGCAAAAGGGGGTTGGTGCTGGTGTCGGTGTGTGTTTTACACACGCACTGAGGCCCCCTTTTACCACAGCTGGTAAAAGGGAAGTCTTGCTTTCCTACAGGAAATGGCCGAGCAGCAAGTAAAGCATTTGCCGCGTGGTCATTTCTGGAGGGAGCCCTTACTACCACCCATAGAGGGGGCGGTAAGGGCTCCCGTGTTAACCGAGCACTACAAAAATAAATACATTTTTGTAGCACCAGAAATGACGGCGCGCTAGGGATGGCAAGTACCATCCTATTGGGATTAGGTTTTTAAGAGCATACTGTCTGCCTGCTGACAGAAAGATCAGAAGAAAGAATTCAGGACTGGGTATAACAGCATATTTTTTTGCAGATGATATTTATTGATAGTGAACAACCAGATGTATCTACTTTTAATGCTGGACGTGATACGATTGCAGCCTAGTTAGAAAAATATCAATTGATGTTAAACCCTACAGAATATAAAGCCATGTGGATTACAGATTTTCCTATGGTAATATTGGCACTGATCATATTAGGACATATTTTGCTATTAGAGGCTTATATAAAACTCTTGGGGATTACATTACGCTGGAACGCCCTACCCAGACCCATTCACTCTATTAAAGATTACCTACCCTTTAGAAAATCGCTGGAAACCCATCTATTCAAGGAAGCTTATCCTAACGCCACGACCTAACCCTACGAACCCACCTATTCATCACCTGATCCTGCGACAACGACATTGACTCAGTCCATGCCTCCTCCAATTTTCCCTTTGTCTACCCGACCCTATCCCTTGATTACCTCAATCTGTCTCAATCTAACCTAAAACTGGAACCTTCCACTTCCTCCTCTACCCCTCTCCCTTTTAATATTCCCTAACTATACATCTCCATCACTCCATTAGCTCAGCCTGTTTTTCTATGCACTACACTGTAATTTTACTGCTGTGTAAGCCGCATTGAACCTGCTAAAAGTGGGAAAGTGCGGGGTACAAATGCAACAAATAAATAAATAAATTTGATCCAAAATGAACATTTGATCTTCATATTGCATCCGTTGTTAAAAGTTAGTTTTCCTCTTTTCATTTTATTAAGAGTTATTAGGGCCTATATTAATGAACCATCTCTTCATAAGCTGATTCATGAACTGGTCCTTAGTAAGCTTGATTATGGCAATTTTTTATTCAATGGACTTCCTAATTACACTATTAATCAATTGCAGGCAATCCAGAATCCAGCTATCAAGTTTATTAAGGAAGCTCAGAAATTTGACAATGTTACTCCATTGTTGAAAGAAGCACATTGGCTTCCTTGTTCATAAAATAAAGTCCTAGTTTGACCCACAAAGCAATTTATTCTGGATTACCCTAATATCTCTTTAGGTTGATTATTCAATTTTATGGTCTCAGTTACAAAATGGATTAGTGATTCCTTCTATTGTGTGCACTTGATTGGACTCAACACAAGAATCGGCAATTTTCTTCTTGGCTCCATCATTGTGGAATTCACTTCTCCAGGATCTGTGGACCAAAACTCAACTATCATTTTTTAAAAACAGATTTAAAACTTACTGCCCTGTTTACTAAGTCACGTTAAACACGCGTTAACATTTTTAATGCTCATTAACCATGTACGCTCGTTAATTGTGTACGCGCCTACAATATTCCTATAGGTGCCTACACAGCAAGTGTGCTAATTCTAGGCACATTAAAAATGCTAATGCGCCTTAGTAAACAGGGCCCTTATTTTTTTAGATTAGCTTTTCGGGACCATGAAGAGCTTTGAAAAATATAGATTACACTTAAAAACCTAAGAATAGCCATACTGAATTAGACCTATGGTCCATGTAGCCCAGTATTCTGTTAGTAGCCAATCCAGGTCACAAGTACCTGGCAGAAACCCAAATATTAGCAACATTCCATGCTACCAATCCCAGGGCAAGCAGTGGCTTTCCCATGTCTATCCAAATAGCAGACTATGGACTTTTCCTCCAGGAACTTGTCTAAACCATTTTAGGTTGTATGTTACCTGCTATTTATTTGCACTATTTTAACAATGCTGGTAGGATGGGGAAAGTTGTTGTTTACTTATCTGTTCAGGTTTATTTTCTTGCTTGATTAATAATGTCATACAATATTTTTGAGGTGGAGCTGGAGAAGGAAGAGGGAAGAGAATGGAAGATTGAAACTGGACAATTTCATATTTGGAAGCATGTTGTATCTCTATTGGAATATTCACACAAGCTATGTGTCACTAATCAGTTTACAAATTATAAAATATTAAAGAGAAAAAAACTTTTTTAAAAATAGTTCAGAAAGATTGATTGAATAACCAGGGAAAGATAATTCTTGCCCGAATTCCAGTGGGTTTGAACTTTTATACCAGCTTCCCCCAGTAACATGAGCATGAGGTAGGAAGGCAGGCAATATAATACCTATTCTCCCAGTAAAAGTCAAAGCATAGAAGATTGATTATTTACCTAGCACTGTTGCCTATAATGCTTTGTCCTTGACATCCATTTCAAACCATTTAACTTCTTTTGCAACATTAACATGATTACCAGTCAAAACACACTGCATAGATTCAGCTTGCATAGGTACACAAAGAATTCTGCCTGCATCGAGCAGCAGAAGAATGATTTTTAAAAGTTGTATACCACAATGTATACCTAGCTAAGACAAAACAGTCTGTTGTATCTACATGAGCACACCAGATTCTTACCGTAGTCAAATTTTTTAACATTAACCCTTTAGGTAGGACCAGTGAAAGAGTATTAGTTACCACAGATTAAGCTTCTGCTTTGTGGACTCTTCAATTTTCTCTCCGTCTTTTTACCACTCTCCTCCCAACCAAGAATTTGAGGAGCATATGCATTGCCATATTGGGCCATACAGAAGGTCCATCAAGTCCAGTATCTTGTTTCCAACAGTGGCCAATCCAGGTCCACTCGGCAAGATCTCAAGTAAAGCAGATTTTATGCTGCTCATCCTAGAAATAAGCAGTGCATTTTCCCAACTCCATCTTAATAATAGCTTGTCTTTCCACCCAAACCCTCCTCTCCTTTTCCCCCACTTTCCGTCTCCGTTGACAATGCCCTCATCCTCCCCGTCTCTTCAGCCCGCAATCTCGGAGTCATTTTCGACTCCTCCCTCTCCTTCTCTGCCCATATCCAGCAGACAGCTAAGACCTGCCGCTTCTTCCTCTATAATATTAGCAAAATTCGCCCATTCCTCTCTGAACAGACCACCCGAACCCTCGTCCACTCACTCGTTACCTCTCGTCTCGACTATTGCAACCTCCTCCTCGCTGGTCTCCCACTTAGCCACCTATCCCCCCTCCAATCTGTCCAAAATTCCGCCGCACGTCTCATCTACCGTGTGAACCTATACTCTCATATCACCCCTCTCCTCAAGTCGCTTCACTGGCTCCCGATCCGCTACCGTATACAGTTCAAGCTTCTCCTACTGACCCTCAAGTGCACTCAATCTACAGCCCTCCATTACCTCTCTACCCTCCTTTCCCCGTATGTCCCCACCCATAACCTCCGCTCTCAGGACAAATCACTCCTATCTGTACCCTTCTCCACCACCGCTAACTCCAGACTCCGCCCCTTCTGCCTCGCTTCACCTTATGCCTGGAACAGACTTCCCGAGCCCATACGCCATGCACCCTCCCTGCCCATTTTCAAGTCCTTACTCAAAGCCCATCTCTTCTCCCTTGCTTTTGGCGCCTAGCCACTCTACACTGACTACATAGCTTGTTACCTTTAGATTGTAAGCTCTCTTGAGCAGGGACCATCCTTCCCCATGTTTAAACTTGTACAACGCTGCGTAACCCTGGCAGTGTTATAGAAATGCTAAGTAGTAGTAAGTAGTTATGAAGTTTGTTTTTTTTAAAGGAAATTGTCCAAACCATTTTTAAACCCTGTTAACTAACTCTGGAATGCATTGCCTGAAAGGCTCCGCTTAACACAAAACTATCTCTACTTCAGGAAGCAGATGAAAGCTTGGCTCTTCACTCAAGCTTTTAATGGAAGAAGTAACTAACTTGTTAGTCTCACTCACACATAGAAGGAGTGACTCGGGCTGCACATACTGCAGCGGGACATGTTTATCCACTCCTCCATGTGCAACTTTCTTCAAATCAGTCACCATACTTTCTAATTCTTCCTACTTTCTTACCCATCTATATGTTACAACTTTGCCTTACCCTTCACTACCAATTATAATGTTCTATTACATATTGTGTTGACAATGTAAGTAGTATATTTATTTATTTGTTGCATTTGTATCCCACATTTTCGCACCTATTTGCAGGCTCAATGTGGCTTACAATGCTCCGTTTTGGCATTCACCATTCCAGAGTGAGAAAGAATACAGATTAGTATTACATTGAAAAATAGAAGGCACAATAGAATTAAACAGTTATACATGTAAGTAGAAGCATTATAGAATTAAGAAGTTATGCAAACACATCTTGGAAGAGATCAGTTCAGAGTATAAGGTACAGTAGCGATGTATTGCGATTATAGTTGTTACTCATTGTGGTATGTTTTGTTGAAGAGGTAGGTCTTCAGGGATTTGCGAAAGTTAGTTAGTTCGTAAATTGTTTTTAGGTTAAATGGTAGTGCGTTCCATATCTGTGTGCCTAGGTAGGAAAAGCTGGACGCATGTGTTAGTCTATATTTTAGTCCTTTACAGTTGGGGAAGTGAAGATACTTGTTTTTGAGTATTTTTACTGCTGTAATTGCCTATTGCTTATGTTTGATCTATTCTTACTGTACACCACCTTGAGTGAACTCCTTCAAAAAGGCCGTAACTAAATCCTAATAAATAATAAAAAAAATAGCTGCTTTTACCACATTCTCTGACAATGAATTCCAGAGTTTAATTAGACGCTGAGTGAACAAATATTTTCTTCAATTTGTTTTAAATGTACTATTTAGTAGCTTCATTGCATGTCCCCTAGTCCTTATATTTTTGGAAAGAACAATTTTATAATTACCCCTGCGGCACACCTGCAGCTCCTTGTGACCATGGGCAAGTCACTTAACCCTCCGTTGCCGAATAAACAAACCTTCCATAGGGTCCCTTTTACAAAGTGGCGGTAAGCCCAATGTGGGCTTATTGTACGCCAATATGGAGCTACCGCCGGCCCAACATGGGTGCCAGAAGTAGTTCCAACCCTAGCGCTCACCGTTTCCCACACTAGTGAAAACAGGGCACTGTTTTGTAGCACAGAAGTTACCCGGCGGTAATCGGACAGCACCAAGCACTACCTGGTTACCGCTGGTTTAGAGTGGGAGCCCTTACCAATGTGGTAAGGGCATTGTTACCACATGGCCATGGCTATGTTCAGCCTTTTTTACCCACTGCACAGCACATGGCAAAAACGTCTCTGCCACTAGCACAGGACCCTTTTTACAAAACACTTCAGTAGCAAAGTAGTTGACTGTGCTAGGTAGGCATAGCTATAGTGGCATGAAGAAGTCAAGGCACCAAAAATGGGGCAGAGCACCACAGACTGGCAATAGGACAAACAGTCCAAGACAATAATGATTAGGAAGAAACATGTTTTTCAGGGACAAAAGGAAACAAGACAATTGCAGGACAGCCATGACATGAAGAAACCAACCCACCAAAAGTGGGACAGTCATGGATATGAAAAGTTCAAATACTAACACTAAAGAAAATCTTCTTCTTTTTCTTTTTTATTCTTTTTTAGGGGTTTTTGTTCTAGTGTTTTTTTGTTTTGTTTTGTTTTGTTTTGGGGGTTTTTAAGGGGCAAATGGAAACCAGACAGTGACAGGGCATCTGAACACACCAAGCAACAGCAGCAGAAGTGGCACCAAATCAAGAAAGCAAGCCAGAAATTATTTAACAATGCAAACACTTGAGTCTCTAATCCAATTCCCACTGATTAAGGTAATCCCAGTTTCACAGGCTTCACTCCTTTTGAATTAATATTACTAAGTAATAATTTATATTACTAAGAGGACTCATTACAAAGGAAAAGAACAACATTTTCAGGAAATATTTCAGAAGGAAATCTTTAGGAGTCATACCCGGAACTCTGGGAAAACAACGGCACTTTGGTGGTTGGTGTCTGGTCTTTCATCCAATGGTTGATGAGATGAAGATGCAATGTTGGTGGCAAGAATGGTCATCTCCAGGCGGACCTCTATGTCCGAGTCAGGGTCTATAAGTTTCAAAAGAGTTCTCCGTCACTGGAGATGCATAGTTAGGTATTAAAATAATGACTTGTCCTGATAACCATGTGGTTTCCAGTAGACGAGATGCTAGCACAGCTCTGGTGACACAATCAGCTGCATTTTGATCAGTTGGCACGTAATGCCACTGTTCTGGTCATGTTGACTTTGGTATATGCTCCACTCTGTTGCTAATGTACACAAGCAATCTCCTGGATTGATTGTAGATGTAGCCCAGGACAACTTTACTGGCAGTGTAAAATTTGATTGTATCTATTTGAATGTCCATTTCATTCAGTATCATTTCTGCTGTCTCTACTGCTAACACTGCTCCAAACAATTCTAAGTGTGGAATGGTATAACTGGGGTTGTGGTGCTAACTTGGCTTTGCCACAGATGAATCCCACACGAGATAACCCATTTGTGTCTGTAGCTCTAAAGTAGGCCACTGCTGCTATGACTTTTTCAGAAGCATCTGAAAAAAATGCAAATTGCTTTGTGACAGGCAGTACTGAGTGCTGCAGGGATGTAAGTGCATGGGATGTGCAGTTGTTCAAGAGTGTTTAGAGAATCTTTCCATCTCTCCCATTCTTGTCATATTTCTGGTGGTAATGGAATATTCCACTCATCAGTATTTTGGGAAAGTTCTCTCAGTAGGGATCTTCCTTGAATGGTGACTGGAGCCACAAACCCCAGTGGGTCATACAGACTATTCACTGTAGACACCTCTGCATGTACAGTGGGGGAAATAAGTATTTGATCCCTTGCTGATTTTGTAAGTTTGCCCACTGACAAAGACATGAGCAGCCCATAATTGAAGGGTAGGTTATTGGTAACAGTGAGAGATAGCACATCACAAATTAAATCCGGAAAATCACATTGTGGAAAGTATATGAATTTATTTGCATTCTGCAGAGGGAAATAAGTATTTAATCCCTCTGGCAAACAAGACCTAATACTTGGTGGCAAAACCCTTGTTGGCAAGCACAGCGGTCAGACGTCTTCTGTAGTTGATGATGAGGTTTGCACACATGTCAGGAGGAATTTTGGTCCACTCCTCTTTGCAGATCATCTCTAAATCATTAAGAGTTCTGGGCTGTCGCTTGGCAACTCGCAGCTTCAGCTCCCTCCATAAGTTTTCAATGGGATTAAGGTCTGGTGACTGGCTAGGCCACTCCATGACCCTAATGTGCTTCTTCCTGAGCCACTCCTTTGTTGCCTTGGCTGTATGTTTTGGGTCATTGTCGTGCTGGAAGACCCAGCCACGACCCATTTTAAGGCCCTGGCGGAGGGAAGGAGGTTGTCACTCAGAATTGTACGGTACATGGCCCCATCCATTCTCCCATTGATGCGGTGAAGTAGTCCTGTGCCCTTAGCAGAGAAACACCCCCAAAACATAACATTTCCACCTCCATGCTTGACAGTGGGGACGGTGTTCTTTGGGTCATAGGTAGCATTTCTCTTCCTCCAAACACGGCGAGTTGAGTTCATGCCAAAGAGCTCAATTTTTGTCTCATCTGACCACAGCACCTTCTCCCAATCACTCTCGGCATCATCCAGGTGTTCACTGGCAAACTTCAGACGGGCCGTCACATGTGCCTTCCGGAGCAGGGGGACCTTGTGGGCACTGCAGGATTGCAATCCGTTATGTCGTAATGTGTTACCAATGGTTTTCGTGGTGACAGTGGTCCCAGCTGCCTTGAGATCATTGACAAGTTCCCCCCTTGTAGTTGTAGGCTGATTTCTAACCTTCCTCGTGATCAAGGATACCCCACGAGGTGAGATTTTGCGTGGAGCCCCAGATCTTTGTCGATTGACAGTCATTTTGTACTTCTTCCATTTTCTTACTATGGCACCAACAGTTGTCTCCTTCTCGCCCAGCGTCTTACTGATGGTTTTGTAGCCCATTCCAGCCTTGTGCAGGTGTATGATCTTGTCCCTGACATCCTTAGACAGCTCCTTGCTCTTGGCCATTTTGTAGAGGTTAGAGTCTGACTGATTCACTGAGTCTGTGGACAGGTGTCTTTCATACAGGTGACCATTGCCGACAGCTGTCTGTCATGCAGGTAACGAGTTGATTTGGAGCATCTACCTGGTCTGTAGGGGCCAGATCTCTTACTGGTTGGTGGGGATCAAATACTTATTTCCCTCTGCAGAATGCAAATAATTCATATACTTTCCACAATGTGATTTTCCGGATTTAATTTGTGATGTGCTATCTCTCACTGTTACCAATAACCTACCCTTCAATTATGGGCTGCTCATGTCTTTGTCAGTGGGCAAACTTACAAAATCAGCAAGGGATCAAATACTTATTTCCCCCACTGTATATGGTTTCTCTTGGGTGCAGACTTGAAAAGGTGAAAATGTCTTTCTTTATATCCCAATGTAATCCAAGGCTTCTCTGAAGCGGAGGGGTGTCTACTCTTAGATCTACATCCTTTATATCCTTGGAATGATCCTCTGCAGGAAATGCTCTCATTACTTCTGGACTATTGGAGGTAATTTTATGAAGTCTCAGACTGGCCTCTGCCAGCGTTGCTTGTGTTCTCTTTAGCAAGTCAATGGCTTCTCCTTTGGTAGGTAAGGCCTTCAAAACATCGTCAACATAAAAGTCTCTCTCAATGAAGCATCTGGCTTCAGTGCCATATTCTCTTTCTCTTACCTGGAGGGCCTGTATCTGATATCGTGCAATGACAATGTTTAGAAATCTATGTAAGCCACATTGAGCCTGCAAATAGGTGGGGGAATGTGGGATACAAATGCAATAAATAAATAAATAAATAATATATGTATACAGTATATACATATGTACTAAAACTGTTGCATCTTTTCCCTAGCTCTGTTCTGCCCATATCCCTGAAGTTTACAATCCAAGCTTTGGTTCTCTGTTACAAAACCATCTGCACCTCAAGATCTCAATATGTACACTTTGGAAGAAAGGTGGGAGAAGAGAAATACAATAGAAACATTTAAGTAATTTCCGTGGCATAAATGCACATGAGGACAGTCTCTTTCAATGGAAAGGAATCTCAGTAATTAGAGGGCATAGGATGAAGTTGAAAGGGATATACTCCAAAATGAGCTGTCTCAAGGACATCCCCTACAATACAGAAAACATTTCGTTTTTAACCGCACTCCATACCCAAGCAGCGAAACGTGCATGTCGGGCAGCTTAACCCCGGGTCTGATAAAATTAAAGAAAGAAGAGAAGTTTAATTTAAACTATGGGCTTGAATAAATAGAATGAATAAGTTAAAAATATTTTAATGAACCAATGAATAGGTTGATGTTTGCCATTATCGCCAGATTGAGAAATTGCTGGTGATTGCACATCACTGAGGTTCATGGGGAATATATATTACCATCAGTGGCGTACCTAGGGTAGTTGACACCCGGGGCCGGTCATTTTTTAACCCCCCCCCCCCAAACCAGTACTAGGCATGCCGAGAATACAAAACACTCAGGACCTATAGAGCAATTCTACCATACCATAAGCAGTCATTTCTACGAGTCACACAAGGAAAAGGAAAGCATCTTAAACACTACAGTGAGCACTAGAACATCAATTCACCTATTGTAAAACGAAACCAGACAGAATAGTACAGATCGTAGATCCTGCACAGTCAATGCCAACTGAAAGCCATGTCTTTTTCACAAACACAGATACACCCTAATCCACTATAGAATAAGTAATCATAAACTTTCTATTTAGACAAAAATTAAACTGAACCCCCAATGCCAGACTCTGCATACAATGCAACACCACAGAAACAGAAACTGTCCCCTAGTACTGTGCAAAATATAAAGACAGCAGATGTAAATTTGAAAAAAACTAACAAGTACCAATCACCACTTTACAAATTAACAAATAGAAATAAAACAAATATAGAAAGTAAAATAATACCATTTTATTGGACTAATACATTTAGCTTTCAGAGGCCAAAACCTCTGTCCTCGGGTCAGTACAGTATAGTGCTGTTACAGTATCCTATCCTGACCTGAGGAAGGGGGTTTTGTTCTCCGAAAGTTAGTCAAAATGTATTAAAATTAGTCCAATAAAAAGATTACCTTATTTACATGTTCTATTATAAACATTTAACACATCTACAATACTTTATCCTAAAGCATCCTAAAGCATCCCCTCTGAACACCCCCACCCCAGTCCCCTTCTCCCCTCCCCTTCTCCTGTCTGAGACCCCCACCACAGTCCCCTTCTCCCCTCCCCTGTCTGAGACCCCCACCCAGTCCCCTTCTCTCCTCTGAACACCCCCATCCCAGTCCCCTTCTCCCCTCCCCTTCTCCCCTCTGAGATCCCACCCCAGTCCCCTCCCCTCCCCTGTCTGAGATCCCCACCCCAGTCCCCTTCTCCCCTCCCCTTCTCCTGTCTGAGACCCCCACCACAGTCCCCTTCTCCCCTCCCCTATCTGAGACCCCCACCCAGTCCCCTTCTCTCCTCTGAACACCCCCATCCCAGTCCCCTTCTCCCCTCCCCTTCCCTTCTCCCCTGAGATCCCCACCCCAGTCCCCTTCTCCCCTCCCCTTTTCCCCTCTGAGACCCCCCCCCCAGTCCCCTTCTCCCCTCCCCTTCCCTTCTCCCCTCTGAGATCCCCACTCCAGTCCCCTTCTCCCCTCTGAGATCCCCACCCCAGTCCCCTTCTCCCCTCCCCTTTTCCCCTCTGAGACCCCCACCCTAGTCCCCTTCTCCCCTCTGAGATCCCCACCCCAGTCCCCTTCTCCCCTCCCCTGTCTGAGACCCCCACCCCAGTCCCCTTCTCCCCTCTGAACACCCCCACCCGAGTCCCTTTCGCCCCTCTCCTTCCCCACCTCAGTCCCATTAAAACCGGCAAAGCAGCGTCGCAGGCAGCGCCTCGTGCCCTGCTTGTAAAAAAAAAATCAAATCTCCTTCATTCTCCTCGTCTTGACGTCTTGACGTCGACTCGGGCCTTCCAGGCCCGAGTCGACGTCAAGACGTCAAGACGAGGAGGAGGAGGAAGAAGATTTGATTTTTTTTTTTTTTTTACAAGCAGGGCACGAGGCGCTGCCTGCGACGCTGCTTCGCCGTTTTTTTAAATGTGCAGCGCCGCGGGAACGGCCACGGGAGGCGGCGGGAGCGGAGCACCCCCCACCCACTGGCACCCGGGGCGGACCGCCCCCACCGCTCCCCCCTTGGTACACCACTGATTACCATATTGAAGATTTGAAGAATGTGGGGTATTGAATACTACATATGAACTAAGTTTGGACTGGATAGGAAGTTTTTATCTGTGTGAATATATATATATATATCCAGTTGTATCAAGTATTATTTATGCCCGAATAGTGAGTGTAAAATCATTTATCTCATGCATATTCATTATGGGTATCCTGAAAACCTGACTAGCTAGGTGTGTCCTGAGGACTGGGTTGAGAAGCCCTTTTCTAAAGTATACTCTAAAAAGGTATACAAGAAACAGGTATACTATGAAAAATGGTTAGTGTTGTTGCCATTGTTCTTGTGTCACTGGGTCAAAATCATAATTTAGTGGAAACAAAATCCTCTCTTCATGCTAAATAAATAAACACTGGGGGTAGATTGATCAGCTATAATCATCATAATTAAATGCAAAAAGCCCCCACATTTTGCTTTGTGTAAGAGACTGAGAATATTTATGTTCGTATATCTCTGTTTCAGTATGAAAACAATTGACAGAAAATTCCAAAGAATTAATCTGATTCCATGGCAATTTTTGCATCCACAGAAATCTGAGAAACAGAGAGCTCAGACTGTTAATGATATTTTATCAGCACAAATATTGATGCATCACTTAATTTCTGAATCTGTTCTTTTGAGTTCATGCTATATTATTATCTTATTATTTGACAACTTTTACCACCAGCTGTTTACACTACTGGAAAATCCATATTACATTCTTTCAAAGCTTTCCTAGCTTTGTTGCAGAGTTCCAGCAATATCGTTGATGATTTGCTGATTTTGCAGGACACTCAAATGTTTCCTTAAGTACTGAGCAAGCTGCAGATTCCGGGTATGTAGATAGACAGTGGAAGGGAAACAAAGGTTCGATGCTCATTTTTAATAAAAGTTACTAAAATAAATGGTAAACCTTTGAGCACATTCTCCAAATTAATGCCTCATTAACCAATGTTCAATATTTATCCATCCCTTCTCCCCTCACACAAAAAAAATGATAAAGCAGTAAATCTTTTTAATAAGGATCTCCTGCAGCCTTCCCTCCCCATTTCCTCATTCTAAGCTTCTAAACACTTCACCTCCCTTCCTCCCTCTGATCGTAACCATGCAGGTAAAAATGCCTTTTTCCCCTGCCCTGAATCCTTTCCATTTAACATCCCCCTCAGATCTTCAAAGCCAATGCATTGAGTAGACACTGGCAAGCCTTGGACAGATTTTCCATTCCCTGCGGGCGGGAGCTCAGGCCAGGGTCAGAAGCCGCTGTCTGCCTTTGAACTTCTCCACCATCCTCTCTGTAATCTGCCAAAAGCATTTCAACCCAAATTGCTTTTTCTCTTTTCTCCAATTACCAAGCGACCACTCGGGCTGCCAAATCCAATCCATCTCAGCACTGCCAGGCTCACGTGACTTAGGCACCGCTGGCTGATTGGTGGAGGCTATCTCCATAGCAACCCAGCTGGGCACATTTCCTGGGAAAATGTAAACAGCGCCTGGGCATGAAGAATTGAGAGAATTCATTTTTTTAATCTTGTTATTACAGTTTCTCCTAGCTGAAAGAGAAAAAAAATTAGACTTTGCACTAGGAGGGAGCAAGAAAACGAGAACGTGCTTTGTACTGCACGCTGGCTGTGTTCCTGACAGTTGCTTATTAATAAGGAAGCTAGAGATTAAATGAAGTGGAATGGAAGTCTCAGAAATTCATGAACCTTTTATACTCCCCCAGTCTTCTCTAGCCATAAGGAAGGAAGATCTGCCAAAATCCTGAGGAAGGGAGAGGCCCAGGGTTCCCTTGAAAAGCAAGAAAGCAGGACAATATTATGCAGTAACATATGGGAATAACAAAGTTTGTTCTTTGTGGTTCTCACTTTGAAACAGTGTTTCTTAAACTGCTCCTGGAGCATCTCTTAACCAGTTTGGTGTTCAGGATAACCGCAATAAATATGCAGGAGATAGATTACTGTCTGCATTGCATGCAGATATATCTC
Source organism: Microcaecilia unicolor (assembly GCF_901765095.1). NCBI lineage: Eukaryota > Metazoa > Chordata > Amphibia > Gymnophiona > Siphonopidae > Microcaecilia > Microcaecilia unicolor. Next base: position 445,761,530 of record NC_044032.1, read on the forward strand.
TGGCCTATTCATTGTGGTTTTCCTGAAAACCAGACTGTTTTTTTTTTTTTTGGGGGGGGGGGAGACGTGGAGGAGAGAGAGTCACATTTCAGAATTGGTTTGAGAAACACTGCTCTAAAAGGAAAGGTGATATACTAGAAATTATAATTACATGTCCTGCTACAAAATCCTCTGTGAAGAAATGTCAGCCAGGTGGAAAGTAGTAGTCTATAGCTTCATTTTTTTTTTTTTTTAGTTCTTCAAAAATGATCTCTTCTTTTGCACATATTTCTCTGATTTTGATTAAGTTCAATGGGGCCATAATATGTTTTCCTTGTTTACTCTGTTTTAACCTGTGCAAATACAGTCTTAATGTGGCTTTGGCTTGTATAATTTGATGCACAGCATGGATGCAGAACTAGCTGACCTAGCCTAAAGAAAGAGACTGCTTTCTGAGCTGCCCGCTGATTTAGGCAGGGTCCCATTGTATGTACCCTCAAAACTCCTAGCATTGCACTCAGCAGCCTATGTACTCACAGGGCTGTACATTTTGGTGGAGTCTTCAGCATTCAAACTCCCGAGAATCCAAATAACACAAAATCAGCAGAAACTCAGAAAAATCTGTGAAATAAAACAAGACGTTGTGCCCCTCAGATGCATGGAGCCACCATTAACATGGTGCAGTGCACTCAAGCCTATATAAAGTTAGGCAGCGGGGTGGATGCTGGGTAGCTGGTGAGCTTTCTGCTGCACACCGTCACTCAGCTGAGAGAGGAGCCATGTTGGGGAGGTAAATAAAAAAGAGTTTATTCTCAGATATTATGCATTGTTAGAATAAATAGTGCTGGAATGGGATATGGTTGTCACCTGAAAAAAAATAGTTTATTGTTGTTCACATGTTATGAACTGTATGGTGGGGATTAACTAATTTTGTTTTAGTTTGTTTAGATTTCTTTCTCCCTTGAATCTCCATGAAGCAGAATGGAGAAAGAGGTTAACCCGACTACCGAGAAAGGAATGATGGGCCACATGCAAGAGGCAGAGAGATCAGGTGGAGCCCAGCCTGCAAACCCCGGCCATGAGGAGATCCCAGGGGCCAACAGAGAGATCAACAGTGTCTGTGTGGTACAGCCTCCCCCGATGGCTCAAACCAGTTCGAGCAATGGCAAGCATACTACAAAGGGGAGCAAGACCAGTTTGCCAAGACAAGCCAGCATTGCGGCCATGAGTGAGATGCCAGTCAAGAGGCACAGCAAGAGAAAAAAGAGTTCTGCAGGAGCACACAGGAAGGGGCCACAAGGAGAAGGTGGAGCTGCAGGACATGCGTACCTTGCAAGCTATCAGCAGCAATCAACAATGGGAGCAAGTATCACCGATTTGTCTGGCACCCCCCAAGGGTCTGCTTGGGGTGCATCATCAGCGCAAAGACCGGGCACTCCTGTCTATTGGCCTAATGCCTCCTTTTACCCTGGCTATGCAACACCTCAGCCGGTTGTGCAAGGAGCCTCTGCCATTTCAGCAGGTAATCCCGGGACCAGTTTTGGGCGATGGCAACCTCTTCCCCCTGCTGTAATGCCTCCATGTAACACTGGCTGGGTTTACCCTTCACACTTTCCAGTCTACGAAGTGTGGCCGGGTTATGGCCTTATATAACCTCAGCCCCAGGCCTCACAGTGTCCACTGTTCAGGCAGTAGGCCCTACTCCAACCCCTTTACAGATGTCAGCCCCAGGCAATCAAGGTACTGGGTATACGTCCTCCAATTATGTGTATCAAGCATCCCCGGCCAATTATAGCCAGCTTCAAGGTGGATAATGCAGTTATGCCAGTGGTGCAGGGCCACAGTTCTGAGGAAAAAAACTAGAACATAATGGCTGTTATGCTGCTAACACTTCCAGAACTGATAAGACACAAGCATCCACCGCAACAGTAAGAGGGTCAGCAGGCATCACAGAGGTGCGATTTCCCTCATCAAAGGTTGCTGCAGATACCACCAGCAGTTTAGTGATAGCACCCGATTCAGACTGTACATTAAATGTTGGTAGCATTGATAGCCATGTAATGGGACAAGCAGACAGTAGCGCAGAGGGAAAGGAAAGCACCTTACCCATGGCAGTGTACTATGGTGGGCAGGGTTCACAGATGCCAGTTAGGAGTATGGGGACTTTAGTAGACAGCAGGGCTCTGCCTAATGATGGCGGTATGACAGCCACTGTAGACAGAGTAAAAAGAAGAAGGGGGAAAGGAAAAAAGAAGTGGGGAAAACCCAGTGAACAGCAATAGCAGCTCTGACTCTTCTCCTCAGGTGATGAGATAGTGCCAGGTTCAGGGGGGGCATCTGGAAAAGGGAGAAGTGACACACATTGCTTATATGGGACTACACACTTGTCACATAACTTCATAATAGCATGGGAATATAATTTATTTTTGTTACATTTGTACCCCATGCTTTCCCACTCATGGCAGGCTCAATGTGGCTTACATGGGGCAATGGAGGGTTAAGTGACTTGCCCAGAGTCACAAGGAGCTGCCTGTGCCTGAGGTGGGCATTGAACTCAGTTCTTCAGGAGCAAAGTCCACCACTCTAACCACTAGGCCACTCCTTTCTCTGCTTTTACTGCCAGCTGATTTGTATGGTGAGCTAAAAACGCTACCACGGCTTAGTAAAGGATGCCCACCCCAATGAACTGCTACACTGACTTCACTTCTGCAGAGGCAGTGGCATATTTTGCATGGCTTTAATCTTTTCCAGGACTGCTTTCAGGTGAAGACGTGATATATCCATGGAAGTGGATTGCCTTCACCTTGAATTATATTTTCTTCACACTGAGCTGCAGGTTCACTAGCCTGAAGCAGTCCATTAGGGCTAAGAGCTTGTTATTATGGTCATGCTCTGCTTCCTCATCAGAGTCACCACAGCCAATAATGAGGATGTCATCTGCTATTGACTTAATGCATTGAGCCCAGCCAAAAGTTCATGCTGCTCCTGCTGATATACTTCTGCTGCTACAGAAACACCAAATGCTAGTTTGAACCATCTTTACCTGCGCCCTGGGTCCAGAATATGGTCCTGAGAATTCTTTTCTTATCTTCCTTACAATGGTGGAATGCATCATGATTCATGTGCATGAACAAATGTAAATAAGTAAGCTTTGGGCAACTTGTATAAGACATCTTTGAGTTTTGGAATGATGTAGTGAGATGTCTTCAGTGCAAAGTTTAGAAATTTGCATCTACAAATTCTCAGTTTGTCAGGCTTGCATATATATATTTTTTTTTTTACTATAACTATACCACTAATCCAATCAGTTCTTTCAGTCACAGGTGCAATACTACCTTCTACTTCATGCTTTTCTAACCGGGCTTTCAGTTCCAGCTTTATGGCAACTAGAACATTGCACGGAGTCTATTCATACTGGTGAAACACTGGGATCAAGCTCCACTGGCCACAAAAGACATTATCACAGCACTAACTAGATGTTGCCTTGACAACGGCCAGGTACACTGATGTTCTATGTGGTTCAGTTCCACAGAAATGGTGAACTGGATCAATTCAAGGTGCTCACATGTTGAAACATGTTTTCTGATTTGCTTTCACTTTCTCAAATTCAACCTCATGAGTACATTTATGAATACTACATTGGGTTTGAAAAAGTCCCAAGGATGGCATGAATTCCCCGAATATAGCTTCAGTTTGGGGCTGCTTGGCTGCAGAGCTGCCCTTGGTGCCAACCTCATTTTTTTCTGTGAGACACAGGACACTACATGTTGACCCAGAGTCCAACTGACAAAGCTGTACCGTACTATTCAATCTGAGATTCACAGACCATTTTTGTTCTTTTGTTCACATAGTGCCAGGACACTCTTTTGACAAAATTGCATCAGTATTAAGCAAGTCTGCATCGTTTGACTCTGATACCTGTTCCAACTTATGCAGTTTACGTGCAATATTGTGCTTCGTACTTGATAGGTACACCATTTCAAATGATTTGGGTGGCCACAGAGGCAATATGTTTTTCCATATGCTGGACAGTATTTTTTCACTCACATATGCATAATGTGCATTGCCATAGTACTTAGAGGCTGAAGACTTGGTTGCAGCTGGGTTGCTCTGCTGTTGCTTGTTGCAGTAGCCATCCACACTTCACTGATGCATGTCTGTTGCATTAGCACTGTTAGCTTGCCTGTCCTGTTCTATTGTTTAGTTTACTTTATTTGTATTTGTACCCCACAATCATCTGAGTAGGTAACTCGGTTTGATGTGACTTACATTGAGTCGAGCAGAAATGACAGAGTCATGAAGCGAAACATGTCATTTCTAGGGGGTTTCTAGTTCTCAGTTGCATGTCAGTGAGTTCTGCAGTATGACATGGTCCAATGGCTGTATTCAAAGTCAAGTCACTTCTCAAAAGAGGGCGCAATGTGTGCACTCGTTAGCAGTGCCAAGAACTATTTTATCGTGGATAAGTTCATCTTTCAGTGGGCCATATTCATATGTCACTGCTTTTTTTCTCAAACATGTGGACAAAGTTGTCAATGGATTCACCCTCTCCCTGTTTACAGCTGCCAAACTATTATATATTTGGTGGGTTTGAAATAGGCTTCTACAGGGCTTTTTTTGAGGGGGTACTGAGTACCGGCACCTTTTCCAGTGTCTGCTAAAATTGACCCATGGACCACAAGTTTTAATGAAAGAGCTCAGGCTCAAGACACCAATTCTGCCTTGTCATAGATTCTGTGACTGGTTGCAGGGGGCCTGGCTATTGTGGGGTGAGTCCCTCAGTGATCACCCCACCCCTGAAGGGTGGCCTGGCATTTGAGTACCAGCACCTTTTTTGCTAGAAAAATTGCACTGGGCTTCTAATATATCCAAGATAACTTTGGTATCCTTCCTCTGCTCTTCTGTGAGGCTCAAATTGTGCTTATAAACAATGGGGCATTCAGCATCCATCACCTTTCTCAGCATAGCTGCCTGCACTTTAGCTGGTTTCTCACTTGCTAGAGAGAAGTCTTCAAACTCTGCTCTGAAACTCAATTGCCACTTAAGTCACCAGTAACCTTCATGCTCTCCGGGGGTGGAATGCTGTTAGCAGTTGCCATGATGCAGTAATACATTTTGTGCTTCGGAATCAAAGGAAGAGCATGTGCAATCTTAGGACGATCAAATATCACTGCAAGCCTTGCTGTACACTCACAGTTCTGCAACCCACCACAGCCTGGAAATTTCATTATAGACAGGAAAACAGAGCAGGTTCTGAAACACCTAGTACCATGTTTCTGAGTTAAAAATAAAGACACACTAAATGCAGTGGTCCATAGGAATCATGCTATATTACAGCTACAGTAAAGGTTAAAGGTGACAATAAACATGAATTAGCAAAACAGTGAGTAATAACAGTGAACCACCAGATGGCATCAGCATAAATTAACATTTGTAACAGTGGGGCTGTAGGGTTGTTGGGGATACATGATCCTAGCAAATTTTTGGTTTTATGGATTTTTTGTAGTTTTAGTTTTTGCAATTTTTTTGTTACTTGCTGTGTACGTTCTGGTTTGAGCAAAAAATTAAATTAAATCCCTAGGCATCACCAGTTTTCATGTATTTTTATTGTGTATGGCTCCCCATCACTATCTTTTTTGCTCCTCGCACTGTCCAAAGGTCTTCTTTCTCTGTTGTGTTGAGAAGCTATCCAGAGTTGGTACACCAGAGTTGGACAAATGGCTTGGGCCTCATGAGAATGATTGCAAGGGAATCCACAGAAGCAGTACAGGCTTGGAAGAGAGCTGGTAGTGATGCAAGGAGCAGATCTAAGGCCACTGTTGGATCAGGACATAGGCATCAGAGCAGAGGCACTACAGGTGCCATAGCACCCCCAAAATCATAAGCACCCAATCTACTGCCTTCCCAGGACCAAAGGGATAAATAAATAGTAAAGACATATAGGACCATGGCTCTGCATGCTGCTGCATCCTCTGCCAATCTCACACCCTCAAAAAGAGGAAGTTGATATGAAAGGGGGCTGGACCAGTAGAGGAAGCAATAGCACACAGAGAGCCATGGTCCCACATGTCTTTGCTATCTCTTTCCTACTGTGGGTCCGGTGGATGTGGCAGCAGGAAGGTAGGAATGAAAGATGCTACATGGTGGTGGAAGAAGTGCAATACTGGATAGAGGAAAGGAGAAAAATTGGGCAATACTGGATTGGATGGGAAAGGGAAACAAAGAGAGAGAGAGAGAGAGAGACAATATTTGACAAGAAGGGAGAAAGACAGGGAAATGCTGGATGGTGAGACAGACAGACAGGGTACTAATTCATAGGATGGGTGGGAGAGAATCAGATGGGGCAATGCTGCATAGGAGGCAGGGGAAATAGAGAGAGGGCAGTGCTGGATGGTGCTATGGGAGAAGTGTGAAAGAGAGATATGGTCAATATGGGGATTAAGAGGAACCAGAATAGGAGAGCTGGGGTGAGGGGAAAGGATGGAAAGCTGTAGACAGAAGCAATAAAAAGAGGGAGAGTTTAAACAGGATAATAAGAATGAATGATATCTACGTGGAAAGAGAGGCAGATAAAAATGGAAGAAAGCTGAAAGGAGCAAAAAAAATGTTGGAGCTGGATATAGTAAAGAAGGTGAAGAAACCAGAGAAAAGAATGACAAATGGACAGAAGACCCTTGGAAAGAGAGTTAAAAGAAGACAGGAAAGCAGTAACCAGAGATTTGAGCCATCACAATTAGAAAAATTAAGTAGCTAGACCAGTGGTTCCCAAGCCTGGTCCTGGATGCAGCCTAGCCAGTCAGGTTTATAGGATATCCACAATGAATATTTATGAGAGAGATGTGCATGCAGTGCCTTCATGGCATGCAAATCTCTCTCATGAATATTTATTGTGAGTATCCTGAAAACCTGACTGGTTGGGGTGCCTCCAGGACATGTTTGGGAACCACTGGGCTAGACAACAAAGGTAGAAAAATTATTTTATTTCTAATTTAGGATGAAATAATATGGTAGCCATGTTAGTCCCCATTAGAGGTTAATGAATACAAACAAAATAAAAATTAGATAATAAGATGCTATTTATTGGACAAAATACATTTTTGACTAGCTATTGGAGGTCAAAACCTTCTTCCTCAGATCAGGACAGTATACTGATGTTATGGTATACTGTCCTCACCTACAGAAGGAGGATTTGGTTTCCAAAAGCTAGTCAAAAAATGTATTGTTAGTCCAATAAAAAGATATTGCCATATTTTTTGTTTTATTTGTTTTGTATTATTTGTTAACTTTTAATGTAGATTAGAATATGTCAGTTTTTAAAATGTACATCTGCTATCTTTATCTTTTGCACAGAACAGGGGGACATGTATCACTGTTTCTATTTCTGTGGTAGTTACTTATTCTATACTTGATGGGGGTGTATCTATGTTCTGTATAGAGAGCTACACATGAATGAGGATTGTGGGAATCCCACAGTACCTTCAGGAATTCCACAGAGATGGAAGAAGTTGCCATGGGATTCCTGTGGGAGTGTAGTCAAAATTTTTGGCAAAATGCCAGAGTAAGTCTTGGAATGCACTAAGAGTGGCAATTGGAGAACCAGAATAATGCTTGGAATAGAGTAAGACCTTTCTTCCCAAGGACCGTCTTCCGTAGCCTGGTGCATTCAATAGTACTCAGCCATCTAGACTATTGCAACGCACTCTATGCTGGCTACAAAGAGCAAATAATCAAAAAACTTCAGACAGCCCAGAACACTGCAGCTAGACTCATATTCGGTAAAACAAAATATGAAAGTGCTAAACCCCTACAAGAAAAGCTACACTGACTCCCACTTAAAGAATGCATCACGTTCAAAATATGTACCCTAGTTCACAAAATCGTTCACAAAGATACCCCAGCCTACATGTCAGACCTGATAGATTTACTACCCAGGAACACTAAAAAATCATCCCACACATTCCTCAATCTTCACTTCCCCAACTGTAAAGGTCTAAAATACAAACTAACGCATTCGTCAACCTTCTCCTACTTGAGCACACAATTCTGGAACGCGCTGCCACGCAACTTAAAAACGATCTATGAACTAACTAACTTCTGCAAACTACTGAAGACCCATCTCTTTAACAAGGCATACCATAAAGATCAACAAATGTGAACTTCTACACATATAACCAGAATTGCCTTATGATATTTGCTTGTTAAACCACTATCATGCTTTATCATTATCAAGTTACCCAAGATCCTTATGTAATACTAAATGTCTATTTTCTTATATATTTCCACTATTCATGATGTATTGTAAGCCACATTGAGCCTGCAAAGAGGTGGGAAAATGTGGGATACAAATGCAATAAATAAAATAAAAAATAAATGCCCAAAGAGGCTGACAAAACACTAGGCTGAGGCTTAGAGGTCTCATTGGTTGAATAGTGAATACCGTCCAAAAAACTATGGGAGGCTGTTGAGATCAGGAGGAAATGGAGTGCTGCAAGCAAGTAATAATGTTGGTTCTTGTATGTATGAGTTGGGATGGAGGAGCTTAATTATGGGAGAGGGTGGGAATGGAATGGATCTTAGCAGATACAGGTAGGCATGGGTTAGAATCTAGTGGGGATGAGCGGTGATGTGTGAAATTTCTGTCCCCATGCATGTGTGAAAAAGACCAGGTATTCTCTTAGTATCGATTGGCTGTGTAAAATTGGTTTGTGTTAGTTTTTCAGTAGGTGTATTGATCCACTGCCCACTAAGGTCAATTAGGAATGGGTATGTGTGGTTTGATGGAAAGGAGGAGAGATAAATGACCAATGGGCAGGTGACCCCGGAAAGAGAGTTAAGAGAGGACAAATGAAAGGAAAACTGTATGTGAAGAATGAATGGAAGAAATAATGATATTAAAATTCATGGTATTATCTTGAGGTGGAGCTAAGGGTGTGATCTGAGGTGGAGCTGGGTTAGGGGCAGAGCTTGCCCCCCCCTTAACAAAAAGACATTCCCCTGTCCCTGCTTGGGGAAGAGGCACAACAGTGGCATAGCCACAGGTGGGCCTGGGTGGGCCAGGCCCATCCTCTTAGGGCTCAGGCCCACCCAACAGTAGCACACATTTAGCAGTAGCTGGTGGGGATCCTAAGCTCCACCAGCTGAAGAGTTTCACCTTATGTTAACAAAAATGGTACTCTCCACGATACTGGCACCTGCACATGCTCAGTTTTCAGTGCATGCCTGCTGCAGACTGCCAAGGTGGAAAGAAGCGTTTTCCCACTACCTGAGATATTTTTTTGGTGGTGGGGGAGAACACTTGGTGCCCACCCACTTCTTGCCTAGGCCCACCCAAAATCTGTTGTCTGGCTACGCCCCTGAGGCACAAGTTCTCTATGTGCAGTCAGACGCAAGCAGACTTTCACATGTCTGTTCCTCAGCCCAAAGCTTTATATCAATGCAGGCAACTCCTCAAGGTATTGAACCTGAAAAGATCCAATATATTTGTTATGGAGGAGAGTTGAGATAGGGAAGTCCCTGATTAGACAAATCTGTTTTATTTCAGAGTAGCTGCAGGACTCTGATAATAAAGTTGGAGTACATAAAGTAGAGGTGACAGAGTGAAACTACAGATATGTTCAAAGCTTAAGCTGAAAAACAGCAAAAGAAGAAAGTTCAATAGAAAGGCAAGTTTTAACTCAAATTAATAATAAGTGCCCTGACTTAGGACAATATTTACCTCTACAATAAGTTGGAGAGCTTGGAAAATACTGTTAGATGCCATCATTTAAGCCTAATTAATTTTCCACAGGCCTATTTTGTCTCCTCCTTAAAAATGTTTAAGAGGTACTTAACTAAGACACTTAAAATCTCTGCTGTCCACATCAAGGGTCTATTAGTAGCCCTCTTCAAGAAAAGAATGAATGAAGGAGGTCAAGAACCTATGTCTGAACTATCCTTTTATAGCTGGATCTGAGAACTATGTTGAAAAAAAAATCTAGCCAGAGTAACTTCCCAGATACTGTTGTTGTGACTTTTGTGCTTGATCTAATTAGGGACCAGGCTCCGAGGTTGCATTTTTAGAAATCATAAGGACCCTTTTCTCAGTATGAAGATTAGGAGTTTTCTGGATGTAGCTAAATCTACACAGAAAAGGAATAGACCTTTTTCAGACCTGAAACGTTTCTCTTAAAATTTACATGTAAATGTTTTAAGGATAAGAATGATGCTTACTACTGACTGTTCTTCAGTGATGGGTTTGTTCAGGATGCCTGACAACTTTCCTCTGTACTTTACCCTGTTATTGCTACTTAAGGCTCATCCTTTCTGAATTTTGGCTAGTCTCCCTGCCTTTCATCCTTATTATATCATTTACCATTTGATGGGTTATGACTTGAATTCTTTATAATTGTGGACTTGCAGCACTGAGACTGCATTTTATGTCTTGTTCAGTCAATGGTTTTGAAATTTTGGTTTTCTTTAGTGTGCTCTATTGATCCCTCTAAACTGAGTTGGAGTCCTCTGCCTACAATTCTGCCAGTGGGGGTTGCTGTTTCACTAACACATTTTCAATAGTGAGGAACAGGCAAGCTCCGCAGGACTCCAGAGAACCTGCCTGACCATAGCGATTGAAAATCCAGTATTGAAGCACTGCTCCAAACTGGCAGCAGTGCAGTCAGAGTCCCATAGAATGGAGGAGTAGCCTAATGGTTAGTGCAGTGGGCTTTGATCCTGGCACAGTGGGTTCAAGTCCCACTGCAGCTCCTTGTGACCTTGGGCAAGTCACTTAACCCTCCATTGCCCCAGGTACAAAAAACTTAGATTGTGAGCCCCCTAGAGACAGAGAAAGTACCTGCATACATTGTGCACTAAGCTTTTTACTAAAGCTTAGTGCACACTAACGGAATTAGTGTGCACTAAATGCTAAGATGCCCATTTTATACCTATAGGCACCATAGCATTTAGCATGTGCTAATTCCGTTAGCAGATGCTAAACTTTGGTAAAATGGCCCCTAAATACATTAAAGTTACACCATGCAAAAATATATTTTGAACAGAAGAAGTAATGGGCACACCTCCATTCTACAACTAGTAGTAGAGGGAATGGAGGTGTGCCCATTACTTCTTCTGTTCAAAATATATTTTTGCATGGTGTAACTTTAATGTATTTAGGGGCCATTTTACCAAAGTTTAGCATCTGCTAACGGAATTAGCACATGCTAAATGCTATGGTGCCTATAGGTATAAAATGGGCATCTTAGCATTTAGTGCACACTAATTCCGTTAGTGTGCACTAAGCTTTAGTAAAAAGACCCCTTAATAAAAATAATATTTAATAAAGTTTTGGGCTACTTTGAAAATTAAAACCAAAGCATAACATATAAAAATGTTCTATAACTGGGTGCCTCCATTTAGGTGCCCCGAGGGCACGCAGTAGGAATCTAGGCTTTAACTGAACCAAGGTGTCAAGATTGCATTATAGAATATTAGAGTACCTAACATTTAGGTGCTCGCACTTACCCCTTAGAACTGGCATAATTAGCAGTGAAGTGTGGTAGAAATGTATGTAACCTACAGTATTCTGTAAGCTATGGGTGTAAGTGGGAGCCCCGCCTATGTCCTATCCGTACACACCTCTTGCAAATATGCACTCTGGTGCCAATTCTCAGAACCTAACATTGGTGCTAGAGCTGATTAGCACCGAGATAGTGCCGGTGTTAGGGTGTGCAGTATCTTCAGAGGGGCTATAGCGTGGGAGACAACGTGGGCGGCAAACAATACCGCAAATAGCATGCAAATGTAGTCAAACCAATGGTAATTAGGTCATTATCTATTCCCTCCCAATGCTGAGAGAACACTGCACAAAACAAAGCCACCCTTACCACTGAAAAACTAATGCCAGCTGTTTGAAGAGTGATTTCTCATCGGATTTGAAGGTACTACTTTCAGACAAAATATCCCACAGACCTTGACATGGCTGTCAGTGCTGGGGCAACTCAAATTGTGTTTGCAAACAAGATGATAAATGGCATTTACCTTTAAATTAAACAAAGGATTTTGCCCTTGCCTGGCACAGTTTGCCTCCCAGTAGGCGACTTTGCCCTGGCTCATCATGCAAGGGACCCTGGTCATCGGCTCCAGAGGTGGCAGCTCCAGTATCTTGAGGAGACAGAGGGACAGCACAAAGCACAAGAGCCAGCCATTGCTAGCAGCCCGCAAGCTGGCTCATGGATGGGGAAAGAAGCCAATGGGCTGCGACTGGAACTTTCATGACAGGGGATAGATTCTCGCCCAAACCTCTTTCAGAAGGTGCCTCCTTTCGCCACACCAGTCAGCACCAGGTAGTCATAGGGGAGGGGTCAGAAAAATAGCTTCTCAATGCTCAACGCTAACAGTGCGCATATAATTTGCATGCTATTAGTGTTGAACATTGGGAAGTTTTTTACTGCACTGTTCCAATGGTGTTTCCAGATGCTGTTCTATACAGCGCCGGCATTCTGAGAATTGGCCTGTATGTAAGTTAATAACACTTAGGTGATATGCTAGCATCTTGTTGATCAATGATGCGCTTTAATGTCTTTTGCTGCTGTACTTGTGCTGCATTGATGTTGTTGTAATGTTTAGTGGTCTGTATTGTTGTTGTCTTTTGATATTATGAATGTTGTGTTGTTACCAGCCTTGGATATAAAGTAGGATATAAATAAATAAACATAAACATATATACATGGAAGTGTGCACATGCATATGTAAATACTAGTATGCTAAACATTTACTTGCGTAACACACGCATATATGTTGGTGGTAGAATTTCACCATATGTGAGGGGTCCTCATTGCTTTACCAGTCCAGAAAAGTTCTTTACTAATCTTTTTTTTTCCTTTATAGGATTGTGAGGAAGCAGGTAGTCTGCATATGGGGTGGAGGGGGGAGAAGCCTATTGTTACGCTTTTTTTTCATAAAGGCCTCATAGGCACTTAGGTACATTTATAAAATAAGCAACCAGAACCAGCCCCAACTGTGCACACATGCCAGCATACAAATTTACACCTGCTCTAAAAAAGGTGTACATGTCTGTGTGTACACTATATAGATAATTCAATTAGATACTTATATTTACATGCTATTTGCATACTTAAATCTGCAGAATCGCAGCACTTATGTCTGTATGTGACAGTCCATTGCACCGACCACTAGGCTACTCCAGGGACCTGCTTGCTGCTCAAATAGGAATGGACATAACATCTGAAGCTGTCATAGAGGCTGGGCGTGATTGAAACAGGTCTAGACCAAAACATTTAACTTTTAGGCCTGGATGTTTTTGCTTTGTTCCATTATGGCAGAAAAACTTCCACGTTTTGGGAATGCCCGAATCCAGCTCCCAGCATCCCCCCTTGTGATTTGGACGCACTACAGAGAAAAACGTTTCAAATCTGAGTTTTGAAAATCGCAATTTGGAAACGTCAAATGCCACTTTGTGTGCCATTTTATGAGGTGTTTTTCTCTTTTGAAAATGTTTATATTTATGATTAAAAACTTATTATACTGCAAACTACCAACAAAGAGGACCTACGTGGTTTACAATAAAAGCAAAATAAATAGTATGGGAACAATCTAAAAGGAACGCCAGATTTAGATAGGACAGAAGACAAACACACATTCAAGATCATTCATAACAACAGTAACCAAACAAGCAGAGGAAACCCAAAAGCTATGTGCCAGGAGTCTAGTCATCAACCAAAGAGGGAGAGTCTATCAATCAAAAGCCTGTTGGAAATAATAGGTCTTCAAAAGTGCTTTAAACCTTTGGAAAGACAGCTTAGAATGTACTGGCCCAAGGAGACTATTCCAGATAGAGGGTGCCAAACAGGAGAAAGCAGAATGCAGAGTGACGTCATAATTAGTGCGTCTGTTAGAGTCAAGAGATCTGAGCTGGTGAACAGGAGTATAAGGAATAACAAAATTTGAAAGATACAAAGGGACCCCAGTGTGATATGTCTTGTGAACCAACATGAGAATCTTGAAAGGAAAACAAAACAATAGGGAGCCAATGTAACTGAAATAATAGAGGCAAAGCATGATCATGCCTATTTGCATTGCAAAGAAAGTGAGCTGCGCAGTTTTGGAGTGTCGGAAGTCTTTTTAATTGAGATTGAGGTAGTCCTGCATATATCACATTACAACAGTCCAAACAGGACACAAGTAATGCATGGAGAGCAGTATGAAGTGATCAAAAATCAAGCATAGAGTGAATAGTGCGTAAAGAGCGCAATGCAGAGAAGCCTAACCGAATCACCTGTGCAATATAAAACATAATAACATAGTAGATGACGGCAGAAAAAGACCTGCACGGTCCATCCAGTCTGCCCAACAAGATAAACTCATATGTGCTACTTTCTGTGTATACCCTACCTTGATTTGTACCTGTCCTCTTCAGGGCACAGACCGTATAAATCTGCCCCACACTATCCCCGCCTCCCAACCACCAGCCCCGCCTCCCACCACCGGCTCTGGCACAGACCGTATAAGTCTGCACAGCACTATCCCCGCCTCCCACCACCGGCTCTGGCACCCAATCTCGGCTAAGCTCCTGAGGAGCCATTCCTTCTGAACAGGATTCCTTTATGTTTATCCCATGCATGTTTGAATTCCATTACCGTTTTCTTTTCCACCACCTCCCGCGGGAGGGCATTCCAAGCATCCACTACTTTCTCCGTGAAAAAATACTTCCTGACATTTTTCTTGAGTCTGCCCCCCTTCAATCTCATTTCATGTCCTCTCGTTCTACCACCTTCGCCTCTCCGGAAAAGGTTTGTTGGTGGATTAATACCTTTCAAATATTTGAACGTCTGTATCATATCACCCCTGTTTCTCCTTTCCTCCAGAGTATATATGTTTAGGTCAGCAAGTCTCTCCTCATACGTCTTGTAACGCAAATCCCATACCATTCTCGTAGCTTTTCTTTGCACCGCTTCAATTCTTTTTACATCCTTAGCAAGATATGTTTATGTTTAGTAAAGGAGAGTTGAAAATCGAACCAAACTCCAAGGTAGCGGAAACAAGAGACCGGTGCAGTTGGCAGGTTGGAAAAAATGGGGACAGTATCAGGCAGTGCAAGGGAACCAGTAATCCAATAAGACATTGTTTTTTCTGGATTTATCTTCAGATTGTTATGAAATAATTAATCTGCCATTGCTGAAAGGCTGCAGATCAGTGTTTAAAAGAGACACAGGAAAAACAGTAAAATATATGAGTAAATATAGAATTTAATATTAAAAGTTTGTATGAGTGTGGCTAATGGGCTCAGAAAAATGTTAAACAACAAAGGTGACAGTACTGAACCCTATAGGAAGCCACAGGTAAGGGGATACAAAGAAGACACAAGGGAACCCATACCTACAACAAAAGAGCATGCAGAAAGAAATGCACAGTACCTAAGATCCCAATCTCAGAAAGTCTAGTCAGTAGAACAGAGTAATTCACAAGATAAAAAAACTGTGGACAAGTCTAAAGATATAACAAGTGAAATAAGACCGTTATCAAGGGTACAATAGAGATTGTTCTGAAGGGTTGTGAGCTCCTTAATGCCTTCAGTGCATAAATTGGCTTAATAGCAGTATAAAGTACCAAACCATCTTCCAGGGAATAAGTGTCTGCCCCCTACAACTATGTTGACCTGATGATTCAAGAGCATTCAGGAATGCACTTCAAAGTCTGGATGTAAGGGAATTCCGAAAAGGTTTTTGAAAATCTACTAACCTGCTTTATCCCTCCCCAAAATGCAAATGACACTCCATTCTGAACAATCTATGCATTTGCTTTCTCCATAATGACAAAGCTGTCAGGCCTGGACCCCGATACGTGAGCCCCTGTGCCAAACCACGTCTGGCAGCCAGACAGTTCTGATCTTACCTGAAGAGTCAGGGTAGGAGATATCAAAGATGAGCAGAGCGAACCCCAAATAGCAAGCAGACAGATGACCAAAGACCAGGTCCTGGTCCCAACAAAGGAACGCAGCCGGAAAACTCAAAGTCCAGGTCCAAGCCAAGGTTCAGGGCAGGCGGAAGGCAAATGCAAAGTCCAGGTACAATCCAAGGTTCAGGGCAGGCAGAAGACAAAAGCAAAGTCCAGGTACAATCCAAGGTTCAGGGCAGGCGGAGGGCAAATGCAAAGTCCAGGTACAATCCAAGGTGCAGGGCAGGCAGAAGACAAAAGCAAAGTCCAGGTACAATCCAAGGTTCAGGGCAGGCGGAAGGCAAATGCAAAGTCCAGGTACAATCCAAGGTTCAGGGCAGGCGGAAGGCAAATGCAAAGTCCAGGTACAATCCGAGGTTCAGGGCAGGCAGAAGACAAAAGCAGAGTCCAGGTACAATCCAAGGTTCAGGGCAGGCGGAGGGCAAATGCAAAGTCCAGGTACAATCCAAGGTGCAGGGCAGGCAGAAGACAAAAGCAAAGTCCAGGTACAATCCAAGGTTCAGGGCAGGCGGAAGGCAAATGCAAAGTCCAGGTACAATCCAAGGTTCAGGGCAGGCGGAAGGCAAATGCAAAGTCCAGGTACAATCCGAGGTTCAGGGCAGGCAGAAGACAAAAGCAGAGTCCAGGTACAATCCAAGGTTCAGGGCAGGCAGAAGACAAAAGCAAAGTCCAGGTACAATCCAAGGTTCAGGGCAGGCGGAAGGCAAAAGCAAAGTCCAGGTACAATCCAAGGTTCAGGGCAGGCGGAAGGCAAATGCAAAGTCCAGGTACAATCCGAGGTTCAGGGCAGGCAGAAGACAAAAGCAAAGTCCAGGTACAATCCAAGGTGCAAAGCAGGAAATCCAAACATACAGAACTCAGGAAACCACATAAGCAGAAGCCGAAGCAACGAGTTCAGCCAGCGTTCTCCTTAAATAGCCCCCTCCATCAGGAAACTACCATCAGCTGTCCGGGAGGTGGAGCCTCCACCCGAACCCCAAGGCTCCGGATAGGCTGGTCACCGAGAGAGGGCGGAGTCCAGCCGCGACCAGCCAATCCGGACCCAGAGGTGGCGTTCTCCATGCCTCCGGGCCCCGCGCCCGGAAGAGACTCTCCAGCTTGCGAGCGCCGGCCATCTTGGCAGCACCGGCGCTCTCCAGCCGCCACCGCGCTAAAGCGGCGAACCGGCCCCGTCCAGCAGGCGGACCAGCCTCTCTGAACATGCCGTCTGTAGCCCGCGATACCCCGCTCTCCCCTGCTCGTGGAGCGAGGTATCACCGCGGGCAGGGCGGCACAGGTAAGGGGCTTGACAAAAGCAGAGCGGGGGGGGGGGGGGATCCAAGTATATCCACTGGTTCAATAAAATAAAGACCTATGCATCATATTCTAACTTCAGTTCATCAGTGGTATCTAGAATGAAAAGTTCAAGTGTCTTTGGAAAAGTTTGATGTAGGTGCACCTGCAAATGGGCCCATAAATCAGCCTAAAATGTCAATCTTTATGCGAAAGTCAATATGTGGTCAAAAATACTACATAGGAAAGCCAACTATTCAACAAGCAATCTCAAAAAAGGTTTCCCATAGTATATAATTTTATATTTTTGTGGACCATCAGAATAGCAGGTGAAACATATATAATGAGTGTGAGGCAGAACACTCAAACACCTCGCTAACAATCTTCATCGGTCCCTTTTTTATATATATATATATAAAAAATTTCAACTTTTCATTTTCAATTATCTCTTATATCTCAGTAAGTTCACAATTCTATTCATCTATCTTCAAGTGACAAAGTACTTATCTTACTTGTACTAGGCTAAATGTATTCTTTTTTTTTTTTTACTTCTATTTCTCTTCTCACTGCCTCAGCATCTTTCCATTTAAAGATCAAACAATTTGCTCTCACAGTCATCCAACATAGCACTATGTTTCACTATGTATGAATAGCTGCTTCAGGAAGTTCCATTCTACAAAGGAGCAAAAAATTCACATTAGCAATCCATTATAATACAGTTATAAACTCCAGTCCACAATCATTTATAGTTTTTACTAAAGTTCAGCACTCTTGTCTTCAAAAGCCTAATCTGCTAAAATGGCCACAGCGTCTTTTGCTCCTAATATATGCATACGACAGCATTTGCTAATGATGTCAAATCAAAGAGAACCAATCAAGTTCCTCATTTAAGCCCATAGGAGCCACAGTCTTAGGATCAAAAACCCAGCGTTGTTCTTTTGAATTGAGCAGTCTCTCCAAATTATCACACTCCCTCCCCTCTTCAATAGAATCAACAATAGTCCACTTTATATCTTGAATAAAATGATTCATTTCAAGCCAGTGAGACACAATAGGAACAGACATCTGTTTAGTATTAATTCTAGACTTATGCTCTGTTAGTTGTACCTTCACAGATCTAGAGGTAATCCAATATATATATTTTTATATGGACAAATAATACTATACACTACATGAACTGTATCACAAGTTGTATTTCTTTTTGCTTGTATAACTCGAGTATGACCAGGGAGAGTCCATTCCAATCCCTCCATGGTCTTGTCACACCATTGACAACGGCCACATTTTTTTATGTCGATAAAATCTTTTCTCATCAGGAACCTTATTAGCTATCCTTGAGTCCTCTATGGATCTTCCCCTACGCAATGCCATAATTGGGGGGTCCGGTCCATGTCCTAAACAACAGTCTAGTAATATGCCAGCATTTACGTATACTGGAGGTTATTGCAGATGACATAGATGAGTATGGAAGAACACCTATGCGAGCCTCTGAAGCTTCTTGTCGATTATAATGTAACAATAATTCTCTTTGTGCATATCTCACCCTCAGACATGCTTTTTTATAACATGGAATGGATATCTTTGCTCCATCAACTGTTGTTGTTGCAATATAGATGCTTGATATTTAAAGCCTTGTGTAGCAGGGGCGTAGCCAGACAACAGATTTTGGGTGGGCCTAGGCAAGAAGTGGGTGGGCACCAAGTGTTCTCCACACCACAACCACCAGAAAAATATCTAAGTTGGCAGGAAAACGTTTCTTTCCACCTTGGCAGTCTGCAGAAGGCATGCGCTGAAAACTGAGCATGCGCAGGTTCTGGTATCATTGAGAGTAGCGTTTTTGTTACCATTAGGCGGAAGTCTTCAGCTGATGGAGCTTTGGATCCCCACCAGCTACCGCTAAATGTGTGCTACTGTTGGGTGGGCCTAAGCCCTAAGTGGGTGGGCCCTGGCCCACCCAGGCTCACCTGTGGCTACGCCACTGTTGTGTAGATGAGCAAATACGACATATCCTTAAAAATTGACTCACTGGGAGATTATCTCACAGACTATGATAACTCAATCAGTTGTTACAGTCAGTCTCCTTTCTGTAAAGAGTCATGCTAAGTCCCTCTGCTGATTTAAATAGTCACATCCAAAAAAACAACTAATAACGGATTTATGATAGGTCATAGTAAATTGTAAATATGCATTTTGTTTGTTTAACCACTGCAAAAAAATCTTTCAAAAAATCTGCAGTACTAGTTCAAATAAAAAAAAAGTCATCTAAAAATTGTTTCCAACAAAGAATAAATTGAAACCATACCGATTGATATATATAGTTGTTTCTTCAAATTGCGCCACATACAAAGTGGCTAATGATGGAGCAAATGAAGCACCCATTGCAATGCCATGGGTCTGCTGGAAAAAATCATCTTGAAATTTAAAATAACTCTTTTCCAGGACCAACCTAACTAATTTCATCAAAAATTCCATAGGTATTCTAATAAAATCAGATCTTCCATCCAGCGTATTTTTTTATGACTTCCAATGCACCCATATGTGGAACAATCATGTACAGAGATATAACTGAGTTCAATTTCCACTGCAGCTCCTTGTGACTCTGGGCAAGTCACTTAACCCTCCATTGCCCCTGGTACAAAATAAGTACCTGAATCAGTGGCGTCGCCAGACCTGACATTTTGGGTGGGCCCAGAGCTAATATGGGTGGGCACTAGGTGTGAGTAGTGTTTCTTGGAATACTCTAATAATGCCTTAGAGTGCACTTGATGATGGATTTCTAAGTAAACAGTCTATGCAACAGCTCTCCTGCATTAACACAAACCACATACCTGGTTCATGGAACACCGACATTTTTAAATATAGTGATTTTATCCCATATCTTAAACTTGACCAATATGACTGCTATAAGGCAAACATGTCAATGGCACATACTGTATCCTTCAAACTTTGCTTTGTAAGAAATGCAATGCCTGATTAAGCTGTATTCATAAAACAGGTAAATGCCTGACATCTACAATACTACTTTATCCTAAAGCAAAAAAATAAGAATATATATTTTATTTACAGTTTGGCGTCTCTGGTTTCTGCTTTCCTCATCTTCTTTTCACCGTCTTCCTTCAATCCAGCATCTGTCTTCACTCTCTCTCTCTGCCATCCACTGTCTGCCCTTTCTCTCTGCCCCTTCAATCCACCATTTGCCCTCCCTCTCCCATCCATCCAGGGTCTGCCCTCCCTCTCGCTGCCCCTTCTTTTCAGCCCTCAGTTCCAGCCCCATCTCCCACCTGCCCCTCCTTTTCAGCCCCCAGTTTCAGCCCCACTATCACACCAGTCCCCAGTTTCAGCCCCAGCCCCTTTTCTCCCACCAGTCCAGAGCTTCAGCCCCCAGCCACTTCTCCCTGTCCCCTTTTCAGCCCCTAGTCCCCACAGTTTCAGCCCCTGCCCCTTTTCAGCCCCCTTATCCCACCTAGCCTCCTTTTCAGCCGTTCATCAACATGCATTAGGGCCCCCCCCTTTTCAGCCCCAGACCCATTCTCCCTCCTACCCCCTTCTCCCATCTGAGCCCCCTCCCCGACCCAGTCCCCACCTGCCTACCAGACCCTCCGACGGACAGACGACCCTCTTCTTCCCCTGCCACCTGGCACCTGACCTGACCCAGCCTTAAAAAAAAAAGTCTGTGAAGCACCTGGCGACTGCTCTGCTCGGCACTGCTGCTCTAAAGCAAGTAAATCGCCTCCCTCATCGCGTTCGCGTCGGCCCTTCCTTCATTGTGTCACTCCCGCCCTCGCGGAAATAGGAAGTTACATCAGAGGGTGGGACACAGATGCTCCTGCTTGCTTAAATCGCCTGGGGCTGACCACCGCCGATATTCAGCGGCACCTAACCAGGCAGAGCAGCTGAATATGAACTCTGACCAGCCCAAGAAAAAGTAGGCAGGTCAGGAATGGTATGAGGAGGTGGAATTGCGGAGGAGCTATGCAGGTGCCATCAATACTTAGTGCCGCGACGTGCATAATTAAGTGGGTGAAATATTCATCCGCTTAATTATTCAGACCCTGGCACTGAATATCGGCCGGGACCCACATAACTATTTAAAGGCCCTATGGAGCCCCCTTCTACTCCTGCAGAAGCCCCCTTTCTTCCCTTCCTTCTCCCCCCAGCCCGCCGGCCATGCAGAACCCATCCCCCCGGGCCTTCTGTGTCTCCCTGTTGGTCCAACGGGGTTGATGAGCGCAGGAGCAAAGCCCCCTCACTTCTGTCCCTTGCAGCTGCTTGAGAAGAATGGCAGCTATGACCTCTCATGGTACTACACAAGTAGTATTCAGCCAATATTCAACTGGAGCCTGCAAAAGCTCGGGCGGCCAGTACACCTACATTTAGCTCCAGAGATTCATTGCTGGTCCCATATCTGTGACTACTTTTGCCCACAGCATTCAGTGTTTAAAAATGTTCTGACTACCATGGGCTGAATATTTATCCCTATAGTTCTTATAATATACCTATTTACTACAGCATGGCTTTACCACAATTGGTGATACACGTACATTAGTGGTGGTGATAACACATCTGTATTCTTGCTTCTGGTAGTACATTAGCATTTTTGTTCATAGAAATCCCAGCCTGACTCTGCCAACCTTGCCCCCACTTTATCCAAAAAGGACCATTGACAGCTATAACTGTTCTATACCTAGAGTTACATGTTGATCACAAGAGAGGGAGTCCTCAGAGTAAATTAGGGTATCACTGAGAGAGGCTGTCACATAATGGTCCACAATGGGTATGATATTCAAAGATCCGCTGACGGGGTAAGAGAACTGGCTATCCTCCTCACACTTGGCAAATGCTTTGAAGTCACAAAAGCAGAGTGAAGTTACTTAGCAGAGATGACTAGGCAGCCTTCTAGTTGACAGAACACTTTCTTGGTTGCCAACTGTCTTTTTTCACTGGTTTGAGGTCAATCTGCTCCATTGCCTAGATTTTGGCTCTGAATGTGATGTTCATTCCTCCCATGATCCTAAGAGTTCCTTATGCTATGAACTTAACCTAGTGGCAGCCAGTAGCTGTTTCAGAAAATAACTTGAGACTCCTGAGCCAGAGACAAATTCCATTTTCTACTCACTGTACAGTCAATGAGGTGTTCAGTTGCAGTTAAAAGTATTTTTTAATTATTTTCATTGCACATTTAACAAACAAAGCAACATAAGAAAGAGAAAAAACAGCTTTTATACTAGGTTTTAACATTATCCAGATAAAGATGTGAGATATACAATTGCAATCACCACTGAATCTTCAGGCATCTTCTCATCAGCATTGAAGATATGATGGCTTTACCTTAACTTTAATATAGCCTGAGTATCAGTGAGGCACTGTTTGAGAACACTCTCCCTTTTTTTCCTCATATCCATCCTTTTCTCTGCAAACACAGGACATGACACTTTCAGGCTTATTTTCGAAAGAGATCGCCGGCCATCTTCCGACACAAATCGGGAGATGGTCAGCCATCTCCTAAAACCAGCCAAATCGGTATAATCGAAAGCCAATTTCTGGACACACTCGCCGGCATTCCGTCGCGGAGGCGGCCAAACTTCAAGGTGGTGTGTCGGCAGGGTAGCAAAGGCGGGATGTGGGTGTGCTTACGAGATGGGCGGCTTCAGCTGATAATGGAAAAAAGAAAACCGGTGATGACGAGCATTTGGCCGGTTTTACTTGGTCTATTTCACGACCAAGTCTCAAAAAGGTGCCCAAACTGACCAGATGACCACCGGAAGGAATCGGGGATGACCTCCACATACTCCCCAAGTGGTCACCAACCCCCTCCCACCCAAAAAAAAAAAACTTTATAACATTTTTTTGCCAGCCTCTTTGCCAGCCAGCTCCATGACAGCAGTATGCAGGTCCCTGGAGCAGATTTTAAGCCAGGTGCACTAAACTGCACAGAAGAGTCCTTCCCTTACTGATCCCTTAGCGAATCGGTAAGGGAAGGGCAAGCATGAAGGAAATTGCATGCAAATGAGCTGCTCATTTGCACGCGAATTTCCTTCCCTAGGAGGGGAAGCCAGTCGGCCAGCTCGTAAAACAAAAGGATCTTGCTGATCAGTTATGTTATGACTTACTTGTTCTGGAGTGCTGTATTTTGTGATACTGTTTTGAGAAATGTTCAATAAAGACTTCATACAAATTGAAAAAGTCTCTGACGTGCATTTTCCCTTAATGGCCGTCTTTCTCCCAGTGGCATTCCTAGGGGGGCTGACACCCGGGGCGGATCGCCGATGCGCCCCGCCCCCCAGGTGCAGCACCCCCCCCCCCCCGGAACAGCGTGACGCCCCCCCCCCCCAGCGAAAGAACCCCTGATCCCCCGTCGAAAGAACCTCCCCCCGGGTGCACGCCGCTGGGGGGGTGCCGCGCGCCTGTCGGCTCTTCGTTTTCATGCTCCCTCTGCCCCGGAACAGGAAGTAACCTGTTCCAGGGCAAAGGGAGCATGAAAATGAAGAGCCAACAGGTGCCCGGCACCCCCCCTGCAGTGTGCACCCGGGGCGGACCGCCCCCACTGCCCCCCCTTGGTACGCCACTGCTTTCTCCCAGAACAGGGAAATCAAAATTGTTTATGTAAACAGCTTTTTTAGTAGTAACAGTGGGATTAGATTGTACACCTGTCTTTTAGATTGTAAGCTCCTTGAGCAGGGACTGTCCTTCCATGTTAAATTGTACAGCGCTGCGTAACCCTAGTAGCGCTTTAGAAATGTTAAGTAGTAGTAGTATTTGAATCAGCCATCTCTGCATTACAAGGCCAATGCTGTTACTATTTGGCCACAGCTCCACTTACTTGGATGTCCCTCCCTTTTGATTATACCCATTCAGGTCTCTCTCAGCCAATCACAGCACGTCCCGCTCCTCTTTTGTGCACAAATGTTCTTCACCCCTAAATTGAATGGATCAAATTGTCATTGCTGTAATGGTGACAATTTTGTCCTTGAAGGAAATGTATAGTGTGCACACTGAGTGCTGTAACACAAATGTCTATGTGTCTAATAGAAACATAGTAAATGACAGCAATAAAGACCATAGGGCCTATCCAATCTGCCCATCTACTATCTATTATCCCTTCCTCTTCCTTTGAGATCCTATGTGTTTAGCCCAAGAGTTTTTGAATTCAGATACAGTCTTTGTCTCCACCACCTCCACTGGGAGGCTGTTCCACGCATTCACCACATTTTCCATAGAGAAGTATTTCCCTAAATTACTCCAGAGTCTAACGTTGTTCACCTTCATGCTATGCTCCTTCATTCCAGAGCTTTCTTTCAATTGAAAGAGACCTTCCCCTTGAGCAATTAGGCCACAGAGGTATTTAAATATCTTTATCATATCTCCCCTCCCCTGCCTTTCTTCCAAAGTATATGTATTGAGATTTTTAAGTCTATTCCCATATGCTTTATAACAAAGACCACTGACCATTTTAGTAGCCACCTTCTGGACCAGCTCTATACTCTTTATATCCTTCTGAAGATATGGAGGGGCATAATCGACCAGAAACGCCTATCTCCATGGGCGTTAATCTCCGAGAACGGGTCCGTGAAGGGGCGGAGTGAACCGTATTTTTAAAAAAAAAATAGACGCCCATGCTTTATTCGCCAAGGTGTGAGCTGGGCGTTTTTGCTTTTCACCGATAATGGAAAATGAAATCGCCCAGCTCAAAAACGAATAAATGCAAGGCATTTGTTCGTGGGAGGGGCCAGGATTCATAGTGCACTGGTCCCCCTCACATGCCAGGACACCAACCGGGCACCCTAGGGGGCACTTTTACAAAAACAAAAAAAAAGGTAAAAGAGCTCCCAGGTGCATAGCACCCTTCCCTTGGGTGTTGAGCCCCCCAAATCCCCCTCAAAACCCACTGCCCACAAGTCTACACCAGTACTATAGCCCTAAGCGGTGAAGGGGGGCACCTACATGTGGGTACAGGGGGTTTGGGGGGGGTTGGACGACTAGTAGCATTAAGCAGCACAATTGTAACAGGTAGGGGGGGGATGGGCCTGGGTCCACCTGCCTGACGTCCACTGCACCCCCTAACAACTGTTCCAGGGACCTGCATACTGCTGCTTGGGAGGAGGGTATGACATTTGAGGGTGAAAGTAAAAAGTTGTGAAACATCATTTGTTGTGGTGGGAGGGGGTTAGTGACCACTGGGGGAGTCAGGGGAGGTCATCCCCGACTCCCTCTGGGGGTCATCTGGTCATTTAGGGCACGTTTTGGGGCCTTATTCGTCAAAAAACAGGGTCCAGGAAAAGTGCCCTAAATTCTAGCTACAAACGCATCCATTATCGGCGAAGGGCGCCCATCTCTGTTCGGGTGATAACCACGCCCCAGTTCCGCCTTCACCACGCCTCCGACACTCCCCCGTCAACTTTGTCCGCATCCGCGACGGAGTGCAGTTGAAAGCGTCCAAAGTTCGGCTTTCGATTATGCCGCTTTATTTGTTTTTGTGAGAAGAACGCCCATCTCCCGATTTAGGTCGGAACTTGGGCGTTATTCTCGTTCGATTATAAGCAGGATGGTGTCCAGAATTGCACATGGTACTCTAAATGGGGTCTCACCAGAGACTTATACAGAGGCATTATTACCTCGTTCTTCCTGCTGGCCATTCCTTTCTCTATGCACCCAAGCATCCTTCTGGCTTTTACTGTCACCTTTTCTACCTTTTTGCCATTTTAAGATTATCCAATACAATCACCCCCAAGTCCTACACGTCTTTTGTGCACAGAAGTACTTCACCCCTATACTGTACCACTCTGTTGGGTTTCTACATCACAAATGCATAACCCTGCATTTTCTAGCATTAAATATAAGCTGCCAAAATCTAGACCATTCTTCAAGCATTCTAGATCTCCCATCATGTTATCCATGCCATCAAGAATGTCTAACTTATTGCAGATGTTGGTATCAACTGCAAAATGGCAAACCTCACCAGATAGCCCCTTAGCAATATTGCTTGCAAAAGTGATTAAAAGAACTGGCCCAAGTGCCAATCCTTGTGGCACACTGCTAGTAACATCCCTTTCCTCAATGCTTCTCTGTCAATATCACTTTAACACATCAAACATTCACCCACTCCTCCCAAAGACACACCTGTCATACCACTACTGTAATATAATCTATGATTTACTTGTTTGTTCAGGCAATGTCATCTTATGCCTTTTATTTTATTTATTTATTTGTTACATTTGTACCCCACATTTTCCCACCTATTTGCAGGCTCAATGTGGCTTACATAGTACCGTAAAGGCGTTCGCAATTCCGGTATGAACAAATACAGTAATGTTGTGGTAGAATAAGGTTTGTGTGTACAGACACATTAGAGAATCGTAGAGAGGAAGAGAATCGAAGAGAGGAAGAGTTATTATATGTCCATTACGAGCTTTGGTTAAGTTGTGTTGCAGGGTATAGGCATTTAAGTTGGGTCGGTAGGGTATGCCTTTTTGAACAGGTTAGTTTTTAATGATTTCCGGAAGTTTAGGTGATCATAAGTTGTTTTCACGGCTTTTGGTAATGCGTTCCATAGTTGTGTGCTTATGTAGGAAAAGCTGGATGCATAAGTTGATTTGTATTTGAGTCCTTTGCAGCTTGGGTAGTGTTGTGTTTCTGGTTGGTAGGTCTATGAGATCTGTCATGTATCCCGGTGATTCGCAATAGATAATTTTATGAACCAGGGTGCAGATTTTAAAAGCAATACGTTCTTTGATTGGGAGCCAGTGCAGTTTTTCTCGGAGGGGTTTGGCGCTTTCAAATCACGTTTTTCCAAATATAAGCCAGCGGTCTGAAGTTTCTTTATAATTTGTTCTTTGCATCCCGCATAAATTCCGTTGCAATAGTCTAAATGGCTTAGCACCATTGATTGTATCAAGTTGCAAAATGTTTCCCTCGAGAAGAATGGATTCACGTGCTTGAGTTTCCACATTGAGTGGAACATTTTCTTTGTTGTAGATTTCACTTGGTTCTCTAGTGTGAGGTTACGGTCGATTGTAACACTGAGAATTTTCAGGATGTCTGAGAGAGGGAGGGTATAATCTGGGGTGTTTATGTTTGTGGGTTTGTTCGTATTGTATTGGGATGAGAGGATGAGACAGTGTGTTTTTTCTGTGTTGAGTTTTAGTTATAGTGTTTTGGTCTCATGAAATGTAATAAGTTAGTCCAATTTTTTTTTTGTTACATTTGTACCCTGTGCTTTCCCACTCATGGCAGGCTCAATGTGGCTTACATGGGGCAATGGAGGGTTAAGTGACTTGCCCAGAATCACAAGGAGCTGCCTGTGCCTGAAGTGGGAATTGAACTCAGTTCCTCAGGACCAAACTCCACCACCCTAACCACTCCTCCACTCCTTAATAAAAATGTATTTAACATATATTTTTTTGCTTTTATTTCCCTGCTTTCAAGTGGACTAACTTGGCAACCATGCTACATGATCTATGTTGTACCTGATTAAATGGACTCTTGTACTGTATATGAAATCTTATGCCTTAATAACTGTATAAAGTGACATCAGCCTTCTGATTTTGCTGCTACCCTGTCCTGGATACCCATCTTGAAGTTTGCCTGTAGACATCTTTGGTGTGTAATGCTATCTCTGCAGCTAAGACTTTTTCTGTTCATTATCAAAATTGTAATTGGGCTCGATTACAAGCTAGCATTTCAGGGACTCATCTCTAACTCTACAGACTAGACAATCTCATGTCATTTAAGAAATCAACAAAATTGTTATTCTCAGCTATGCACCTTAACTCAGTTATATATGCAAGAGTGCTATCATTAGCTCCTTGATTTCATTTGTGAAACTGAAATCTCTAGATGAGGACAGATGGTGTTGGTGGGAAGTGTACTTTTAGCTTTGCTACTAGTTCATCTTAACTCATAAGACAAGGCAGGTGTAGCTAGCAAACATATGATTTCAAATGTTATAGCATCCTTCTCTTCCTCCAAAGTGTTAATAGCACAACCCCTTGTCTGTTTAGGGTTAACTATGTGAGCTCATATAAGTTTTTTGGACCTGGGGCAATGGAGGGTTAAGTGTCTTGCCCAGAGTCACAAGGAGCCACAGTGGGAAAAATTACATTCTTTGTCAGTGTACCATGCTGCCATTTCACATACATCAAATTCCTCAGTTGTTTCAGAGAAGTCATTTCCTTAAAGCTGCAAACTCAGGTTCCAAGATGCTGGTCTCTACCAGTTTGCCTGCTGTGCAGTTGGGTTCCCTCCTCTCCATAGTTCTCCAGTGTTTTAACAGTAGGATCCTTTGTTTCTCACCAGAAAAGAATTGGGTATTGTGGAGAAATTGTGTTGGGTCAAGAAATAGGACAGTGGTACCTCACAACTTTTATTTATTTTATCTGCATACAACCCAGCCAACCAACATATAACAACAGACTCAAAACTAAACTAAGGAGGGCAAGATGGCAACTAGAGAGGATATGCGTGTCTGAGCTCTTGAACCCCAGAGTTTGTACTTGGAGAAGCAGCACTTTTCCATAAGAGGTTTCATGGGGAAAAGGAAGAGGAAAACAGGAATACAATCCTCCTCTGAGCCTGGAAGCCCAGCTCTCCAACAACAGACGCTGGAAAAGTATGGAGTTCGGGCAGTTAAGACACCGGTTTCTGCGTTGATGGGATCTGAAACTGGACAATCGGATCGCAGCATAGAGGCAGTCTCACTCAGCCTGCCTCCAACCACAGCTCCACCACAACATAAGTACATAAGTACATAAGTACATAAGTAGTGCCATACTGGGAAAGACCAAAGGTCCATCTAGCCCAGCATCCTGTCACCGACAGTGGCCAATCCAGGTCAAGGGCACCTGGCACGCTCCCCAAACGTAAAAACATTCCAGACAAGTTATACCTAAAAATGCGGAATTTTTCCAAGTCCATTTATTAGCGGTCTATGGACTTGTCCTTTAGGAATCTATCTAACCCCTTTTTAAACTCCGTCAAGCTAACCGCCCGTACCACGTTCTCCGGCAACGAATTCCAGAGTCTAATTACACGTTGGGTGAAGAAAAATTTTCTCCGATTCGTTTTAAATTTACCACACTGTAGCTTCAACTCATGCCCTCTAGTCCTAGTATTTTTGGATAGCGTGAACAGTCGCTTCACATCCACCCGATCCATTCCACTCATTATTTTATACACTTCTATCATATCTCCCCTCAGCCGTCTCTTCTCCAAGCTAAAAAGCCCTAGCCTTCTCAGCCTCTCTTCATAGGAAAGTCCTCCCATCCCCACTATCATTTTCGTCGCCCTTCGCTGTACCTTTTCCAATTCTACTATATCTTTTTTGAGATACGGAGACCAGTACTGAACACAATACTCCAGGTGCGGTCGCACCATGGAGCGATACAACGGCATTATAACATCCGCACACCTGGACTCCATACCCTTCCTAATAACACCCAACATTCTATTCGCTTTCCTAGCCGCAGCAGCACACTGAGCAGAAGGTTTCAGCGTATCATCGACGACGACACCCAGATCCCTTTCTTGATCCGTAACTCCTAACGCGGAACCTTGCAAGACGTAGCTATAATTCGGGTTCCTCTTACCCACATGCATCACTTTGCACTTGTCAACATTGAACTTCATCTGCCACTTGCACGCCCAATCTCCCAGTCTCGCAAGGTCCTCCTGTAATCGTTCACATTCCTCCTGCGACTTGACGACCCTGAATAATTTTGTGTCATCGGCGAATTTAATTACCTCACTAGTTATTCCCATCTCTAGGTCATTTATAAATACATTAAAAAGCAACGGACCCAGCACAGACCCCTGCGGGACCCCACTAACTACCCTCCTCCACTGAGAATACTGTCCACGCAATCCTACTCTCTGCTTCCTATCTTTCAACCAGTTCTTAATCCATAATAATACCCTACCTCCGATTCCATGACTCTGCAATTTCTTCAGGAGTCTTTCGTGCGGCACTTTGTCAAACGCCTTCTGAAAATCCAGATATACAATATCAACCGGCTCCCCATTGTCCACATGTTTGCTTACCCCCTCAAAAAAATGCATTAGATTGGTGAGGCAAGACTTCCCTTCACTAAATCCGTGCTGACTTTGTCTCATCAGTCCATGTTTTTGTATATGCTCTGCAATTTTATTCTTAATAATAGCCTCCACCATCTTGCCCTGCACCAACGTCAGACTCACCGGTCTATAATTTCCCGGATCTCCTCTGGAACCCTTCTTAAAAATCGGAGTAACATTGGCTACCCTCCAGTCTTCCGGTACTACACTCGATTTTAGGGACAGATTGCATATTTCTAACAGTAGCTCCGCAAGTTCATTTTTTAGTTCTATTAATACTCTGGGATGAATACCATCAGGTCCCGGTGATTTACTACTCTTCAGCTTGCTGAACTGACCCATTACATCCTCCAAGGTTACAGAGAATTCGTTTAGTTTCTCCGACTCCCCCGCTTCAAATATTCTTTCCGGCACCGGTGTCCCCCCCAAATCCTCCTCGGTGAAGACCGAAGCAAAGAATTCATTTAATTTCTCCGCTACGGCTTTGTCCTCCCTGATCGCCCCTTTAACACCATTTTCGTCCAGTGGCCCAACCGACTCTTTGGCCGGTTTCCTGCTTTTAATGTATCTAAAAAAATTTTTACTATGTATTTTTGCTTCCAACGCAATTTCTTCTCAAAGTCCTTTTTTGCCCTCCTTATCTCCGCTTTGCATTTGGCTTGGCATTCCTTATGATCTATCCTGTTACTTTCAGTTGGTTCTCTTCTCCACTTTCTGAAGGATTGTTTTTTGGCTCTAATGACTTCCTTTATCTTACTGTTTAGCCACGCCGGCTGACGTTTAGTCTTTTTTCCCTTTTTTCTAATACGTGGAATATATTTGTCCTGAACCTCCAGGATGGTGTTTTTAAACAGCATCCACGCCTGACGCAAGTTTTTTACTCTGCGAGCTGCTCCTTTCAGTCTTTTTTTCACCATTTTTCTCATTTTGTCGTAATCACCTTTTCTATAGTTAAACGCTAGCGTACTTGATTTCCTAGTTTCACTTCCTTCAATGCCAATATCAAAACCGATCATATTATGATCACTGTTGTCAAGCGGCCCTCGTACCGTTACCCCCTGCACTAGATCATGAGCACCACTAAGGACTAAGTCTAGTATTTTTCCTTCTCTTGTCGGCTCCTGAACTAGCTGTTCCATGAAGCTGTCCTTGATTTCATCAAGAAATCTTATGTCCCTTGCGTGTACAGATGTTACATTAACCCAGTCTATATGCGGGTAATTGAAATCCCCCATTATTATTGTGTTGCCCAGTTTGTTTGCGTCCCTGATTTCCTTTAACATTTCCGCATCCGTCTGTTCGTCCTGGCCAGGCGGACGGTAGTACACTCCTATCACTATCCTTTTCCCCTTTGCACATGGAATTTCAATCCACAGTGATTCCAAGGAGTGTTTTGTTTCCTGCAGAATTTTCAATCTATTTGATTCAAGGCTCTCGTTAATATACAATGCTACCCCTCCACCAATCCGATTCACCCTATCACTACGATATAATTTGTACCCCGGAAGTATTTCGACTCTGACGGAGGTGCAGCATGAGCACTTGCCTAATGTGTCGTCTGCCCAAGCAGCTGGAGGAGGCCCCATAGATACGTCGACCCCGGAGAAATTAACTGATAGAAATACTGGAATTAAGCCTGTATCTCTTCCTGACCTGGAGGTGTCTTCCGTGGAGTGTGGTAGTTGAGTTAAACCAGCTGTGATAACACTTGAGACGTTATGGGATGCCTTTCAAGGAATGATCACCAATCTTACAAAGGTAACTCATTCGATAAAAGAAGAGATAACTGAATTAAAACAAACTCAAGTTTTGTTGTGTGGGAAAGTAAAAGAAAATGAAGAAAAAATTGAATCACTGGGAGGAGAGATAAAAAAAAGTTGCAGAACATAACAGGAACTATGGTAAAAGATAGAGATAGTCTAGCTAGGAAGCTGAAATATCTTGATAATCAAGGGGAAAGAAATAACCTAAGATTTCTCAGTTTTCCTAAGTCACCTTTGATTCCTGCAACTGATATGCTTAAAAATATTTTGGAGAAATCTTGGGAATTTCAATGGAGGGTTTTCCCCCCATTGTTAGAGCTCAATATATATCTGGAATTAGAGCTCAGCCCTTGAAATCTCAGTCCCAATCTGAATTAAATCTTACAGAATTCCTGGAAAGTTCTTTAGAAGTGATAACCCAAAGGACGATTCTCCTAGTGACATTTGCTTTCCAAGTGCTTAAATCATTTGGGCAAACTTATGCATAATAAAATTTCCTGACGTGTTACAACAATTCTGACTTCGGATTTTGAATACGCACACTGAATTTAGTATAGGACAAATGTTTTTTGCCCAGAAGCACATGAAAAACGTTTTTTGTTGTGCTGTGAATTATGTGTTTTTAATATGTATACTGCCTAGTAGTACAACTGGATAGAGCGGCTTATAAATGTTTTCAATAAATAAATGTATCTGGATCCATGCCCAAATTTGGATGCATAACTTTAGGCAAACTATATAGAATCCGGGGGTCACTGGGATCACTGGCTTTCCAAGGCCTCAGACAGTCTTCTCTTAGTACAAACTTGCTCTGCACAGGAACTTACCTCAGCTGTGCTCCCCCTTCCTGTAACAAAGCAGCCTTCACTCTGGCTAGCATCTGCACTGGGGGGGGGGGGGGGGGGATGAAGGCACTGGAGAGCTGTAGAGGGCTAAACTTTGAAAAATATCCAGACACTTCAGCCATCTTTCTGGCTTTCAGACAAATAATATATGTATCTGTTAAATCCTGAAAAAAATCCAAACAGTTGGAAATCCTACCTTCCTGAGTGCTGAACACATCTAAGTACATAAGTATTGCCATACTGGGACAGACCAAAGGTCCATCAAGCCCAGCATCCTGTTTCCAACAGTGGCCAATCCAGGTCACAAATACCTGGCAAGATCCCCCCCAAAAAGTACAAAACATTTTATGCTGCTTATCCTACAAATACTGTCAAAAAAATTAGGCGTTCTACTTATTGTGTTATCAAAACTCAACAAACATATGCAAAAAGTAGAAAAGTGGGTGTCACACAGTACAATACAAAATGAATTTTGGGGATGTCTCATATATAATCATTTGGCTGTATATATGACAAAGTACTCTTGTCTATCAGCCATAGCAGTCTTTAATCATTGACCACCCCCTCCATCCAAATTTTAGTGAAAATAGATATTAATGTGAAAAGTACTTAGGGCACACACTTATAACAGTAAGAAGATATCTGTTTAAACTGCCACTGTTAAATTATCAGAATGACTTATCTTGTACATCTGATGTATGTATTGAGGAGCATCCAGGAACCTTCGTTATCCCAACAGGACCTGTTTCGCCAGATTGCTTTGTCAAGGGATAATCCTGCAAAGCCGTCAATATATAACAAAGAATTACAACAAAAATATTAATTCATATGTGATCTCTAAATACGTTCTTCCCAAATAACTAAGCTCAAGACTTACGGTTCCAACTTCCTGGTATATCTTGTGCTCGCTCTACCTTAACATGAAAATGGCGGCGGCGTTCTTTTGAAAGCCGGCACCGGAACTACTATGTGTTTCCCGTACGTAGTTGATAGCGTGAGCGTCATCAGTAAGTTAACTGCACGCTCTAAGCTGAAACCTTACAAAAAGCACCCCCAATGCATATATGTGTTTAAACCTCCTGGTTCAATTGTTCCTAACTTAAAAATCCAATAGGATTCACGCTGTGACAATTTTCTGTTGCGGTCGCCTCCCCTCGAATGCATAGTCACGTGTTCTATAACTTGGCATCTAAGCATATCTGCTGTGTGACCTTTGTTAATGCAATGTTGCACTAGCGGAGCACCTATGTTTCTTGCCGTGATTCTAGATCTGTGTTCGGTCATGCGTGCATTGAGTGACCTGCTGGATTTACCTATATAAATTTTGTCACAAGGGCATCGAATGCTATATACGATATGTGTCGTCTGACAAGTGGTATAACTATGTAATTTGTGTGTATGGTTCTTATGGCAAAAGCTATCTGATTCAATGGTTAGCTCGCAGGTTTTACAACTCTTTTTGTTACATTTGAAATGCCCATGTTTAATAGACTGTCCAACTTCATTTGTCACTGGTAACATTGCAGGACTTAAAATTTCCTTTAAATTCTTTGCCCGGGAAAAAGCTGTCCTAACTCCCAGCTCTTTAAATAGGGGATGTGTACGCATGATGTCCCAATGTTGTTTAATAATCTTTGTTATTCTTTCACCTCTGGGAACAAAATGCATTACACATGTCATAGTTGATTCGTCAGTATTAACTTGTTTTTTAGTCTTCAATAACAAGTTTCTATTGTTGTATTTTGCTCGAAATAAGCAGTGGAGTTTCCCCAAGTCCATTTTAATAATGGTCTATGGACTTTTCCTTTAGGAAACCGTCCAAACCTTTTTAAAACCCTGCTAAGCTAACTGCATTTACCACATTCTCTGGCAACGAATTCCAGAGTTTAATTACCCATCAAGTGAAGAAAAAGTTTCTCAGATTCGTTTTAAATTTACTACTTTGTAGCTTCATTGAATGCCCCCTAGTCCTAGCATTTTTGGAAAGCGTAAACAGATGCTTCACATCTACCTGTTCCACTCCACTCATTATTTTATAGACCTCTATCATATCTCCCCTCAGCTGCCTTTTCTCCAAGCTGAAGAGCCCTAGCCGCTTTAGCCTTTCCTCATAGGGAAGTTGTCCCATCCCCTTTATCATTTTCGTCGCCCTTCTCTGCACCTTTTCTAATTCCACTATATCTTTTTTGAGATACAGTGACCAGAATTGAACACATTATTTGAGGTGCGGTCGCACAATGGAGCGATACAAAGGCATTATAGCATCCTCATTTTTGTTTTCCATTCCTTTCCTAATAATACCTAACATTCTATTTGCTTTCTTAGCCCCAGCAGCACACTAAGCAGAAGGTTTCAACTTATCAACGATGACACCTAGATCCCTTTCTTGGTCCTTGACTCCTAATGTGGAACCTTGCATGACATAACTATAATTTGGGTTCCTCTTTCCCATATGCATCACTTTGCACTTGCTCACATTAAACGTCATCTGCCATTTAGACGCCCAGTCTCCCAGTATCGTAAGTTCCTCTTGTAATTTTTCACAATCCTCCTGCAATTTAACGACTTTGAATAACTTTGTGTCATCAGCAAATTTAATTATCTCACTAGTTACTCCCATCTCTAGGTCATTTATAAATATGTTAAAAAGCAGCGGTCCCAGCACAGACCCCTGGGGAATCCCACTAACTACCCTTCTCCATTGAGAATACTGACTATTTAACTCTACTCTCTGTTTTCTATCTTTTAACCAGTTTTTAATCCACAATAGAACACTACCTCCTATCCTATTAATCTCCAATTTCCTCTGGAGTCTTTCATGAGGTACTTTGTCATGTGCCTTCTGAAAATCCAGATACACAATATCAACCGGCTCACCTTTAGCCACATGTTTGTTCACCCCTTCAAAGAAATGTAGTAGATTGGTGAGGCAAGATTTCCCTTCACTAAATCCATGTTGACTTTGTCTCATTAATCCATGCTTTTGAATATGCTCTGTAATTTTCTTCTTTATAATAGTCTCTACCATTTTGCCCAGCACCAACGTCAAGCTCACCGGTCTATAATTTCCCAGATCTCCTCTGGATCCTTTTTTAAAAATCAACGTTACATTGGCCACCCTGCAATCTTCCGGTACCACGCTCGATTTTAAGGATAAATTACATATTACT
Organism: Microcaecilia unicolor; assembly: GCF_901765095.1. NCBI lineage: Eukaryota > Metazoa > Chordata > Amphibia > Gymnophiona > Siphonopidae > Microcaecilia > Microcaecilia unicolor. The sequence goes on from NC_044032.1 coordinate 445,797,572, forward strand.
AACAATAACTCTGCAAGTTCATTTTCAGTTCTATCAGTAGCACGTCTTCTTGTTTTAGAGGTCCTTTTTTCTTAGCTGTGGTAAATACTAACGCATGTTACCTCAGCTTATTTTCAAAATAAGACCCACAACCAACAGTGGCCAGTGTTTCTCTTTGCTGCTTCAGGGTCTATGGATCAAAACAATTCTTACACAATCTGGGCAGTTATTGTTGATCCGTAGACCCTGAAGCAGCAAAGAGAAATGCTGGTCACTGTTGGTCTTGGGTCTTATTTTGAAAATAAAGAGAAGGATACCACATCATGACAACAGAATAGCTAAATGACTGTTTGAAGCCTTTTCCTCCTATTTTTCCCTTATCTCCTGCCACTTCCGTATATATTATTTGAGAACTATTTGCTGTTTGAGTTTGTTGTTCAACAATTGGAGTTCTCTCTCCAGTGTTTGTGTATAACTGCCCAGATTGTGCCAGGGTGGTCAGAGCTGGTATTCTATAACACTGCCTGGTTAATTGCTGTTGAAAATCAGCGGATGGCTAACTGACCATGATATAACCATGCAGGAGCCTCTCCTGCCTAGTTAAGTCATTTTGAATACTGGATCCATACTTTAAGTATGTTAAATATTTAATGAAATCTTAAAATTATGATTGATTTGGCGGTAGAAGACATTATTCTAAAACTAGTAAAAATGGCCCGTTTCTGGCGCCGATGAAACGGGCGCTAGCGGGCACGGAACTCCCTTCCCCTCCCCTTCCGGTACCTGTTCCGTCGGCTCAGGAAAGAAAGAGCCCCCTCTTTCCTCCCGTAGCGGTGGCTTCCTTGCTGCATGGTGTGGGAGTCCGGCTCTTGGCATTTCAAAATGGCCGCCGAGAGTTGAAGTCTCGCGAGGCAGCTTGAACTCTCAGTGGCCATTTTGAAACGCTCAGAGCCGGACTCCCACACCATGCAGCAAGGAAGCCACCGCTACGGGAGGAAAGAGGGGGCTCTTTCTTTCCTGGGCCGACGGAACAGGTACCTCTAGACCACCATGGAGACACCCATAAGGGGAGGGGAGGTGACAAGGAGGGAGGGAGGTTGGTGAGGTTAAGCGTGTGATACCGTGGGCGGGGCTATATGGCGAAAGGGGCGGGGTTCATGTGCACGTCAGCGGCGGCTGGGATTTGTTGGAAGGGGAGGAGTAGGGAAACACGCAGAGCGTGTTTCCCTACTGCTCCCCGTACGTAAATTTGTTTTCGTGTTCCACCCTCGACATTATCACGTGTGACGCGAGGGCGGGGCATGAAGATGTTGTGGTGGCTTCACCACCATGAAACCACGAACTGGTGTGTGAGTGACTTCAGTGACGTCAGTGTCCTCAGAACGTTGAGGCTGCGTTTTATTATAGTAGATATGTAATAAACTAGCTGATAGCTGATGAAATGCATTGGAGCAGCCTGTTGATTCCCCTTGCCCCCACCACTTCTGTCCTGAATGTGTGCTCATCATTCCCACAGCCCAACCCAAACACAAACTGGGCAATCTCTCTCTATCTCCCCTCCCTTTCCTCACCTATCATACCAGTGGTGTGCTGGTAAATTTTTAACAACAGGCTCTCTCCCCAGTCCACCTCGGCACCCCCCCCCCCATCCACCTCTGCGCCCCCCCCCCAAAAAAAAAAAATTTGCAGAGCTGGCTATAGCCGTGGGGGCAATGCATTAGTCTCTCCAGGAAAAAAAATTAAATGATCCCAGGTTCCAATCTAATTCATGTTTAATATGGGATAAAATGCCATAAATAAGTAAATAAATATAAACTTTTAACGTTCAGCACCTGATTCTCAAAGTGGACATATTCCAAACACTATAATGAAAATAAAATTATTTTTTTCTACCTTTGTTGTCTGGTGACTTTGTTTCTCTGATCATGCTGGCCCAGTATCTGATTCTGCTGCTCTCTATCTGTTCCCTTGACTCCGTTTCCAGGGCTTCCTTTCCATTTATTTCTTTTCTTTCCTCCTTTCTTCTTCATTTCTGGTCCTCCGCAGACTTGACTGTACAGTGGATCCAGCTTCTGCCTATTTTCTCCATCCATGTGCAGTTTCTCTCCTCACTTCCTTTCCCCTCATCTAATCTCCTTCCTCTATCTTCCCTCCATGTCCAGCATTTCTTCTCTCTCCCTCCCCTCCCCTTCCCTCCATCCATGTCCAGAATTTCTCTTGCCCTCCCCTCCATCCATGTCCTGAAACTCTCCTCTCTCCCCTTCCCCCCTCTATCCATCCATACCCAGCAATTCTCTTCTCTCCCTGACCCCCTCTACCCATCCATGCCCAGCAATTCTCTTCTCTCCCCTGCCCCCTCTACCCATCCATGCCCAGCAATTCTCTTCTCTCCCCTGCCCCCCTCTACCCATCCATGCCCAGCAATTCTCTTCTCTTCCCTGCCCCCTCTACCCATCCATGCCCAGCAATTCTCTTCTCTCCCCTGCCCCCCTCTACCCATCCATGCCCAGCAATTCTCTTCTCTCCCCTGCCCCCTCTATCCATTCATGCCCAGCAATTCTCTTCTCTCCCCTGCCCTCCATGCCCAGCAATTCTCTTCTCTCTCCTGCCCCCCTCTACCCATCCATGCCCAGCAATTCTCTTCTCTCCCCTGCCCCCCTGTACCCATCCATGCCCAGCAATTCTCTTCTCTCCCCTGCTCCCCTCTACCCATCCAAGCCCAGCAATTCTCTTCTCTCCCCTGCCCCCCTCTACCCATCCATGTCCAGCAATTCTCTTCTCTCCCCTGCCCCCCTCTACCCATCCATACCCAGCGATTCTCCTCCCTCCCCTGCCCTCCCCTCCCACTCCCATCCATGTCCAGCAATTCTCCGTCACCCCCATCCTCCCCTCCCGCTCCCATCCATCTTTTTCTATTACCTCCGTTGAAGCGCCAGGTTATTTAAAGCCCTGCTGCCTGTCTCTAGCCTTCCCTGTTTGCTTCTGATGAGTTCGTGCCCTCAGTCCCACCTTCGCGGAAAAAGGAAATGACATCAGAATGATGTCAGAAGGCGGGACTAAGGGCACAAACTCATCAGAAGCAAACAGGGAAGGCTAGAGACGGGCAGCAGGGCTTTAAATAACGCGGCGCTTCAACGAAGGTAATAGAAAAAGATGGATGGGAGCAGGAGGGGAGGGTGGGGGCGAAGGACAATCGCTGGACATGTTTGGGAGCGGGAGGGGAGGTAAGCATGGCCTGTGATGGTGCCCTCCTGCCATGCTTACCTCATGTAATGGAACCGGCTCGCCCCGAAGAACAACCGGCTGGCAAGATCTGTCAAAATTTAACAAGCGACTCTTGCGAGCCGGCTCCAGCACACCACTGTGTCATACTGTCTTTCTATATCCTCTCCCTCCCTCTCTGCATTAGTCACTCTATCCTCTCCCCTTCTCTTTGCCCCTTCCTCCCCCCACCAGTCACTATCTCTCCCCGTCTCTCTTCCTACCACTCTGTCTGTCTGTCTGTCTGTCTCTGTCTCTCTCTCTCTCTCTCTCTCTCTCTCTCTCTCTCTCTCTCCTTCCCTTTCTCTCTATTTCTACCCTATCCCCACATCTTTTTCTCTCTCAATTGCCCTTTTCTTCCTATATTTGAATCTTACTGTGGGATGTCTCAGAGCACCCTGCAGTAAAGCCTTTTAAGCTGAGGTAGTATTTACCGCAGCTAAGAAAAAAGGACCTCTAAAACAAGAAGACGTGCTATGAAACTAATAACCAGCAGATTGAAAACAAATAAAGCAAATTATAGAATGCATTCTTTCATGTGGCACAGAATTAAGCTGTGGGATTTATTTATTTAAACCATTTATAAACCGCACAATCTAAGAGTACTCGGCGGTGTACAATAAAGCAATCATAATATAGCATCATAACATACAGAACAAACCAATTACACATAATAATATAAATAAATCAAACATTCATTGCGCTGACACAATATCTATGACTAGATATCAAAACACAGAATAACCAAATTAATTATCAAAGGCTTGGCAAAATAAAAATGTTTCAAATTCTTTCTTGAACTGATTAACATTCTGCAATGTATGTTAACACAGTGGCAGCTCATTCCATAACTTGGGACCTATCACTTTAAAAATGGAGGCATAATACTCATCAAGCCAGACCACTTTAACGGAAGGAATTTCTAAAAGGCAGGCATCAGAGGATCTCAATGCTCTTACAGGCCGATAGATGCGCAATGTTGAAAATAAGATTGGAGAAACCAAATCATTTAAAGCTTTAAAAACTAAAAACAATATCTTACAAATAATTCTCTGCTTAATAAGTAGTAGTGTAACTTCAACACTGGAGTAATATGACAAATGGCCTCATCTCACAGAGAACACAAGCTACTGCATTTTGTGCAATCTGTAAGGCCTTCAAAGAACCTCCACCCAAGCCTATCAATAGGCCATTACAATAATCAAAACCCAGCAAGATAATATTTTGCACAACTAATCTAAAGTTTGCATCATTCAAAAAGATCATGTAATCCCCTAATCATTTTCATCATACTAAATACTAATCTAATAATCTTTAACACCTGAGGTTTCATAGACAAAGCCGAATCAAACACAACACCTAGATTCCGCACACAATCTACCAAGGGAATCAATACACCATCAGTCTGAAAGTGACAAGGAGCATCATCAGATGCAAAACTGGACAGGACTAAAATCTTAGTTTTTGCCACAATCAGCTTTAAATGGTTACTTCTCAACCATCAATTGATGGAATTAAGACACAACATCAGCATATCAAAGGTAATTGACATAGATCTATCAACCTCTAGCAAAACCTGTATGTCGTCAGCATATAAAGGTTAAAACAATTCAATAACCTACAAAGAGGCAGAAGAAAAATATTAAAAAGCATTGCTGACAAAGCAGATCCTTGTGGTAGACCAGTAGAGCAATCCACCTCTGCAGAAAGCACAGAGTTGCTTAAAACTCAAAATGTTCTTCCTGACAGAAAAGAATTAAACCAAGCCAAAACTGCTCCACTCAACCCTGTGGCTTTTAAGCGATTAATGAGTATGACAAGGTCAATAATGTCAAACGCTGAAGAAATGTTCAGAGTTACTAGCAAAAAAAAAACCTTCTTGAGCAAAATCTGATATGGAAATTAATAAAGTGTCTGTATCTTGCAAAGATCTGAAACCAAACTGATTTATATCTAAGATGTTATTATGATCCAAAAAATGTAAAAGTTGCTTATGCACTAACTTTTCAGTAATCTTAGACAGAAATGACAAACATGAAATAGGTCTGTAATTGACAACTAAATTTGGATCAAAAGAGGAATTTTTCAATAAAGGTTTAGCCACTGCTTTTTTAAAAGAATCAGATAGCTTTCCATCTTGAAAGGAAAGGTTGATAATCTCAGTAAACACCTCACCAGTTAAATTTTTGACAGCTCGAATAATAGAAGGATGACATAAATCAAAATGACAATAAGAATCATTAATCTTAGTTATTATAGTAGTGACTTGCTCAGCAGTTACAGATTGAAAAGCATTCTATAAAGCCTCATTAGATAAAAGGCAAACTATCTGAACAGATGTTGTTTCATCTTTAAATTGACTTACAATTGTGGTAATCTTTGCAATAAAACCATCAGCAAAGTCCTGACTGTCTAAATTCGAAGTTAGCCTATTCTGAGTACCTCAACATCAGCCGTCAAACGTCTCATGACTGAAAAAAGTTATTTCAACTCTGAGGGGGCAGCCTCAATTGTTACATTGCTATAAAGTTTTTTTAGCAGATAAACAGAACTATAAGCACGACAGACAAGATTACATACTTCCAAGGTAACTCTGGAGGGACATTTACGCCACTCACTTTCACTGCATCTCTGTTTAATAGTTCTAAGATCAGCGGTAACCAATGGAATCTGTTACTGAGAGATGTGGTTAAGGCAGCTAGCATAAGGTTCAAAATATGTTTAAACAAATTCCTGAAGGAAAAGTCCATAAAAAAATTAACCAGAGAATGGTTGTTCCAAATGTATTTTCAGAATCATCAGAAGTTATTTTATAATTTAAAAGTCTCTGTGGGGCCCTTTTACAAAGGTGCGTAAGGGCCTATGCGCATGCAGTGGGCATCAAATCGACATTATCACGTGTGTGCCTGGCAGTAATTTCAAGTTTGGCGCGTGCCGAAAACCCATAGTAGAAAATAATTTTCTATTTTCTACTATTGGGGCATTCCCGGCGGTAATCGGTATTTGGTGCGAGCTGGACAGTTACCATGAGGGTAACGTAGGAGCCCTTACCACTAAGGCAATGGGTGGCATTAAAGGCTTAGGCCACAAATAGATGCATGCTGGTTTTAATTTTACCGCACATCCATTTCCAGGCCCCAAAAAACCCTTTTTCCAGACATGTTGGAGATATGGTCCAGTGCGTATCCAAAATACTTGCCCACACTACCACAGGCCCTTTGTAAAAAGGCCCCTGTATTTCCAGATGTTTCTAAAGAAACACAAAAAAGGCAGAAGCCATTTCTATTGATGAGTCCAGGGATATTATAGATAGAACCAATGTTTTTCTTGAAATTTCCTTATATAAGTGCGGTCAAATATCAGTCTTGGAAATATGTTTTTATAAATGCTATCACAGTTGTCTACATTTTGAGTGTTAGAGAAACTCCTGTGGTACCTTATTGTTTATGGTTTATGAAAGACTTTCTATACCACTTTTCCAAAATAAGTTCAAAGTGGTGTACAGACTTAAAGCAGAACAGAAAGGAACGCCATAGTAGAAATAGGACAGAAACACACAAGACAAAAAGATCATACATACTAAGGAGTAAAATTAAAAGCAGGGTACACATCATAATACACTGGATTCTAAAAGGAAAGACAAGAAAAGGAACTATTACCCAGTCAGAGCATACTGCACCCTATGACTCCAATGACAAGAACAGGAAAAGACCTGCTTGAAAAAGTGTGTTTGTAGGTTTTTCTTAAAAGAATTAAAAATAGGTAAACCACGTGCTGGTTGAATAAAGAGCTCTCATTACCTCTCACCTTGACTACTACTACTACTACTACTACTTAACATTTCTAGAGCTCTACTAGGGTTACGCAGCGCTGTACAATTTAACAAAGAGAGACAGTCCCTACTCAAAGAGCTTACAATCTAATAGACAAGTGAACGGTCGGTCCGATAGGGGCAGTCAAATTGGGGCAGTCTGGATTCACTGAACGGTAAGGGTTAGGTGCCGAACACAGTATTGAAGAGGTGGGCTTTAAGCAAAGACTTGAAGACGGGCAGGGAGGGGGCTTGGCGTAAGGGCTCAGGAAGGTTGTTCCAAGCATAGGGTGAGGCGAGGCAGAATGAGCGGAGCCTGGAGTTGGCGGTGGTGGAGAAGGTTACTGAGAGGAGGGACTGCAACCTACTCCTCATTGGCCTCCCATTTTGCCACCTATCCTCCCTTTAGTCCATTCAAAACTCTGTTGCACATCTTATCTTCCACCTGAACCGGTACACTCATATCACCCCTCTCCTCAAGTCACTTCACTGGCTTCCGATCAGGTACCACATACAGTTTAAGCTTCTCCTTTTAACCTACAAATGCACTCGATCTACAGCCCCTCCCTACCTCTCTACCCTTATTTCCCCTTACATTCCTACCCGTAACCTCCATTCTCAAGACAAATCCCTCTTGTCAGTACCCTTCTCCACCACCGCCAACTCTAGGCTCCGCCCTTTCTGCCTCACCTCACCCCATGCCTGGAATAAACACCCTGAGCCCATACGCCAAGCCCCCTCCCTGCCCATCTTCAAAGCCTTGCTCAAAGCCCACCTCTTCAATGTCGCCTTCGGCACCTAACCATCATACCTCTATTCAGGAAACCTGGACTGCCCCTACTTGACATTTCGCCCTTTAGATTGTAAGCTCCTTGGAGCAGGGACTGTCCTTTATGTCAATTTATGTTAATCTGTACAGCGCTGCGTAACCCTAGTAGCACTCTAGAAATGTTAAGTAGTAGTAGTAGTAGTAAGCTAGAGCCTAGAAAGAAGAAGGCTGAGAGTCTAGTGGATTCGTAATAAATGCTGCTGGGAGAGGGGAGAACTAAACGATGAGCATCTAAGGAACAATGCTGTCTAGTTAGTGCCCCTGATATTACCACATAATGAGACTCATTTTCAAAGCATATAGACTTACAAAGTTACATAGGTTACTATGGGGCTCATTTTCGAAAGAGTAAAATGTTTAAATGGCATAAAGCAGCATTTTGGACATTTTATTTGCTAAAATATTCAAATCACTATTTTCAAAACCTATTTTGCAGGCGTTTATCTATGCAGTTCATCTGCAGTGCATCCAAATCACAAGGGGGCGTGTTGGGGGTGGGATTAGGGCATTCCTAACACTTGGGCATTTTTCTGCCATAATGGAACATAACAAAAATGTCCAGGATTTAAACTAAGGCGTTTTGAGCTAGACTAGTTTTAATAACGACTAAGCTACAAAAAGTGCCCTAAATGACCAGATGATCACTGGAGGAATAAAGGAATGATCTCCCTTTCTCCCCTAGTAGTCACTGATCCCTTCCCACCCCCCAAAGATGAGAAACAAATAGTACATACCAGCCTCTATGACAGCCTCAGATGTTATGGCCAGTCCTATTTGAGCAGCAAGAAGGTCCCTGGAGTAGCCTAGTGGTCGGTGCAGTGCACTGTGGAGAAGGTGACCTAGGCCCATATCCCACTCTTACTGTTACATGTGGTGGAATATGTAAGCCCTCCAAAACTCACTAAAAACCTAATGTACCCACATATAGGTGACACCTGCAGCCATAAGGGTTATTGTAGTAGTGTAGAGTTGAGTATAATAGGTTTTTGGTGGGGTTTGGAGAGCTCACTATACAATATAAGGGGGTAACAGTGAGATGCCTCACTGCTCTGCTGGGATGTCTATGTGGTCAGTCTAGTAAGAATGCTGGCTCTTCCTACATCCCAATGGCTTGATTTTGTGCATTTTTTACTTGGACTTTTTTTTCCCCAAAATGGACCAAAAATATAAATGCACAGGGCACAAAAACATTTGGCAAATGGCCATTTTTAATTATTAAAAAAAAGGCATTCTGCTGTTTAAAAATCATTATATTCACCACTCAGATTCTGGACATTTTGAGCAAAATGTCCAAAGTCGGACTTAGACGTCATATTGAATATGCCCCTCCACGTAACTTTGTAAGTCTATGTGCTTTGAAAATGAACACCATTCAATGTCTCCAAGATATTGGTCTCTGTGCCTTCTTGGTCTTGCAGGAACCCCTTTTTTCCTATTGCCCTTATTTTCTCTTTGATAATATTTGATGCAGTCTCATATTTTTGGACTTGAGGAGTCTCAAGTCTTTTATTTTCCTCAAATGTGAAAAACTTACTCTATTTTGTATAATTTTGTTATGCTCCTTTTCTGTACAAGTGTGTTTACTTAATTAATTTGTAAAATTTGAATTAAATCTTTTAAAAATATTAACATGGTAGACTTGGGGAAAACATTGCATATCCCTGGAAATAGCTATAAGGCAGGTCTGTTGTTGGGGATCTGCTGGGTACTGGTGACTCTTCAGTCTTTAAATATCTTTGGCAAATTCTGGAGACTATGATCAGTGCTCAGCTCCAGTAGACAGATGTGTAACAGAACAAAATTGATGGACTGCTTCTGTTCATCCCTAATATCCTGGCATATCCAGTAGCCCTAGTGAATTCCCTGAAATCAGTTCCCATTTCATGCTCAGTCACCAAAATGCTTGGTTGTTCCAGCTCTGCTAATCATAGGTTTTCCTTTCCAGTAGCTTATCTCCCTCATCCTGTTGCTCTAGCCTCTGTTTTATTTCTCCTAACTTCCATCAACCAAAGCAATGAATTTGTTTCTGTCCCACGGTCCTCTCCTTATCTGTTACTGAGGTTCCAGAATGCCTTTGCTGAAGCTCAGGTATATCTTCTTGGTTTATTTCCTTCTTTTCTGTAATCTCTGGAGCATTTCAGAATTCTTTGTCCCTGCCGCTGTCCTCCCCCTCCCTACAACTCCCCTTTATATTTCCCACCTTCTGCCACAGAAACCTCATTTTGAGAGCCATTAATAACTGTCTGAGTGCAGGGATACATTTTTATTGCGCTGCCATTAATCTTTAGAATTTCTGCCCAGCCAAGCGGGTGCTACTGGGGTAATTACAATAAATCAATAAGAAAGCGATTTCCAGCACTGCATGAAGACTCGCACAGATCTTTGCCATCAGGAGTCTTACAGCATCATTCATAGGATACTCATGTCAAAGCAGGGTGCAAAGTCCACCAAGCAATTGAATTCTGCAAATCGAGTGCTATGCCTAGATCATGTATGTCACCTGTATCCAGGCCCTTGGGCTGTGAGACTTATCATTCTATCCCAGGGATACAAAATTGATTTTAACAAACTTCTGTACATAACAACTGCAGTCTCAGTATTGTGTACTTGAATCCATGTCATCCCAAAAGCAATTTGTTTTCCCCTGTGCTTGTTCCCTTCCCAGCTAATTCTAGTACTTGTTGTCCTTCAGAATGCATTAGGATGGAAATTGGGCAGGACTGGATTATATTCGTACTATGACATACATGTGAAGGGTGACATAGAATCTCAAATCAACTGGTGGCATTTTGAAAATTTGAGCCAAGAGGGTAGGAGTGAGTGGGAATTGCTTCTGCCTAGCAGAGTGGATGCAGGTAGGGAGATCATCCAAGAGAGTAGAGAGAAAAAGGGCCTGGAGGCTGGAGCTTCCATAGTAAATTCTTTTGGGGGGAGGGGGAAAATATTTGCCAGAATGGGGATCATAATCAGGGGTATGTTACTACTCTGGTGTTCTTTCCTCCAAAGATGGAGGGATTGTTTCTCAGGAGATTTTATTGGGGAAAGGGGGGAGAGTTTGTTGCTCCAGAGGAGTCTTCTTTAGGGGGTCCTGCTTGGAGTGGGGCCTTCCTCTACAGCAGAGCTTCCCAAAATGTGAGTCATGACTTCAAACGTGGTCACAAAACCTGCATTCAAGACTGTGACCTGGAAGACATTTGAAACGTCATTGGCCTGCAGCTCCGAGGATCACATGCTTTCTGTGGCTATAATAATGGGGTTGAGGCCACAGAAAGTTTGCTAAGCACCCATTGTAGGGGGATATGGGTTGATGCTCAGGAGAATTCAGGCTCTGGGAGGGAGGGGAGAAGAGACATCAGGTTGTATGCAGCCCTTCTCCTGGGAGTAGAGGTTGGGGACCAAGATATCAGTAACCAGGTCAACTTGTTGATGATCTTGGCCAAACTTCACAGTACATCAGTTTAAGTTGTGAAATTCTATGTGGTCTGTGTTAAGCCACTTTGATATTAATGAGCTAATTTTTATGCATTTGAATATGATGCTGCTTAAAAGAGAGTAACGTTTATGCTGATAGTGCATATTAACATAGTTTTAATGTGCATTAATTGCTAAGTTCTGTGTTTAGCATGCATCTTAATAAAGAGGCACCTTGGTGAATTTGTCTGTGAAATGAAGCACACATGAGCTTAAAACAGATTTGAATTTAGATCTAATTACTTGTGTTTTTCATCCCCAAGATCAAGGCAAATTACAATTTAGGTTCTGTAGTTATTTTCCTGCTCCAGAAAACTTACAGAACGATATTTAAAAGCACTTATCCAGATAGTAGCACCTGCTGTCCAGTTCTATCCAGCACCTCTCTCAATAGAGCTGGGCAGGAGACAGGCAGTCCTGAGAATTATTTAGATAACTCCAATTTTCAGTTCAGCCAAAAAGGTGTCCTAAGTTATCCAGAGCTATCAAGAACAATCCACACAAATACAGAGAACATCTTCAAAAACCCAAGGTGGAACTGAATCACAAATGCTGAAAGTGGTCTTTTAAATATGGAGGAAAAAGACCTCAAAAGTCTACCAATATTCTTCAAAGTCTTAGTACTCTGCAGAGTCATCATTAGTTAAAAGAAAAATCTTCAAAACTTTCCAACTCGCACCATTTTATTATTTACAAAACTCTAATTTAATGGTATATTTTGAGGGGCATAATCGAAAGGGACGCCCAAGTTTTCCTAGGGGTGTCCTCACAGGACGGCCCCTGTGAAGGGGCGGGGAAACCCGTATTATCGAAACGAGATGAGCGTCCATCTTTTGTTTCGATAATACGGTCGGGGATGCCCAAATCCTGAAATTTAGGTCGACCTTAGAGATGGTCGTCCTTAGACTTGGTCGTTTCTGATTTTCAGCGATAATGGAAACCGAGTACGCCCATCTCAGAAACGACCAAATCCAAGCCATTTGGTCATGGGAGGAGCCAGTATTCATAGTGCACTGGTCCCCCTCACATGCCAGGACATCAACCGGGCACCCTAGGGGGCACTGCAGTGGACTTCACAAATTGCTCCCAAGTGCATAGTTCCCTTACCTTGTGTGCTGAGCCCCCCAAAACCCACTACCCACAACTGTACACCAGTACCATAGCCCTTAGGGGTGAAGGGGGGCGCCTAGATGTGGGTTTTGAAGGGCTCACATTTACCACCACAAGTGTAACAAGTAGGAAGGGATGGGCCTGCGTCCGCCTGCCTGAAGTGCACTGCACCCACTAAAACTGCTCCAAGGACCTGCATACTGCTACGAGGAACCTGAGTATGACATTTGAGGCTGGCATAGAGGCTGGCACAAAATATTTTTTAAGTTGTTTTTGAGGGTGGGAGGGGGTTAGTGACAATTGGGAGAGTAAGGGGAGGTCATCCCCGATTCCCTCCGGTGGTCATCTGGTCAGTTCGGGCACATTTTAAAGGCTTGATCGTAAGAAAAAAGGGACCAAGTAAAGTCGGCCAAGTGCTCATCAGGGACGCCCTTCTTTTTTCCATTATGGGTCGAGGATGCCCATATGTTAAGCATGCCCAAGTCCCGCCTTTGCTACACTTCCGACACGCCCCCGGGAACTTTGGTCGTCCCCGCAACGGAAAGCAGTTGGGGACGCCCAAAGTCAGCTTTCGATTATGCCAATTTGGGCGACCCTGGAAGAAGGACGCCCATCTCCCGATTTGTGTCAAAAGATGGGCGCCTTCTCTTTCGAAAATAAGCCTGTAAGTAGCATATTTTTAAAAGTCTTGTATCATGCAGATAAAAAAGGCACTCTTATCTTGTTCTGGCAAACCCCAAAGTCAATGGGCTTCTTCAGGGGAATAAATGTGCACTGGAATTGTCAGTTTTTCTTCTTCTCTTCTTTTTAAAGTATTTGAAGTATTTTTAAAGACCACGTTCAGCATTTGTGATTCAGGTCCACCTTGGGTTTTCTAAGTTATCCAGAGAGCAGATTGAGCATCGACGAATATTCACTCCCATTCACTATTTGGATAGCAGCATCGAATATCCAGAAATGTATGACTCCTGCAGCCAGCGTTTTACAATAATCCTCACTGTTGTAGCTGAATATTGATCCCTTACAGTTTAAGATGTACCTAAAGCAATGGAGAGAGAAGTGGAGATCTTTTACTAAGCCGTGGTAGCATTTTTAGCTCACAGTAGAAATCAGCTGGCGGTAAACGCCGAGACCCCAGCTAAAAATGCTACCGCAGCTTAGTCAAAGACCCCCTAAGGTTACAAAGCGTGTCAGTGGGAGAAATGGAATTTGAACCCTGACTTTGCTGGTTTAGTCCACTGTTCTTTCCTCTAGGTTGCTCCCCTACTTCGGTAATGATGTAGTACATACTCATAAGGCAATAGAAGCAGCAATTATATTTGGGCATAAAACAAACCGGTAAAACTATTCGAGCACCAAACACTGAGTATTCTGCTGTATTTTTTCAAAAATATGTGTTTTGAGAACAGGAATAATATTTTGTTGTTTTTTCTTTGCAGGTAGTATTTTGAGAGATCTGTGACTCCATGCCAAGTATACGACGGGTGGGCGTATTGCTGGCAAGTCAGCCCGAAGTGTTTGACGATGCCTGTTTCAACATTCCTGCATCTACCAGGTTTTTTTTTCCCACAACCCACATCACAAACAACAAAATCTCCAGAAGCAAGGCTAATTGATTGTCTCAGATCATAATTTTGACAAACTGTCCAGGCAGTTCACAAGAATTCTCCAGTTTTCTGAATATTTGACAACAACACTGGCTGCCTATATCATTGCAACTTAAAATTAAGCTGGACAATATTCAGCTGGTGGTTGTGAGTCTTTTGCTGACCGCTGCTGGCATTATTCCCAGGTATTCAATGTTGGGCTCTGTCCAGGCTTTAACATTCAATATCCAGGTTGTTGGGGTTTTTTAGCCAGCTAACACATAGCCAATTATGTCAATATTCTGCACCTCACTGCATAAGCCAAACTGCTTAAAGATAGGATTGTTATTTATGTGGCCCGATTTAAGCGGCTTACTTATATGATGAGGGGCTGAATAACGCCACTTAACCAGAGTCCACCCCTGGAATGTCCATGAGTTAGCCACTTTTGAATACAGCACTAACTGGTCATTTTCAGAGAAGATAACCGATTAAGTGCTGCTGAAAATGACTGGATAGCCATGAACAAGTCATTTAACCAGTTGGTGGCTGATTCTAGGTGGTTATACTGTTTTGAATATCGGCTGGAAGATTGGAAGGTGGCCAATGTAATGTCGATTTTTAAAAAGGGATCCAGGGTGATCCAGAAAATTACAAACCAGTAAGACTGATATCTGTGCTGGGCAAAATAGTGGAACGTATGTTAAAGAATAAAATCACTGAATACATAGATAAGCATGGTTTAATGGAACAGAGTCAACAAGGTCCTGCCCCTTTGGAGCCCCTTTGGAGCAACTGAGAAGCAAAGATCGGGCCATTTTAACTATTATAAGGAATAAAATTATGGAACTCATAGACAAATATGGTTTAATTGGACAGAGTCAACATGGGTTCAGCCAGGGGAAATCTTGCCTAACCAATTTGCTTCATTTCTTTGAAGGCGTGAATAAACATGTGGATAAAAATGAGCCAGTTGATGTAGTGTATCTAGATTTTCAGAAAGCGTTTGACAAAGTCCCTCATTAGAGACTCCTAAAAAAAATTAAAGACTCATGATGCAATGTTCTGTTGTGGATTAGGAAACGGTTGATGGATAGAAAACAGAGGGTAGGGTTAAATGGCCAATTTTCTAAATGGAGGAGGGTGAGTAGTAGAAAGCTGCAGGGATCTCTACTGGGACCGGTGCTATTTAACATAGTTATACATGATCTGGAAATGGGAATGACAAGTAAGGTGATTACATTTGCAGATGACACAAAACTATTCAGAGTTGTTAGAACGCATGTGGATTGTGAAAAATTGCAGGAAGATCTTAGGAAGTTGGAAGACTGAGCATTCAAATGGCAGATGAAATGTAGGGCCCTATTTACTAAGCTGCACTTTAGGCTTGCTAACATTTTTTAGTATACAACTTCCAAATGAGTTCCTCACACATTTACCTGAAATAATTGTGAAGTGAAGCACTCCTAAATTCACAAACATATTTAGGGGCTCATTTTCAAAACAGAAAAATGTCCTAAAAATGGGATAGCAGGCAGATAACAACAGGGCAGTCTATCTGTAAGATCCAAGACAGCGACACAAAAAGCAGAACAAGATGAAAAAATCTATATGAAGATGAATTTATTCAACCAACAATGCCCGACACAGGTCGTGTTTTGCCCACACATGGGCTGCCTCAGGGGCAAATTATGTTGAGAACTGGATACCTCTTCACCTATGTGTTGTTAGTCATATGACTGCAATCATAAGACAAGGGAATCCACATGATGGCTCCGTGAATCCTTCAGCATCATTGCTAAACAGCATGCTAACAAAGGACTCCTTGCTTTTTGCAGGACCTGGCTGCTGGACAGGACAGAGCACAAGCACTGGTCAGCAGGAACACAAAAGAAAGCAGTGGATTGTGATACAAACTGTCTTCATGCTCTTTACCTATCTATTGGTTTAAAACTGATGCTATGGGAGTGTGGGGATATGTGCAGCTGTGAATGTCATGGAAACACCCATTTGTGGCTGCCTGCCTGACCTGCAGAGCGTGGCGGGGGAATGCCCTTGCAGTGGGTATGTGCACCATGTTCTGCACAGGTCTGAGATTAATGGGGTCCACATCTGGTGGGTTTTCTCCTGCTTTACACTTCATGTCTCTCTTCAGCTGGCTCTATTATTTCATCGCAAACTTCCACATCTCCATTTGTGTGGTAAACCCCATTCAACTTTGCCCACGTGCCTAGTGCCACCCATTCCCAGGGTTGAGGGAGGACCATTTTATATATTGATTGTCATTTCCTAAAAAGTGAACTCACCCCTACAATCCTCTGAATTCCAGCATCTTTTAAACTTATCCCTGCCCTGCCCCTCATGTTCAGTAGGCCCAGAAGTGAAAAAGCAATAACATATATTGCAACAACAAAGGGATCTCAGTGCATGTGACCCTGCCTATGTATGGTGCTCGCACATAAGTGGTGCTGTGATCCTGGAGGACAATGCTGTACACTGTCCTTCCCAGGGTGGCTCTGATTGTTCTCCATGCCTTCATGGAGACATTGTGTGAGGGCAGGCTGTGGTGCTGCCTGAAGATGTGTCTCATGTGCTAACCAGGAGCTCTGTCTCGGGAACACTGTAATTTGGTTCTCTTCTCAGATACATGTCCGTGGCCACTGAGGAACATTCCTTCATGTGCAGAGATATATATGGGCCTTCAGGAATGAGAAAAATGCAATCCTTTATTAATGATGAATACCCGACACGGGCCGTGTTTCGGCGTACAAACGCCTGCAACAGGGGTCAAAAAACTCTTCTAGGTCAGCTAGTTAGCTAGTAGATAAAGATGATTAACAAACAGCTTATATTCCCTTTAGGATGAAAATATAGATGGGTGTTAGCAACACAGATCTTTCTTGAAGGGTCCTTTGTAGACTGCAGAACTGAAACCTTAGTACCTGTAAATTGATCTTCAAGAACGTTCTTGAAGATCAATTTACAGGTACTAAGGTTTCAGTTCTGCAGTCTACAAAGGACCCTTCAAGAAAGATCTGTGTTGCTAACACCCATCTATATTTTCATCCTAAAGGGAATATAAGCTGTTTGTTAATCATCTTTATCTACTAGCTAACTAGCTGACCTAGAAGAGTTTTTTGACCCCTGTTGCAGGCGTTTGTACGCCGAAACACGGCCCGTGTCGGGTATTCATCATTAATAAAGGATTGCATTTTTCTCATTCCTGAAGGCCCAGTGTTTACTTTTTCTGTTTGTTCAGAGATATATATGCACATTTTGCATGCCTTTGCCATGGAGGTTTTTGGGATGCCGGGACCAGTACCACCAATGCACATTTTGCATAGGGTATTTTTAAATGGTGGAAACGTTTATCTCTGAATGTCTAGGAAATTTTGGGGATGTCTTCTATCAAAATGTTTTTGGGGGGATATTTTTAAATATCAAAAAAACATTTACATTCTGGTTTACGAAGTAGCGCTAGTAGCTGTCCATGGAATGCCCTCCCGTAGGAGGTGGTGGAAATGAAAACGGTAACGGAATTCAAACATGCGTGGGATAAGCATAAAGGAATCCTGTGCCGAAGGAATGGATCCTCAGGAGCTTAGTCAAGATCGGGAGGCGGGGCTGGTGGTTGGGAGGCGGGGATAGGGCTGGGCAGACTTATACGGTCTGTGCCAGAGCCGGTGGTGGGAAGCGGGACTGGTGGTTGGGAGGCGGGGATAGTGCTGGACAGACTTGTACGGTCTGTGCCAGAGCCGGTGGTTGGGAGGCAGGGCTGGTGGTTGGGAGGTGAGGATAGTGCTGGGCAGACTTATACGGTCTGTGCCAGAGCCGGTGGTGGGAGGCGGGACTGGTGGTTGGGAGGCGGGGATAGTGCTGGACAGACTTGTACGGTCTGTGCCAGAGCCGGTGGTGGGAAGCGGGACTGGTGGTTGGGAGGCGGGGATAGTGCTGGACAGACTTGTACGGTCTGTGCCAGAGCCGGTGGTTGGGAGGCAGGGCTGGTGGTTGGGAGGTGAGGATAGTGCTGGGCAGACTTATACGGTCTGTGCCTGTGCCAGAGCCGGTGGTTGGGAGGTGGGGCTGGTGGTTGGGAGGCGGGGATAGGGCTGGGCAGACTTATACGGTCTGTGCCAGAGCCGGTGGTGGGAGGCGGGACTGGTGGTTGGGAGGCGGGGATAGGGCTGGGCAGACTTATATGGTCTATGCCAGAGCCAGTGGTTGGGAGGCAGGGCTGGTGGTTGGGAGGTGAGGATAGTGCTGGGCAGACTTATACGGTCTGTGCCTGTGCCAGAGCCGGTGGTTGGGAGGTGGGGCTGGTGGTTGGGAGGCGGGGATAGTGCTGGGTAGACTTATAAGGTCCGTGCCCTGAAGAGCACAGGTACAAATCAAAGTAGGGTATACACAAAAAGCTGCAAATATGAGTAATCTTGTTGGGCAGACTGGATGGACCGTGCAGGTCTTTTTCTGCCGTCATCTACTATGTTACTATGTTAGTGCCCACGCGGCCCATTGGGCCGTGTCGGCACTAGCGCATGGACAGCCGCTATCACTACTTCGCAAACAGACACCTTAGTTTTATCTTCCATTATGGATTTCAGTTTTTAAACATTTTCCAATAAATGTTTAATTTGCCATTTGGATGTCATGTTGAAAATGCCCCTCGTATTAAATTATCAAACAAGAAAGGAGGACAAGACCTCAGTGAACAGTTTCAAAATAATTAGCCGGAAAGGGCCGAAGTGGTCTGACCGGATATTTGGTGACATTATCTGGAGAATTTCACTGAAGATCCAGATGTGGTGCTGCCTGTGGAACACCCCAAATCTCACCCCTTTCTAGATCAATAATTTTGGCCATATTCATTAAAAAAAAAAAAATCTATATGATTGGCCTCACTGCATATGTGCTTTTTATATCGATCTTCGTACATTTAGTTTTACTTGTTGCGGTCACCTAGTGTAGCTCGCCATTACTATTTGAAACAAACTGCTACCTTAGAAGAGCAAAGTAAAAACCCCTTTAAAAAAAGCACTTCAGTGCAGGTAGTGCCATTTAATTTAATTTATATATAATCAGTGCATTTTTCCCCTGCACACCTCCAATCCAGGAGTCCTTCTGTTATAGTTTCTGGAACAGAGCAAAACTTTTTATCAGTATGTCATGCTTTGAACTCACTTTTTGAAGAGATACTGCTACACCTGCACAGTGATTTAACTTTGGTACAAAAACATTTGCTGAAAAATGAAGACGGACTCAAAGGAAAGTAATATAGAAAATGTGTGATATAGACTGCATGTTACATTTACTAAATGGGCAATATCCAATATTTTTTTAATTGCTGGACACCGTTAGCTGATTTAGACCTGGATATTCAGTGCCAGGCCATATTTGGCTACCAACACTGAATATCTGGATCATGTGCAGCCTTTGGAAGTTATCCAGGTACCGCTGATATTGTGAGCTGGCTCTCAGTTAGCTATCCAGGCGAGTTGCTGGAGGATGTGGTAATAGCGGATTGCATATCTGGGTTTAAAAAAGGTTTGGACTAGTTCCTGGTGGAAAAGTCCATAGTCTGTTATTGAGATGGACATGGGGAAGCCACTGCTTGCCCTGGGATAGGTAGCATGGAATTTTGCTAATTGGGTTTCTCCCAGGTACTGGTGAGCTGGATTGGCCACTTTTAGAAGCAGGATACTGGGCTAGATGGATCATTGGTCTGACCCGGAATGGCTATTCTTATGTTCTTAGAACTGCCATTTGTGTGGCCCTACTTCTGGCACTGAATATTGGCAGTGCACAGATAACGTTTGACTCCCATGGCAGTTGGACATGTCATTCAGCGGCACCATTCAATAGGAACCACTGAATATTATTGTTGGGACTCAACTGCTTCTGCCCAGTTAACTTGTCTGAATATTGAATCCCTAAGGCTTTTTCCTGTTCTGTTTCCATGGGTGAAAAGCATAGCAAATGTTTGCTATTAAAGCAAATAAACTACATAAATATTACTTTTATGTGTGCCAGACACTGAGAGGGAGCTTATTTAAAAGACGGGGTTCTGTTCTCTGGATGACTGTGGAGACATAAGCTGTTCATTGTGTTTTCATTAGCTCTTGCCAGCAGCCTTTTAGATGTGACAGAAGGGATACCAAAGGAAAAAAAAAACACACACACTAGGATGGATCAGAATGACATTTCACCAACTGTTGTATTTGATCAAAAACCTTGGGGCGAGGATTCAAGGGCATCTAGCTGACTGGTTGCATGTTGCCTCAGTGTGTTAACTTCAGTAGCTCTCTGTTGTATTGCAGCACATATGTTTAAAAACACTGGATGTGATAATTATTAGCATAACATTTTCTTTTGGGTGTCCCTGGGTCTGTGGCCAACCTGGCAGGAGTATCCCTTGGGCATAATCTGTCAGTCACTGAATGCTTGGCGCATGGTGCTTCCACCCAGGGAGGTCAGGTTAGCAGGTTGGATTTTCTTCCCCCCTCTCCCCAGGAAAAAAAAGAAAAACAAGTGGGATTATAAACAAAGCTGACTGGCAGCATTTACAGATTTTATTAATTTATACCAGGGGCGTAGCCAGACACCCAATTTTGGGTGGGCCTGGGCCCAAGATGGGTGGGCAGAAGAGCCCCACCCCATCCCATAGGTGACTTGGTCTCTCCTCTCGCCTGCATGCCAGATGGTCTCTTAAATATCCCTCCTGCACACCTTTTAAATCTCAGATTTTCAGTGAGGAGCAACTAATACACACTACTCATGTAGGCCCCACATCCTTCCCACTAATGCAGCTTCCTGTTTCCGCATAGGTGGGAATACGTCAGTGGGAAGGCTGTGGGGCCGGTGTAAGCAGTATGTATCAGTTGCTGCTTCCTGCAGGTGCAGATTTGCTATTTATAAGGTTTGCAGGAGGGACAGTTGTTGGGAGTTTTCAGCTTGGGAATCTCTGCCAGCCACATCATAGGTGTGCTGCTACTGGTGGGCCTGAGCTGCAAGTGGGTAGGCCTGGGCCCACCTAAGCCCACCCTTGGCTACGCCACTGATTTATACAACTATACATTTATAGCAAGTACCAACAGTGCACTCAACCGCTTAATGTTTATATTATAAATTTACAAAATGTTATATATATATAACAAAACAGAAAAATACAATAGGAAAAGTATACAAGAATCGTTCAAAAATATTAAACAGCATTATAATCCACTTTACGGAGAAACCAAAAAGGTCAATATCACATTGCTAAGGAAGGTTTCCATGATGCTACAGACAGAAAATAAATCTCTAAACCCTGTCAATACCTGCACTTGAAAAAATAAAAATAAAAAAACATACAAAGTTATGAAACATACTCCTTCTCTGCCAAGAAATTCTCCAAATGAACGGAGTCTAAAAAAGTGTAAGAATTGCTCCCTGAAATTACCAGGCACTTACAAGGAAACTTCAAAAAGTAACTGGCCCCCACTGCCAAAATGGCGACCAGAATTGTATGAAATACTCAAGGTGAGTTTGCCCCATGAAACAATACAGAGGCATTATAATGTTTTTGGTCTTATTCACTATCCTTTTCCTAATAATTCCTAGCATTCTGTTTGCTTTTTTGGCTACCACTGGGTATTGGCCACCACTGGGCAGACGATTTCAGCATATTGTCTACAATGGCACCTAGATCTTTTTCTTCAGTGCTGACTCCTAAGGTGGATCCTAGCATCAGGTAACTATGATTTTGATTATTCTTCCCAATGTGCATCACTTTGCATTTGTTCACATTAAATTTCATCTTCCATTTGGATGCCCAGTCTTCCAGTTTCCAAAGGTCTTCCTGCAATTTTTCACAATCCTTTTGTATTTTGACAACTTTGAATAGTTCTGTGTCATCTGCAATTTTAATCACCTCACTTGTTGTTCCGATTTCCAGATCATTTATAAATATGTTAAATAGCACTAGTCCCAGTACAGATCTTTGTGGCACTCCACTATTCACCCTCCTCCATTGAGAAAAATGGCCATTTAAACCTACCCTCTGTTTTCTGTCCAGTAACCAATTCCTAATCCTCAAAAGGACATTGCGTCCTATCCCATGACTTTTTAATTTTCTCAGGCGACTCTCATGAGAAACTTTGTCAAAACCTTTCTGAAAATCTAGATACACTACATCAACCATCTCACCTTTATTCACATGTTTATTCACACCTTCAAAAGAAATTAAGCAAATTGGTGAGGAAAGAATTCCTTTGGCTGAACCCATGCTGACCCTGTCCCATTAAACCATGTTTGTCTATGTGTTCAATAATTTTAGATTATGCCGATTTAGGCGACCCTGGGAGAAGGACACCCATCTCCCGATTTGTGTCGAAGGATGGGCGCCCTTCTCTTTCGAAAATAAGCCTGATGGTCTCAACATGTTGTTGTGTAGGAAAGAAAGTACTTCCAAACAGTGAAACAATCCCTCTACTAACAGTTGCCTGTCTAATTTTAGATATTGAGTGTTGACCAGAGCTGAAAGTATGACAGGATGTACAAAGAAATGAGCTCAGTTAAATTTGACTAAGCAAGGTCATGCAAAGCTTGAGTGATTACAAGCAATAGGAAATCACATCTAAATGACAATTGAAAGCCAGTAAAGGTCCCAATGGAGGAAGCTGGGGGAATGTGATTTCTAGCTGCTTAGTTATTAACAACCTTCGCTGCTGCATTGAAGACCATTTTGCAATTTAGATAGAATAGCCTTTGCAAGACAAGAAAAGAAAGTATGCCTACAGTCTAATTGCAGTCTTACAAATAGATGCATTTATGTTTGCACCTGTGAAATGCACATATTGCCAAAAGGAAAATAAGCTGATTATGTATTTTCTGGAAATACATTGTCGTTTATTGTGAGTCAGAACATTCAATAAATGCCTCTGTTTCATCCAGCAATCTGTTTGGTACAAAGACATTATAAATAGAGGTGTGTAAAAAATTGGTGCCCATGGACAAAATTTGGGGGCTTGTCTCAGATTTGTTAGGAAATTTCATATAATTGTTTCCAAAATTATAAACATACTGAGGGCACTATCATGTCAAAATTCAAAGGCACTTATGCGGCCAGCATTTGACATTAACCATGTAAACGCTCTGGTTTTAAAATTTCCTGCTGGCAAACACATATATTTTGTTCTCATAAGTTGATGTACAGCCAAAATGTATCTCTTAAACTGAAGAGGGGTCGGGCCACAAGTTAGCTGAGATTCCTGGGGAACTGGGTTTGAGTCCCACTGCAGCTCCTTGTGGCCTTGGGAAAGTCATTTAACCCTCCATTGCCCATTAGGGACAGAGAAAGTACCTGCATATAGGGCCAGTTGCTATATAAGGCGTGGCGAGCAGTGCACATTAAATTGTGTATGTGACCAATTTTCATGCACTATTTAATTGAGTAATGAGCCAATTAATGATGACAAGTGGCTGATAACAACCAATTATCACTAATTGACAATAATTGGAATTTACGTGCACGTCTTTCTAGGCGTATTCTAAAAAGAGGCGCCAGTAAATTCCAACGCGCTTAGCTGAGAAGGGAGCACGGCTATGGAAGGAGTGTAGTCATGTCAGGAGCATCAATCAAACCTATGTGCATTATTATAGAATTCAGGGGAACGCACATGCATTTCGGCATGGGTATTTACACAAGGTTTTCAGTGGCGTAAATATAGACACATTCCCCAGCCCTATGCACTACTCTATAGATCATGTCTTACTGTAGACATGGTTTCTAGGATAGGGCTATGTGCATTATTCTGATTTGCCCACATTTTAGACGCCATATATAGAATCAGGCTCATAGTGTGTGTAGTGCTGCATGCATCTAGTAGCACTATAGAAATTCTAAGTAGTATTAGGTGCTATCTGGATAACTGTATCTGTTTCAGTGAGCCACAAAAATATTAGTCTGAACTTTAAACAGATAATTTACCTTTTAAATTTGATAATGATGGTCAAGTGCCATGAAGTTGAGAACAACTCCTGGCAAATATATAGATTGACTTTCTCAGTGTACTGGGGGCTTCTTTTACAAAGCTGGGCTACCAATTCTCGGTGCGATAAATGAGAGAAAGCCCATTCAGTTCCTATGGGCTTCCTTTCATTTGCTGCTCAGGAAACACTAGCGAGGCTTTGTAAAAGACGCCCTCTATCTTCTGCTTGTCTCTGAAGGCTGCTCAATGCAATTCATAGTCAAGGTGATGGAATCAATCCTTATTGTCGCTGGTCTTCCAGTGCCTTTTTGCCTTTAACCTTGTAAAGCATAATACTCTTCTCTAAGGAATCTGGTTAGCGCATAATATATTATCTTGACTGCTGGAGCCCATCTCATTGATCCCAGGAAACAGAAACTGTCTATGCCTTCTATGTCTTTTTATGAACTCTAAAACTGAAGGTTATTCCTGTTGTCATAACTTTGTCTTATTTAGAATTAGTCAGAATCCCATACCTTCAGTTTCCTTTTTAACTTTGATCAGGTAGACCATTAAGTCTTTATCACTTTCTTCTATGTGTAGTGTCATCAGCATATCGGAGGTTGTTGATGTTCCTTCCTCCTATTTCATCTTATTTAGAATTAGTCAGAATCCCATATCTTCAATTTCTTTTTTGTAACTTTGATCAGGAAACCCATTAAGTGACTCATTTTCAAAGGAGAAAAATGTCTCAAATCCGGCATAAAGGGCCTTGACTGAGTTATCTTCCACAGCTTGTAATAATCAATTAAATTTTCTTCCGCTCCTTTCTTTTTTATAGTAACCTTAAAGCTGCTCTGACTTCTTCTTCCGTAACTATGGATTCTTCTGTGTAATCAATGTCCTGTATGATGTTGTCTACATCAGTGTCTCTTCTGAATAGGTTTTCCATATATTCCTTCCACCTTTGCTTGATCTGCAATACGTCTCTGTCAGTAGGTGTCCATTGTCAACTTTCAACTAGAAAGTTGCACGGCAACAGAAATGTCACCTGTCCCTGCCCATCCTCGTTGAAATCTAACACATTCCTACTGGAATCTCCTCCATCCCCGCCTGTCCTCTGTGCTAAAATAACCCAACCTGTGGTAAAATAACCCAACTTAACAGTAGACCATGTTGATAATTTCCTCTCTTAGTGTTTATGGGGATTTCAATGCTATCAACGTTAAGAAATAAAAATAAATCAAAATATAGAAAAGAAAATAAGATGATATCTTTTTTATTGGACTAATTTAATACATTTTTTATTAGCTTTCAAAGGTAACCCTTTTTCTTCAGATCGTAAATAAACAAATGTTGACAAATATCAAAATATATAAGTGAAACAGAAAAGCATTCCAATGACAGTCTCACAGGAAGAGGGTGGGGTGGGTAGATGAGAAACAGGGAGAGATGGGTGGATAAGAGTCAGGGAGAGATGGATGGTTGATAAGAGAGTGGCAAAGCAGTACAATTTTATGGTTTATAATTTGCTAGGAAACCCAGATTTTTGTTGTGTCCTGTCTGGTGGGTGTCAAAATATTTCATCATTTTGGCTTCAAAGGTCTTACGTTCCTGGATTGTCTTAAAATTTCCTTTTAGTATTCTTACCATAAGATCATTGATACATGTAAAGTGCTGCTCCACAGAGGTGGCATCCTGGTTGACACTGGAATGTTTAATATTGTATCTATGTAAATTGAGCCTCATCTTTAGCATCTGGCTTGTCTCTCCAATATAGCACCCTTCCTCACACTTTTGCACTGAATGATATATACCATATTTGAGGATGAGCATCTAAAGGATCCCTTTATGCTGAACGTTTTCCTGTGTGAGTGATTGTAGGATCCTGTGAGATATGCTGGCACAGTTTGAAGCTACGCATATTGCAGGAACGTGTGCCATTCTCTTCTTTTTGAGCTTGTATTGGGAGTTTGCTTTTCACTAATTTCTGTTTCAAATTAAGTGGGTTTAGAAGGCCAGCGCTGGTGGGGCTGAGAATATCTCTTTCAGTAATTCATCCTCCTGGAGCAGTGGCTGTAGATCTTTTATGATTCTTCTCAAATTTTCTAGCTCTGGATTGTATGCCACTACAAGAGGGATTCTCTCTGTAGCTTCTTCTCTTTGTAACATAGTAACATAGTTGATGACGGCAGAAAAAGACCTGCACGGTCCATCCAGTCTGCCCAAGATAAACTCATGTGTATACCTTACCTTGATTTGTACCTGTCTTTCTCAGGGCACAGACCGTATAAGTCTGCCCAGCAGTTTTTCCTGCCTCCCAACCACCTGTCCTGCCTTCCATCACCGGCTCTAGCACAGACCGTATAAAAAAGTCTGCCCTCCCCTATCCTCGCCTCCCAACCACCAACCCCTCTTCCCCCCACCTGCTCTGCCACCCAATTGTAGCTAAGCTTCTGAGGATCCATTCCTTCTGCATAGGATTCCTTTATGCACATCCCATGCATGTTTGAATTCCGTTACTGTTTTCATCGCCACCACCTCCCGCGGGAGGGCATTCCAAGCATCCACCACCCTCTCCGTGAAAAAATACTTCCTGACATCTTTTCTGAGTCTGCCCCCCTTCAATCTCATTTCATGTCCTCTCGTTCTACCGCCTTCCCATCTCTGGAAAAGATTTGTTTGCGGATTAATACCTTTCAAATGTTTGAACGTCTGTATCATATCGCCCCTGTTCCTCCTTTCCTCCAGGGTATACATGTTCAGGTCAGCAAGTCTCTCTTCATACGTTTTGGAACGCAAATCCCATACCATCCTCGTAGCTTTTCTTTGCACTGCTTCCATTTTTTTGACATCCTTTGCAAGGTACGGCCTCCAAAACTGAACACAGTACTCCAGGTGGGGCCTCACCAACGTCTTATACAGGGGCATTAAAACCTCCCTTCTTCTGCTGGTCACACCTCTCCCTATACAGCCTAGCAATCTTCTAGCTATGGCCACTGCCTTGTCACACTGTTTCGTCGCCTTCAGGTCCTCGGATACTATCACCCCAAGATCCCTCTCCCCGTCCGTGCCAATCAGACTTTCCCCGCCTAACACATACGTCTCCCTTGGATTTCTACTCCCTAAGTGCATCACTTTGCATTTCTTCGCATTGAATTTTAATTGCCAAACGTTAGACCATTCTTCTAGCTTCTTCAGATCTTTTTTCATGTTTTCCACTCCCTCCGGGGTGTCCACTCTGTTGCAAATCTTGGTGTCATCCGCAAAAAGGCAAACTTTACCTCGTAACCCTTCGGCAATGTCACTCACAAATATATTGAACAGAATCGGGCCCAGCACCGATCCCTGAGGCACTCCACTACTCACCTTTCCCTCCTCCGAGCAAACTCCATTCACCACCACCCTCTGGCGTCTGCTCGTCAACCAGTTCCTAATCCAGTTCACCACTTCGGGTCCTATCTTCAGCCCATCTAGTTTATTCAAGAGCCTCCTGTGGGGAACCGTGTCGAAAGCTTTGCTGAAATCTAAATAGATTACGTCCATAGCACGTCCTTGATTTAATTCTCCCGTCACCCAGTCAAAGAATTCAATGAGATTCGTTTGGCACGATTTCCCTTTGGTGAAACCATGTTGTCTCGGATCTTGCAACTTATTTGCTTCCAGGAAATTCACTATCCTTTCCTTCAGCATCGCTTCCATTACTTTACCAATAACCAAAGTGAGGCTTACCGGCCTGTAGTTTCCAGCCTCTTCCCTATCACCACTTTTGTGAAGAGGGACACTTCCGCCGTTCTCTGTCCCTCGGAACCTCTCCCGTCTCCAAGGATTTATTGTACTGCAGTTGGTTTTCTCTAGGTATTTTAAGGGAAGAAACAATATTCTTGGAGATTATTTTAGGGTTGTAGTCTTTTTATTTGAAGGAATCAGTCAGGATTTTGAGGTGTCTATCTCTATCTTTTGGGTCAAAGCAGATACAGTGGTATCGTGTGGCTTGGCTGTGTATAATGGATTTTTTTTTGTATGTGAAAGGTGGAAGCTGGAGTTCTGGAAATAGCTGCATCTGTCCATAGGTTTCCTGTATATCGATGGTTGTATATAGCCATTGGTGATGAAAACTGTGGTGTCTAGAAAGGTGACTTTTTCTGGGGAGTAGTCAATTTTCAATTTTATTGTAGGATGGTATGTATTGAAGGAACTGTAAAATTGTTTGAGAGTCTCTTCTCCCTCAGTCCAAATCATGAAAATGTCATCAATATACTGGTCGTATTATTCAAAAATGTCTCTTCCAGCTCTGCCATCAACTGCTATCAACCATATCCATAAATTTTTTTAGTGCTATTACAAATGCCATAGCACAAGAATAGGAAGGCTGACCTGGCACTACACTTCACAGAAACCCTGAGATCTGTGTTCATCCCTGCAGGATCCCCACAGACCTGGAGGGGATCCCCGCAGGAGTCCCGTGGACCTGGGGGGGGGGGGGGATTCCCGCTAACCCCGTTCCCGTGCAACTCTCTACTTTCAATATGCCAATTCATAGCTGTTTTCATGGAATTGTTAAGAAACAGTCCTTATATTTCCAAATGTGCTTCCAAATTCAATTCCTTTGCAGAGCTTGTTGTAGCATTGGTACTTTTCTCGGTTCTGAAAATCCCTATTTAATTCTTTCATATGATCTTCATCTTTCTTCTTTTTTGCGTCTTTCCTCTTCTGTGCTATTTCCACTGTTATGTCAGATAACCATTTGAACTTCTTTGATTTTCTGACCTTGACTAAATTTTTCTCAGATTCATCTTTGATGATATCCATTATTTCTGTTCATAATTCTTCTGGCTCTCTGTTGAATAAATTTAACACTGCACATTGTTTTTTTACTTTTTCCTTGAAGGAGAATTATATATTTTCAAGGTCATATTTTGATAGCAGGATGGGCTTGTTTTGGGGGGTTTTTTCTCCAGTTTAACTTGTACTTTTCACACATAATTTGTTCCACAATCTGCACCAGACTTGTCGTCTCCATCAAAATAGAACTCTTCCATTGTCTCATGCTGAGAATTTAATCAAACTGGTTTTGATATTCTCCATTTGGTGAAGTCCTTGTATATAAGCATTGCTTTGGCTAAATGAGGAAAGCATTTGCATTGAATAGGCTGTTGGCATCACAAAAGTTGATAAGATAATCTCCTGCTTCATTTTTTTTTTGTTCCTAGACTATATAAGGTCCTGCTGGCATTACCTTCTTTTCCATTACCAACTTTGGCACTCGTCACCAACCATCAGTAGAACATCCTGTTTATATGTTCTATCAATTTCAGTTTGAATTTGATCATACAAATTGACCACATCTTCATTTGTATAAGTTGTTGGAGAATAATCATGAATTATTGTTATATTAAAGGGCTGTCCATGAAGTCTGGCTAACATGTTGATCAACAACAGCATTATATCCCACTACTGCCCTTGCAAGGTCATTCCTGACTGTGGAGGTGACTCCATTCCTTGTAATCTGCCTGTTTATCTGAACAAAAGTGTCCAATTCCAATCCATTTCAGCTCTTTTTTTAAATATGTTTTAATTGGATTTTTGTGTACAGTATAAAATAAAAGCAAATCCAGTAAAATGTTGTACAATAGACAATAGTATTGAATAATAACAAGTAATCAACCAAGAACAGTAAGTTCAAATTAGAACTCAGTAAAATAGAGAACAGAAAAGATAACACATGTGCAATGCATGAAAGTCTAAGTGATACTGAGAGAAAGCGAAGTCATTGAAATAGATAAAGATAAATCTAATTCATGCCATTTACGAATTCTTTTACATGTAAGTGGCAGAAATTTAAAGATAATATCTTCACATTTATGATATAGTAGAATAGTATTCCACCAAATATAAATCAAAAGGTTAGCGTTGTCCTTCCAATGCTGTATAATTCGTTTTAATGCTATAGAAATCATAAAATCAAATAGAATATCATTTTCCAAGAGAAAACAAGAAAGAGAGATTTCTATATCTCATCCAAAATAAATATACATTTCAGCTCTTTAATGCCCAGAACGTCAATCCTTAGACAATCCATTTTATCATTTACTGCATCGAACTTTTCTTGGGTCACAGTTTGCACGCTCCAGGTTCCAATTGTTATTCTGTCTTTTATAGCAGTGGATTTTCTTCACCATAATAGCAGCCTCAGTAGCCAGAGGACCAGAATTCCTTGATCTGGCTACATCATAAAATCCACTGGTACTTTGAGAGATTCTTAGCTCTTCTTCAGTATCTTGTTGAGTGTCTTACAACCTGAGGGGTCCTTTTACTAATTCAGGCTGATTCTCTTTGGACATCTTCAGGCAGTGCTCATAGGCAAATGAGTTGGGGCTGGGAGGCCATGATAGAACATTATGACCTCAAATTCAGGATTCAACTCCTAATCCAGGAACGTATACAGTACAATACAATACATCAGTCTTATATTCCACAAACGTCTGTGCAGTTCCATGCAGGTTACTGAAATAAAAGAGACCGAACACATAATTTGGGACTTACAAGTTCAATTTCAGTTAAATAAAATCAGCTCAGATATTTATAAAAAAATATATATATTTTTAAATGTTTCCTAAATCTTAGATAATCTCTCAATAAACGAATTGAAGGAGGAAGAGAATTCCAAATAGATGCTGCTTTATAGGATAAAGATTAAGCCACCTGTCTAGCAAATTTTACTGAACCCACTGGTGGAAACCTTAAAACAATCTGGCTCCATGCTAATTGTCTGTTCAAAAAAAGTAAAAATTTGACCAAGAGGGAATTTCCCCAATCATGAAAATATGAAAGGATGACACCCAGTTGGTAATGGACTTAACTCTCCACTAGGGACAGAGAAAGTACCTGCATACAATGTGTACATCTAGTAGCGTTATAAAAATGATTAGTACTTGAGACACTTTTACACTTCTCTGGAGGGATCACTACTTATCAGACATTCTAGGTTGAACAGTAAATGGAAGGCTTTAACAATGTTGAGTAAAGTCTTACAATAGTTCAAAACAGTAAGATCAATTAAACACACATCAGCAAGGTGGATAATAATTAGGAAAGATATAGGTAACCGTATAGGTTTTTTTTTCCTCAGCACATTGGACTAGATTCTATTAACGGTGCCAAAAACATCAGTGCTGAAAAATTTAAACACTGAGTGCTATTCTATAAAGGATCCGTGTCCTCTTTAGAATAGCACAAAGCACATTACTGATACCTAACTTTAGATGCCGGCAATTACACTGTGTAAATACTGGCACCTAAATTAGGCAGCGATAGAGTCTGTTCTGTAACAATGCGCGTAAATTCTGGGAACACCCCTGGAATGCCCCCCAAAATGTCTCTGTCCATGCCTCCTTGAAATTATGCACTATAGGAGTTCCACGAACAGCGTTATAGAATACAATGTGTGTGCAACTTCCAATTAATGCCACTTAACAACAATAATTGGTTTTTATTAGCCACTTTTTGACTTTTGTACTAACGAAAATATGGTGCAAATTTACACATGGAGGACCCTTATTCTGTAATTATGCACATAACTCAAAACCATACCCCCATTCCAACCCAAAATGCTATGACCGTCCTCTTCCATGCCCCCTTTTTTGGGCTGCGCATAAATTTTAGGCATGGATCATGCGCCTACCTTTACATGTGTAACACCCAATTAAATCTAAATAGTGCCAATAATTGCTTGTTAAATTGGCTCATTATCTTGTTAAATTGCAGGTGCAAATCAGCACTGCACCTAAATTTGCAAAAATGATTTTCAATGACCTTTACAGAATCAAGGGGATTATTCACATCTCTTCCCCTGAAAATTCATTCTGAGACAAATTGCATGAATCTACGTTATCAATAGAAATCAAACAATCTACGTAAAAAGCTTAAGACTCTTTTGTTTGATAAATTCTAACTTGTGCCATTTGTATTTATTTTGCTGTAATTCCTCATATTGTTTGAGATACTCTTTTGTTAACTGCCTTGAACCTCTCGTTGGGACTAGCGTGGTCTACAAAGTGCAGTCTACTAGTGCGGAGATTTCAACTTGTCTGATGTGGATTGGAACGTCCCATTGGCAGAATCGGAAAGAAGTAGGGAGATTGTGGACGCCTGTCAAAGTGCCTTGCTCAGATGAATGGTGACGGAACCCACTTGGGAGATGTGTGTGCTGAGGGCAGTCTAAAGAGCAACACAGAGAGGGTTCAAAGTACAGAACACAATCCAAAGCAAGAAAGCACCACAAGCCTTCAAAAACAGAACAAGTTATTTGAATTCACAGCATAGATCAAACTTGTACGTTAAAGACCCGGCAAGGGCCATGTTTCAACACACTGCGTCAGGGTCTACATAAAAAATAAATAAAATAAATAATAATTATAAAAACAGTAAAAGCATAATACAATCAAAACAACTGGAATGTTACATCCAAAAAGTGAATATTATGAAATAGATTAGTGGAGGAACCACCAAACATGGATACACAAGAAAAGTGTATGACAAATTAATGAGATGTGGTGTATGCATGCCTGACATATAAAGTCATAACATTTAATAAATAACTTTTGGAGTGGAAAAGTGTGAAAAAATATATGTTACAGATACTAGTGAATTGGAATTTACAGTGCACATTATGATCAACTAAAACGATGTGACACAGTGTCTGAAGTTCAAAAACTATAAGATACATAGCATATCTATTGAACAACAAAGGGATGAAATGAACAACCACAGGTCGACTATTCTATGACACCAGGTGATGGAGGGGTCCTCTGCCATGTTTTTTCTGAATTTGATATTGTAGTTACAAGCCATGCCCAACCCCTGTATTTTTTACATGCCCATGTGATAGTGTCCAGACATCTTAAGAGGTAAGGGCTGAGTTCAGGCTCTTTCTCTGCTATAACAATCGTGAAAATATGAAAGGATGACACCCAGTTGGCAATGGACTTGAAAGTTTTGGTTTATGCTCCCTCATGACACATGTATCAGCTTCCTCCCCTGTGAAGTCATCCTGATCTCTGGGCAGGAGGGAAAAATATCAATAAATTCTCTATTCCAAACTTTTTGCTTCATCTATACAGTGGTGGAAATAAGTATTTGATCCCTTGCTGATTTTGTAAGTTTGCCCACTGACAAAGACATGAGCAGCCCATAATTGAAGGGTAGGTTATTGGTAACAGTGAAAGATAGCACATCACAAATTAAATCCGGAAAATCACATTGTGGAAAGTATATGAATTTATTTGCATTCTGCAGAGGGAAATAAGTATTTAATCCCTCTGGCAAACAAGACCTAATACTTGGTGGCAAAACCCTTGTTGGCAAGCACAGTGGTCAGACGTCTTCTGTAGTTGATGATGAGGTTTGCACACATGTCAGGAGGAATTTTGGTCCACTCCTCTTTGCAGATCATCTCTAAATCATTAAGAGTTCTGGGCTGTCGCTTGGCAACTCACAGCTTCAGCTCCCTCCATAAGTTTTCAATGGGATTAAGGTCTGGTGACTGGCTAGGCCACTCCATGACCCTAATGTGCTTCTTCCTGAGCCACTCCTTTGTTGCCTTGGCTGTATGTTTTGGGTCATTGTCGTGCTGGAAGACCCAGCCACGACCCATTTTTAAGGCCCTGGCGGAGGGAAGGAGGTTGTCACTCAGAATTGTACGGTACATGGCCCCATCCATTCTCCCATTGATGCGGTGAAGTAGTCCTGTGCCCTTAGCAGAGAAACACCCCCAAAACATAACATTTCCACCTCCATGCTTGACAGTGGGGACGGTGTTCTTTGGGTCATAGGCAGCATTTCTCTTCCTCCAAACACGGCGAGTTGAGTTCATGCCAAAGAGCTCAATTTTTGTCTCATCTGACCACAGCACCTTCTCCCAATCACTCTCGGCATCATCCAGGTGTTCACTGGCAAACTTCAGACGGGCCGTCACATGTGCCTTCCGGAGCAGGGGGACCTTGCGGGCACTGCAGGATTGCAATCCGTTATGTCGTAATGTGTTACCAATG